>NC_050577.1:135977581-136302581 GCF_011100635.1 Trichosurus vulpecula | reverse complement strand
ATGAATAAAATATATGTGTAGTATTATATAACGTAGACATATTTTATCTTTTAAGACCATAATAATTCAGACTTCTCTGATACAAAGGGAAGGCCAAAAAATCTTACATTAATTTTGCAGATCGCGGAGGTGCTTCTCACCTAACCCCTGTGAAGTGGCATGGATAACTATTATTATTTCCATTTGCAGAGCAAAAAACTGAGGCAAACCAGGATTAAGTGACTTGCTCAGGGTCAGAGAGCTGGCTAATAAGTGTCCATGGCCAGATCTAAACTCAGGTTTTCCTAACTCCAGTCCCAGCACTCTATTCACCGTACCACCTAGATGCCCCAAACCTCTTACAGAGATTTTGTGTCTGAGTGTTATTTAAAAAAGGGGTCGGGGTGAGAACAAGTACCTAACAGTCTTCTTACTCTACACAACTGAGTCTACAGCCCTTTCCACCAAAGGAGCACATGGATTTTCTCCTATAATCCACTATAAGGAGTAAATCTGATGTTATCACACCTGTAATAAGGGAAGAACCAGGTGCTATAGCAAGGACCAGAAAGTCACAGGGGTAAACCTTGAATGCCATTGTCCTTATAGCTTTCAAAGCTTAAATCCTACCTCCTGCTGGGGTATGAAATTCAGAAAACCATTTGTAGAGATATCAGTGAGGGCCTGGGTATAAAAGGGGAATGATGCTTTGCAAAATCCCCCAGGACTTACTGAGCTTTTACATGGTAATGAAGAAATGTCAGTGGAAGTTGATGGGGCGTGTGTGCATGTGTATGGATGTTGGGGAGGGGGTGAGGGTGAAGTGGGGGAAGAGAAGATGGAGGCAGGCTTGAATTTTTACATTCGAAATGTCATTTGGAAACCGCTTGTGTACTCCAACTCAGAGCTCCAAACTCTTTCCATGGTATTAAAAAAACGGTCCGTAAACAGGTCAGTCTTCTGTAAAAAATTGATTTGACAACAGCAATTTTAAGTGGTTGATGGCTTGAAGTTTGCAGCATCTTTCTCTGCTCTCTGATCCGCTGTGAACGGGAGGATGTTTATCTGTTATTTATGGAGCAGCCTGATGAAAAAAAAATGGAGCGTGTTCTCCTCTACCATTTGTCTTCTGTATTAACCTCCCTCTCAGGGTCACACCGGAGATGCTGTAGGTACCGATCGGGCTGCACGTTATCAGCCTCGCTGCTTAATGTGCCATCAACCAGAAGTTTAAGTGGGCTCATAACCACTGCCACCATGCTCCTAAGAAGCATTTATCTGGGGCTAACTACGATAAA
This sequence comes from Trichosurus vulpecula, assembly GCF_011100635.1. NCBI lineage: Eukaryota > Metazoa > Chordata > Mammalia > Diprotodontia > Phalangeridae > Trichosurus > Trichosurus vulpecula. The sequence goes on along the minus strand of NC_050577.1, from coordinate 136,301,304 downwards.
GTCCTAGAGTCCTGTGATATTTTAAAAGAGAGATGAAAAGTCCGCCAACGAGGATAAGTAATCTGTACCTATTACCCTTGATGCCGTAAATCAGCACTATAAAGCTGTAAATAGGCGTAGTCCAACATAGAGATAAAAGTATTTAACAAAAGGTGCAACTATCTAATTTCTGGGGCTTCCATTTACTTAACCATTTTCATTTCTGAGTACCTATTGTCTGAAGCCTCCCAGTGTGATGTTTGGGCAAACACACGCAACAAAAAGAAAAAGAAAGAAAAAGGATTAAAGGGAAGGATCTAATGGGCAGAGGATAGTGCCCTTTTAAATAGGCAAAGTGACTAGAGGTTTGATTTCCAATTTGAAATTTAAAAAAATAATAACAATTCTAGAAAGGAGCCTCTTTGTTTCACTGAGTGCTATCTGCCTCGCACACAATTCAGCTCCTGCTCTCTTACCATGTGGCTTCTCCCAGATGCTGAGCTCCCCATTCCCTCATTGCCACATCTGCAGAGGGGCATATCTGAGAGATGTTTGTAAAGTGTGCAATACGACACAAATACTTCTTTGCTCCCTTCTCTTTGCACTCCTCCAACCTCATCAAACTCGCACAATTCTTAACTGTCTTTTTTTTAACTCCTTACTGAATTTAGATCTGGGAACACTGAATGTTTTATATTTAACTGTGGCATTTGTTTTTTATTTTTTTTAAATGGTTATGGAATGCTTAAGTGGAAATAATGTCTGGCCATGGTCCTTTCCAAATAGTTTACAGTCAGTGCTATACATTAACGTTGGAAACAGAACTATACTAAAGACTTCAAATACATGATAATATATTTCCTTTATAAAGAGTATCTTTAAAGCCCCATGGGCAATAAGGCTTGTCATTAGGTGGATGTTAATGAGTTTAATAAATTGAAAGGTGGCCTGAAATAGAAAAAGAGTAGAGTAATAATATTAGGTCATATTGTTTTACTCATTATTCACAGGAGGAAAAAAATGTTTTTTAAGGCAAGAAGTTATTTCTCTCTCCAAATTTCTTTTAAAAGCTGCTTAAATAAATGTTTCTTCAGAGTTGTTTTAAGAAAAGGAATATGGGGCTCATGTGGAAAGAACTTTGCAGCCTCCTGCAACTTGATTGTTCACACTTCAAAGCAATCCTAAGAAAAACTGTAAATAAGGACTAGGCATAAAAATACACCAGCACCTGGGAATACTCAACCCACTGCACCACAGAACAGAATCCAAGTTCTGGCAAACAGCCAACCACTGTGGATAAATCTGGAAAGGCTTAATATATACTGAAGAACCGATCTACTTGGAGACAAACTCTGTGGGTGTACTTATCTCCATGCCACTTCCAGGACTCCTTTTTACTGCTTTGAATATAAAATAGATCTGGTCATCATGTGATGCAGCAGGCTCTCACACTGCTGAAGCACCCATAATGAAATCCTGAGTTAATAGGAAGTACACAGACTTCTCAAGAGACTCTTCTCTCATTCTTCCATTCTCTCTCTCAAGAGACTCTTCTCTTATTCTCTCTCTCTCTCTCTCTCTCTCTCTCTCTCTCTCTCTCTCTCTCTCTCTCTCTCTCTCTCTCTCCCTCTCTCTCCCATTTTCTCTTTCTCCCCCTCTCCCTCTCCCTTCCTTTCTCCGTTTCCCTTTCTCCCCTCTCTCTTCTTTCTTCATCATTCCCTTTTTCTTCCCCTTTCCCCATCCCTCCCTCCCTCTTTCTTTCTCTTTTCCTCACTCTCTTTTCTACTTTCTCCCCACCTTTCTCTCCCTTTCCCCTTCCCCCCAGCCCTTCCTCCTTCCTTCTTTTCCTCTCTCTCCCACTTTTTTTTTCTTTCTTTACTGTAAAATATTCACTTTGATATGGCAAGACCTGAGAAACAGCTTTCAAATTGCTTAACAAAGTGAAACTATGCTGTGGGAGGTAATTGGGCAAGCATTACCAAGTCTGAGTCATGTAATAACATAACAAAAGCAATGAGTGAGTCATCTGCACACGTTGCCATAGCTATACAACAAACACGCAGTTTCTGTTTACTTATGGACAAATTGTCCATATCCTGCTAACACTAATGTCTAAACGCAACAGTGACAATTTTTGCAAGTTGCTCATCTTATAATTGTCTTGACTTTGTTAGGCGCTTAAGTCCAACATTTAGCCAACTGAAGCCTTTTGGAATGGAAAGGAGTCTTTAAAGACTGACAACAGATAATTTGCGTAGTTTAAATATGAAACATCCAGAATTCTACAGATTTTCTCCTGATAGGAGAGGGATAAAAATTTGTAATACAAAAGCTTTCATCTTTGAAGGGATCTGCAAAAAAGAAACGTAATTATTAAATGCAACAGGAAATGTTAGATTTCTATTAGGTTTGTTCAATTTTCCAGTTTCTCTTTCCCCTCAGCATACATTTTTCTATTGCAGATTTCACTAGGGAAATATCAGCTTCAAATTTATCCCTAAGCTAAAACCTATCAAATGGTTGACGAAATCTTAGGAAACTTGAAAAGTGAGTTAAGTAAAACCTGTTTTTGCTATTTGGGGGCATATTCTCTTCTCTATAAATGTATGCCGCTCTTTCCATTTATCTGCAGTAAGAAGAGAATATTCTCCAAAGGTGAATTTCTTTCTTATGAAGCTAAAGACCTTTTGTAGTCCTGAGTCATACCTGAATAGTTTTTTTTTTTATTTCTTTATGACTTTATGCATGTGCAGGCATTTTAAATATTTTCATAAGATCTTAGGATTTTCCAACTTAATTCATGTGTTTCATTTGTCTGCCTTTCATATCTGATCATAGGATTAAAAAAAAACCTGATGGTATTGGCTATTTCAATCATGCATGCATTACAGACAGCCATGCTGCTAATTTTAGAACTAGAAAGGACCATAGAGTCCAGGATTTTTAACCTAGAGTCCATGAATTTATTTTTAAAGAAATATTTTGATAATCACATTTCAATATAATTTACTTTCTCTGTAATCCTATAGATTCTATTTTATGTTTTTAAAAAACATTGTTCTGAACAGGGATCTGTAGATATCACCAGACTACCAAAGTGGTCCATGATGTTTCCCCCATTTTTCAGGCAGGAATCTTGAGACTCAGAGATGTTCAGTAATAGTCTCAGCTCACAGAGCTAGGATTAGAACTCAGCCTACTGACTCCTAGTCTAGTGCTTCCCCTTCAGTCCCTCCCTCCCCACATATAGTATCACATCACCAATGTGCTTCTTGACCCCAAGCCTTATCTTTTTTAACACTAACATTTTCCAGGTGATGCTATGTGACCGTGAATCATGGGATACTACTGTCTATGAAGAATTAAAGATAATTGGTAACCCAAAGGGCAATGGGGAAATACATGGAGGCCATAAATTAGCTGAAGTATATTATCAATGATGATTTTCGTACAAGAAGTGGAATAAAAGATGGTATCGTGTGAATGGATGATCATAAAGTAGATAGACTGGATATGTAGAAAGTGAGAGATAATAGCTGGACAGGTAGAGTGCTGCACTATTACCCACAAAATATTGAAAGACCTAGCAGAAAGCCTTCAGCAAATTGGCTGGATCCTTTATGGAAGATTTCTGGGAGGGCATGGCATTGAATAACATAATGATGAAGTGTAGGTTGGTAGATAAATTGGGAAAAAAATCTCTGGCCTGACTTGCAATTGATTTTTTATTATTTATTAAGCACTTGCTGTGTCCTAGGCATAGGAATTATAAAACACTGAGGATATAAAGACAAAAAATTAAGTGTCTGCATCCTCAAGTAGCTTAAATGGGGTGGGGAGGAGTGAGGAGGAGAAGGCAGGAGGGACAATTGCTGTGCAATGTGTACACATGTAAGCAAATACAAACTACATACAAAATAGTTTTAATAGGCAAAATGATTTCATGAGGGAGAGAGAGAAAACTAACCACCGGAGGGAATCAAGAAAGATTTTGTACAGGAATTCACACCTCAACTGTGCTTGAAAGCAAGTAGAGATATGGGGGATCATTTATACAAAGTGTGGAGTCAAGAGATGGAGTTTTATATGCAAAAGTTAACTAGTTGACCAGGTTGACCAGCGTAGAAATTCTGGGAAGTAGAGTAAAAGGAAAATTAAACTGGGAAGATAAATGTGAGAGAGCCAGAATACAAAGGACTATAAATGCCAGAGTGAACATTTTGTATTTTATCCTAAAAGCAATAAGGAGCCATTGAAAATTTTTGAGTAGGGAGGGGAGGTGACAGTTGAATTGTTTTTCAGGTGTGTCAGTTTTACAGTTATGTAGAGAAGCTGTATTAGATAAGAGAGAAGCTGTATTAGATAAGAGAAGGCAAGGACACCAATTAGAAAGCTATTTCAGTGGTCCAGTTGAGAAACTGATGAATGCTTTGAGGTTCTCATGCCAATCTCAGTAATGAGAACTCAGATTTAAATTGCATTTTAACATTTACAAAGCACTCTCCTTTCTAAATCCATATCATATAAATAACACAAATATTATCACCTCCATTTTCATATAACCTTAGCCTTAGAGTTGATCAGGACCATAGAGAATGGCCATCAAGTCTGAGTGCACAGCTGCTCTCAGCACATAGTGAGAATGCACATTTATTATTTTACAGATCAGGAGAGTGAGGCAGAGAAAGGTTGAGTAACTTGCCCAGGGTCATCCACTTAGTAAATGTCCGAGGCAGGATTTGAATTCATGCCTTCCTGACTCCAGGCATCTATGCCTTCCACTACCTCACTGCCATTGTACAGATGAAGAAATCAAGGCACAGAGAAATTAGGTACTTTGGCTGTCGATACAAGGTGTTAAAGTCAGCACTTGGATCCAGGTTTTCTGTCTCCAAGAGCAGATACATCATCAGGCTACCTTTCACCACATGGTCAGTGGCATAATTCTAGGCAAGCACATGGAAAACACTGGGAAAGTAATGCTTAGGTATTTGCTTCCATTTATAAATATGGGGGAAATAATATGCAATATAATAGTAATAGAAATAATATGCAATATAATAGTAGTAGCTAGCATTTATATGTACCAGGCCAGGAACTTTGCTAAGTATTTTACAATTATTATCTCATTTGATCCTTACAACAACTCTGCAGGGTATGCACTTTCATTATTCCCATTTTTATAGATAAGGAAATTGAGGCAAACAAGTAAATTGCCCAGGGTCACACAGCTAGTAAATATCTGGGCACTCTGCCTGTCCAGCTATTATCTCTCACTTTCTACATATCCAGTCTATCTACTTTATGATCATCCATTCACACGATGCCATCTTTTATTCCACTTCTTGTAGGAAAATCATCATGGATAATATAGTTCAACTAATTTATGACCTCCATCTATTTCCCATGGAGTTTTCTTCACTCTAGGCCTAGCACTCTATCCATTGTGCCTCCTGGGCTAGGAGGGATAGGGGAGCTCTTGTCTATAAATAACAAATTGTGTTTGTTGGGTTAATATCCAATGAGTGTCCTAACACAGTGGTCTCTCATGGAGGAGCTGGTGGAGAGGTAGCGGCACTTCCAGTGAAGCTAGCCACCTAACAAGGACATCAGATCAAAACTAGCCAGTCCTATGTACCTTGCCTTGAAAGGCGGGAGATCCTCCAGTGTGCTTATGGAAGTGGAGTCAACAAGCATTTATTAAGTGCCTATTGTATATCGGTAATTCTGCTAAGTACTATGCAAACTTGAGTTAACCTCAATTTGCAGAAAAGAAAACTGAGGTTTTCCCAGGTCACATAACCAGAATTTGCACCCAGATTTTACCTGCTTCTGCCCCCAGCATTCTTTCTACTTCCCATGTTGATTCCTAACACATTTCAGTAAGCTCTTTGTGCTTCTTGAACCTTTCCTTGGATTTGTTTGGTTTCTGGTTTCATTGACTTTTTGCTATGTCTTTTAAGTGGTTCTTTCTCAATCTTCCACTTACATATTGTTATATCACTATTGTTATTAATTACTAACTATTTCATGCTATAGAAACAATCCCTTTTCTATAGGCGAAAAAAGGCAAGCTGGTATAGAGCACTGGATTGGAGTCAAAGAACTTGGATTAAAAAAAAAAGGTTCATAGAACCCAGACTAGGAGCCACTTGTTCTGAGATCTATAAATGGAGACACAAGAGTGAGTTCTGGCCTGCAGATGTCCCTAGTCAAGTGGAATCTGAGATTTTTGGGGGGTAGAAGATTATCTAGCAAACTGGCTACCATCTAACACTTAACTGGCAAAGTGATTATTTGAATGTTAGTGCTCATGAAAGTCCTGCATTAACAGCCCTGTATACAGCACTTTTCCATTTAACCAGAGGACAGCAGGGTACAGAAAGTGCAGAGTCGGTCAAAGCCTCCCTCCTATATGCCTCAACCCTATTATGAAGGGACCACCCAATGTGTGAGAGATTCAAAGGAACCATACGGTTTTGCTTTATTCTCTCAGTATTATTTGTGCCTGCAACAACTCTCCTTTTTTCTCTCAAGAAGGGGGCAATGGTGGACCACAGCCCTCTTCAGCCAACCCAGTTGGTTACTTTAAAAAAAAAAATAGCTCACAAGCTTCGAATACCAGCCAAACCCCACCACTCATGGGAAGTGTGCTTTTTTGGGGGGGGGAGGTGATAGTAATAGAAGGGAGGTGAAAGGAATGCCCTCTAATCCAATTAAAAGGTTGGTTTTTTTCCCCTTCCTGCTATGAATTCAGTATCACCTTCTCTTTACCCCCAGTTACCTTGAACCTGCTTGGTAAGAATTAGCCGCAGGGGTAATTGATAATTCTATTGACACCTACTTGATTGCAAGATGTTGCAGGCCAAGAGCCACTCCTTCAGTACCAGCTTCTAATATAGAATTCTGCCTGGAAAAAAAAAATAATTGAAAATGAATGGCAAAAAGAAAAAAAAAAAAGAAAAAAAGTTGGCCAGTTAAACTTAGCAACCCTTCTTTCCTGGGAGGAATCCGACCCATACTCACTGCAAATGGGCAGATCTTCTGTTATATAGCTAACCTGTTCTTAGGATAATTTTGCAGCAATGGGTAATAAAATCTCTTTTTGGATTTGGCCAACCCTAAGGGAAATAACTTTTGGATAAAAGTTTAACTGTTCCAATAATGTAAATGTGATCCAACAATATTATGCCCACTGTTGCCTATATAGTTTTTCCATTTGACAAAAAGGGGGGAAGTTGGATGGTACAAGTAAGCAATTTCAAAGTTACAGAAGATTAGAATCCTCACGTTAATTTTTCCCTCTCTAGGTTCAAAAGGTATATGGCGCCACCAAGAGTTTTTTTTAAAACTGGTTTGAAAAAAGGTCTGATAATGATCAGTAAGCTCCTGGAGGGCAGGAGTTTTTCTTTTTTGTCTTAGTATCACGAACACTTAGCGAAGTAATTTGCTCTACTGTTGCAGACCTGCACCACAAAGTTGAGTGAGGGCACCTAGAGGTTAAGAGACTTGTTCATGCTCATACAGACAGTAAGTGGAAGAAACAGAACTTGAGCTCAGATCTTCTTAACTCAGAGAGCTGCTCTCTATCTACTATACCATTGTGACTTTCTAGATATACTTAGAAGATGTTTATTGAATTAAACTAATCTCTATTTCTGTTCAAGTGACTTGTCTTTCACATCACCAGTGGCCTTAGGATACATCCAAAATGCTTTATCTTAGGGAAAAGGAAGCATTTTTCACATCTAATGTCCCTATTATTCCAATATTATTCAAGGACCCATCAGGCTCTCTGATTTAGAAAATGTTTGTGTGTCAGATGTTTCTTTAAAGTGATAACTCTACAGAGATGGGTGGATTGTTTTAAATAGTGACTTTAATCTTTATTCCTCATACTTAAAAGTGATATTTCTGGTAGTGTTGCTATACTGCTTATCTTATGGCCATATAGACTAGGAAGGAAACCTGAAGGCCTTTAAAAATCCATTGTGCATGTTGTTCACACTTTCATTAGATACAACAACTATTCTTCTGATACTCCTTCTGCTGCATAAAAGTTGGTCTCCACAAATCATAACACAAAGAACCCTTTTAAAACTTTGAACCCCATAGGGGAAAAAGCACTGGATTTGGAATCGGAGGACTGGGGTTCAAATTCTCTTTTTGGCACTGATTTGGACAAATCATTTAATGCCTCAATTTTCTCATCTGTCTCATGGAGACTGTCGAATTAGTTGATTTCTATGGTCCTTTTTAATACCAAAATCCTATTATCCTATTTTCTCATTCTTAATTACAGAATAGCAATTGTACTCTATATGACATAATAATTGTTTAATAAAGGCTGTTTCATTCATTCATTCAGCATGGTACAATGGAAAGTGCTTTAGATGTGGAGTCAAAAGACAAAGACGTGGGGTTAAACTCTACCTTGGCTCCTTTCTGTGTAGGGCAATTTGTTACCTTGGTGACCTTGACCTGTGGTTCTTCTGTGTCCCTGTGAGAGAGTAACCATGAAACATCATTTTATAAGTTTTAGTTTTTGTGTTAAGTCAGAGACACAGCATAGAATACTGTGCTAAGCACTGAGGAAAAGCAACATTTAGCCATAAGATCATAGATTTAAAGCTGTAAGGGGCCCACAGAGATCATCAAGTCCAAACTCCTTGCTTTATAGAAGAGAAAAAGTAAGGCTCAGAGAATTAAAAGGTTTAACCAAGATTATACAGGTAGAATGCAATAAGTCTGGGTTCCAGACTCAGGTCATCTGACTCCTTATTCACTGTACCATAAAAAGATGCGGGCTCTCCCCTCGTAGAGCTTACAATAGGGTGATTAGACACAAATGCAGATTATTATAATACATGCTATTACATGATATATAGAACAGAAAGTTATAAAACCAAGTCCTTTATGAGATCCTCATGAACAAATCAATGAATCTCTCTTCTTGACAAATTTGACCCAGTAGAACCAACTTGCAGTGAGCAGTATTCAAGCTTGGTGGGTTGGATTTAATCATCTTCTATATCATCCTGCTATTTGCTGTCAGCTGTGGCTCATTAATACATGTCATAATGGCTTTGGAAACTGAACGTGGTTTGTGGCAGGTCTAAACTATATATTGGTGATGTAAGATAACATCCTTTGGTTCACTTTTATTTTTAAAAATACATGTTATATACTCTCATCAATGTTCAAGGCCCTGTGTAAATTCATTACGCAAGTTAAAATTATGATTATGCTTTCAAAGGCAAACTGTGGAGGTATTTTCCCCCCAATAGAATGGGTTTGGCAAAGTAATTCTGTCCTCCTGTCTTGTAAAATTCAACCATCTAATTCTAGTACCTGTCTCAGGATGTTATTCTTCTATGTAAATGGCAGCTGCTCCATATCCCAGATGTTTCTGTCCTCGCTTATCACCCACACACCAACCCACTCTGCCTCACAGAGGTCTTCTTCCTCTTCTGGAGACCTGACACGTCCTAACACACACACACACACACACACACACACTCACACACACACACACACAGAGCATAGGGACTGGCTGAATAGGTAGGCTGAAATTCCACACCTGGAAAAATATTTCTTTGTTATTTCTAAAGTGTATAAAAAGCTCAAGACTAGAAGTTTCAGGGTTGTTAAATTAACTAGTTTAGGGATGTAACAACAGTGGTAACATTTATTTTTAAAAGCACTGCATTTTAGAGAATTCTAAAGGATGGTGGTAGTTGACTGAAAATTCAAGAGACTAGCAGCACTTTTGGCATGAGTGTCAGATGAGACAGCCGTGCCATGTCCTCACTTTTTTTCGCTGTGACATGCCATCCAGTCTATGCTGGGCCACAAACTTGCATTGTTATGGCCCAGCCTGGGAGACATGTCGTTGCTGAAGAGCAGGTGTATGACATATCTTTCACTTCCCTGACACGAGTGCCACAAAATGCTACAGCCCCTGCTGCTTTCTTGGAGAATTTAAGCTCCTGGTGACAGTCAACACTACTCAATGTAGGGTATCACAAAGGGATTACATGATCTTTGCCTTGTGTGTGATAGAGAATTGTGCTCTCCACTCCCCTTCCGCCTCCCCCCTCAAAAAAGATTGTGTGGAATCTTTCATTCAGAACGTTCTACTGGATGTGTGTGTGTGTGTGTGTGTGTGTGTGTGTGTGTGTGTGTGTTTTCTGAGATGTAGGGTGAGGGCAATTGTCTTCCTAAACAAACAGCAGTGTATTTCGGTTGATGCCAATTCCAGCAAAGGTGACAGGTACCATGTTCATTTTACAATGGAGAATAGCCAAAGGTCCAATCCAATCTGGTCCCCAAGAAGGCTTGGCAGGCAAGTGATGGAATAATGAAGGCATAACTAGAGTGGCGGCAGCAGCAGCACCTGGCCAGGCAGTGACCCAACTTGGAAGTTGGGCAGATATAGACATCCCTCTCACACCAAGCTCCACAATGGCCAGAAATGCCTGCCAGGCAAAGGAGGATTTGAATTGATATCCACTGTCCTGCTTATGCACAAATGTCTGTAGACAAATGGAGGATTCACCAACCGATCTCCCTGACAGGAGGATTTCACCCCTAGGCTATAAAAAGCTTATAATTTATAAAGCTGCACCAGTTACCCTTGTGATTTTTATATATCTATATCTAGATAGAATGTGGTTGTGGATATACTCCACTGCTATATAGCCCCATTGTGTGCACAAACACATTGTATGTCGAAAGTTTATGTATATTTTTGGAAATGGTACTTTTTATTGATTATCCACAGTACAGATCACTTTGCATCCTGCAAGCAGACTTTATTAGGAATAGGTTGCTCGCTGAAGGAGGCTATGATGTCAAAAACAGAATGGCAGATACAAGGCAGGCATTTAAAAAATTCACCTCAAAAATATAAAGTCCATTCCATGTATAATAAAAACAGATGATTTTTTTTCCCAAGCAAAATCTCTAAAAAAAATTATTGCCCAGATAAGTTACCTCCATTTTGATATCATGCCCTCAGCTTTAGACACAATGTCAAAATCTCAGTAACTTTATGCCTCGGGCATTATTTTATAGTTATTGCCCTCAGAACCAAGGTGCTACTTAAAATATACTGAAGGCACAGTATATATTAATTTTTTTACACCCAGACATATGCAAATGAAGGGAGTTAATATTCATAAGAGTTAAAGAAATCCACATTCAAAGTCACTAACTGATTTACTTTGGTTATTGTGTGAAGTAACATGCATTGTCTCTGAGCTGTTATGTAATCTTGGGTTAGAAAGAAAGATAATTTTGCCTCTTGTGCTCTATTATATTTCTGTAGTAATCTGCACAATTAAAACATCTGTGTTTAAATATAGAAAGACATGATTGTAACGTCCACCCTTTTTACATTCAGTTTTTTTTTAATTCAGTGTTCTTGGGGGAGTGGATGGCATAGGGGGGATAGAGCTTTGTGCCAATACCTGAAGGTAGAATGCTTTTTATACTTTTCCCCCCCATTTACTGTACCTCCACAGTTATTGCACATCCATAGTTGCATGACAGTTCTTCCTGCCTTAATGAGACGCACGGTTGGGCTGAGGCATTATTAGAGCTCTCTCTGAACTGGTCAGACAGCATATTATTAAAAAGAAGGGGGGAAAGTATGCCATTTCTAACATGGTCAGTAAACAAAGGACAATACTCTTCAAATGTCTCCTGAAATAAAAGACTGTAAATGCTTTTGTCTGCTGTGTTTTATAATGAGCCACCCGGTGTGATTAATAGAGATGAGAATTCCCCAAAGGGGCTGAGTACTGCTCTCACAAACAAGGGGACTTTGGATTTCCAAACTTAAGAGCCAGGTACTGAGATTTCATTTGTTTGTCTGTTCCCAGGTTAGAACCCAACCAAGATTTTTCTCATTCCCTGCTCAGAAAACGATGGCTTTGGTGTGCAAAATGGTACTGGAGAGTAAGCAGCTGAGGTTGAATACCACGCACTACTATACACCATTGTGGTGAAGAGGAAAAAAAGAGAAACCGGCAGATTTAAAGATCACCTAAAAAGATGACAAAACTTGTTAGAAAAGTTTAATTGGAGTTTTACTGAACCCTAAAATGTTATATTTAAAACATTTGAAGAATTTTGATACCTAGAAATATCTACAAAAATGTTGCATTCACTCATTCATCCATTTATTTGCTTGTTTGTTCTTTCATTTATATATTAATTTATCTATTCATTTGTTCATTCATTCATCTATATATCCATTTATTTACTTATTTATTCATTTGCTTGCTTGAATTCCCAATGTGGAAACTTTCCACTGATAACTCCTCTGTGATTTTGTTTCATAATTTCTTCATCATAGATCAAGAGCTACAAGAAACTTTAGAAATCATCTAATTTGACCCCCCCATTTTACAGAGGAGAGAATGAGACCCAGAAAAGATTAAGTGACTGGCCCATGGTCACGTAGGAAGCAAGCAAAGTAGCTGGGATTCAAACTGAACCATGACTGGAATGCAGGGCTATTTCCATTACACCATTGATCTCAGAAAATTGTCCAAGACCACTGAGAGATTAAGTGACTTGCTCACACAACTAGTATATGTTAGGGGTAGGACTTGAACCCAGATGTTCCTGGTTCATAGACCCGGACCTTTGTTTCCTAGAATATACTTCCTCTTCTTGGGGCCATATCAATGACTAAATCAGCTCAAGTGATTCTTGCACAATGGTATTTGGGCTATTGTGAAGTTTTTATAAAGGGAAAGTGTAACCATTGCCAAACAGGCAGCATATATAGGTATCTTTAATTTTTTTACACTTTGTGTAGCATTTTTGTTTCCTTGCACTCCTTTACTGAGCATGATTGGTAGATTTGAGTTTTTGGTGTCAAAGTTCAACCACTATCACCCTAAAGCAATGCTCCTAGAACACAATACATTATTCGGACAACCACTTGGAGCAGTAGGAGCCATTATGAGGGAACCTTCACATACTCTACTGGGAGAATTTCCTGCTCCTCCAGAGCCTAACTCTACCTTTTGGTTCCAGTGGGGAAAATCCATGGTGAATTGGTTGTCTAATTACACTTCTGGTTCACTTTCAGATGCTTTAACCTAGCCTGAGGGAGCTGCCCTAATTTCCACCTTGTTTCTCAAGAGAAAAATTCCCATTACCTCTGCAGTCCTAGATAATCTGACTGAACTGCTAGTTAATCTGGTAGCAATTAGTAGCAGGGATGGAGTAACCACAAAAGAGTCATTTAGGCCAAAGAGTCTTTAGGACACTAGTAAGTAAATCGAGGTGTATGCAAAAATGCATGCGAATGTTTGGGGATTGTTTTTGACATAGTCCAGAGAGAGGTTAGAACAACTTTCCAAACTAAATGCTTTAGAATTCCCACAACATGCTCTTTATCAAATAACTCTCCCCAGTGAGAGGAGAGGTAAGAGAATTAAATTCAACAAACACTTATTAAATACCTACTTATGTGAAGGTTAGGAAAACCTTTTAGATCCTTCATTTCTATATCTGCTGAAAGTGTTATTTAATTTGCCCACCTCCTTGGAAGTTGTTTTATTTTATTTCATTTTTTTGAAGACTGGGTCTCTTTATTTTCCTCAGGCTGGAAATGCAGTGATTACTCAAAGGCCTCATCCCATTAGTAATTGGCACATGGGATCTTTGACCTTCTCCATTCCGATTTGGACCAGTTTACTCCTCCTTAGGCATCTTGTTGGCCCCTACTTCCCAGGGGCTCGTTGTATTGGTGCCAGATTTACTATGGCCATCTGATTGTATTAGTCTGTCGGAGCTCTGAACTCTGAACTTGAGAAAATTGCCAGTCGCAACCTCCCAGGTAGCAGGGATTACAGAAATGGCCTAAACTCTTTAATTTTAGAATATTCTGCTCAGATTATCTTTTTTAAAAAAATGAAATCCACTATCCTTCTTCATTTAGCCTAATTATGAAAAATGTATCAAAAATAAAAAAGAAATCAGGAACCGTGTTACGGTTTTAATTGTGATTGTTCCTAATTTCAACCTTGCAATGAATCACAAAATTATCTAGGTGTAGATAGAGGAGAGAATTCAGAGGTCTAGATTGCCACTTAACTCCTACAGACTAGGAAACAAAAGCCCTGAGGGTGGATACTTGTCTGAAGTCATCCAGGTGCTGACATAACTGAGATGCAAACTTACGTCACACAGGGATCAATGAAAGACTTCTAGGGTCCAGATGTCACACATATATCTGAGACTAATTCTGTAGGAAAAAAAAAAAACCAACCCATCACAAACATGTTTAAGAATGCAATAAAAAAACTCTTCCAATTTTACATTTTTCCCCATCAACAATTCCTTTATCTTGAAGTGATATTTTGTTTTTAAACTATTTTTAGAAAAGGGAGAGTACATATGATTCCAAAAAAATAGGTCAAAAAAGTTATTAAAAAGGCAACCTATAAAACTATTTTTTTAAAAAAAAACTAGTAACTGATTTGCCTGATTTTCTATTCATTGAACTTCTCAATTGTTTCAGTGTTAGGTAAGAGGTCACCTTCAATCAAGAACCTTTTTGTATATTGTCATGGATCCCTTTAGCAGTGTGGTGAAATTTACAGACCCCTTCTCAGAATGATATTTTTTTAAATGCGTAAAATAAAAGATGGGATTATAAAGGAAACCATTTTTTTTTAAAAAAATACACTTATCAAGAGAAATATGTTTTAATAAACAAGTTCATGGACCCTAAGTTAAGAATCTCCACTTTAGATTCTGTTTGATGTTTTCAACTGTGAATACAATTATGAATGTCAGGACTCCAATCCCATCATAGATTGACCCTCACTCTCTGTACAATGCAGCTAGGTGGTGCAGTGGATAGAGTGCTGGGTCTAGAGTCAGGAAGACTCATCTTCCTGAGTTCAAATCCAGCCTCAGATACTTACTAGCTGTATGACCCTGGGCAAGTCACTTAACCTTGTTTGCCTCTATTTTCTCATCTGTAAAATGAGCTGGAGAAGGAAATGGCAAATCACTCCAGTATCTCTTCCAAGAAAACTGCAAATGGGGTCACAGAGAGTTGGACAAGACTGAAAAATGACTGAACATCCCATCTCTCTGTACACTAACAAAATATCTAACCTGAACTTCAGTTTCCTTATCTGCAAAATGGGAATAATAGTAGCAGGAACATCAACCTCACAGCCTTCTCATGAAGCTCAAATGAAGTAATATATTTAGAGTGCTTTATAAACTTTATGCACTCTATAAATATATCTTTTATTTTTATTATCATTCTCAATAATAATATGGAAGGCAAAATGGGTGGAAATAGACGCACAGAGTCCAGAGGTAGTTTTATAGTTAATGTGAGAGGCAGTGTGGTACAGTTGAGAAAGCATTTGATTTTGTAGACACAAGATCTAGATTTAGATTTGTCCTACGCCTCAGTATTTGTGTGACCTTGGGCCAGTCCTTCACCTCTCTGGGTCTCAGTTTGTGCTGTTCTGTAAAATGAAGGGATTATATTATTTGGCCTCTAAATTCTTTCCCAGTTCTAAGTCTATGATCCTATCATCTACAAAGTAAAAATTGCTCAAGTATTTTAATGGTTTAAATACAGGCTTCTTTCTTATTAGAAAAAGAAAAAAATCCTGTCATTTTCTTTTTTTTTTCTTCTAGCCCCAGCTTATTGTTAGGTAAAACTGAATGCCAACACCTTTTAAAATTGGGTATTTTCATCCTAAAAGTTAAGCTGTGGGAGTTTGGGAAAACTTGCTTTAGAAATATAATTGCTTTCAAAAACATTTTCTAGGACTTGAATGTCACCAAAGGAATTAAAAATGAGGAAAGAAAATAGACTACAGCCCTGAAAGCAGTTTGGGAAGAACATTTTCCCTAGGTCGATTACATCTTGTACATTGTTTCCTAAATTTTCAGGCTGTGTAATTTTTTTCTTTGGTCTCCCATTTAAAAAAAAAAAGAGCAAGAATGTTGATGACAGTAGTTAACAACAACAACAACTTTTAAAAAGCCATTTGGCTACAAGTTCATTGATTCGTTGGCTGTCCTTTAGTATGAACTGGAAAGGCAGGTAAGTCTGGCCTGTTAAATGCTGATGTGGTATCAGGGGATTTGTGATCCAATTGTTCACTCTAACATAGTCTCTCATCTCGATCTGACATTCTACCGGGCTCGCCACTGTCAATGTCAGGAAAAGTGTCATTATTTGAACAATAGCATCTTCCGGAAGAAAAGACACCGTGTTTACTTTTAAGAATGTCAGTTGTTTTACATTTGGAATCATTTTCTGGGGTTAGCAGAGACATTCTTGACTGGACTTGACTGGGCAACTGAAAGAATCCCCCCCATCATGCTCAGAAGCATAGCATGGTGAGGCCAAAAGGGACTTTGGGCGGGGGTCATCTAGGCCAGCCTCCTGCCTTCAGGCAGAACTGCAGAGAATCATTCAGCATACACACACACACACACACACACACACATTTTAGGGACCACAACAAGATTTCTGCAACTGTTTTCTTGCTTACTGGGGATTCTAGAATGCTCCTTTGAAAATCCATTTGCATTTTTAGGTATCTGTAGGAAAGAGATATTTATTAGCAAATGCATGTTTGGATTTTGGGTTATTTAAACTTCCAAATTATTTCACTACATATATACATAGCATATCATGTACATGTGTGCATGTACATACACACATATAAATAATGTATTATGTATAAAAACAAAAAATCTAGAATATATATTTGACTATATAGTATGTAGTTATGTAATGTGCATATTATGCATATTACATAATATACAGTCAAATTCATGTTATGTATAATACTGTACATAATTATGATATATATACATAATACATAGTGAAATATACATTCAAGGTAGTTTTCTTGTTTTTTTCTACCAAAAAATTTAATTGAGATTTGAAGAACAAAATAGATTTTTCTGCAAACACATTGCTTGGAAGTTCTATATCCTATGCAGCCTGTATTTTTGGCTTAACTAATCACCCAGCTGGTTTCAAACAAAGGCTGGAGGTGTTAGAGCCTCCTCGGAACAAATTCAGTGGAGTGTGTTACTTCTCCTCATTGTGAATGCTTGATATTAGGTCAGCACTCAACAAATCTATTAAAGGATGAAGTACTCATCTTTATGAGATAATTCCAGGGCACTAACTACTGTTAATGAGGCCCTCTATTACAATGAACCTATGCAAAATTAGGTGAAAATAAACATGATTAAGTATCACAAAGCACTAGACATTAGTAGAAACTTTATTCACTTGTCAAACATATTTCTTTAAATCTTCATTTTATCCTTTAGAAAGCTGATTTTATTTTATTTTTTTTTCTTTGGCACAGTACAAAATGACTCTCATTTTTCTTCAAGTTTTCTATTATGCATATGATTAAGGCAAGAGAAAAATTATAGATGCAAATTTGAGAGAAAATAGTTCTGCTAGGCTATGTTTAGGGTGGTAGGAAGCTCAAGAAAGAAAATCTACCATATTTCTTAGACTTCTGAAGAAGGATATATTCTACTTATCTTCTTCTACATTTTATTAATGTAGTATTTAAATTTTAAAATAGCTACTATATTTGGAATTTCACATTCCCTTTAACCTAGTGATACTTTTATAAGGCCCATACACATACCTCAAAGACATCATAGAAATAGGAATAGCATCTATATGGACAAGAGTATTCATAGCTGTCCTTTTGTTAAAGCAAAGAACTGCAAATTAAAGGAGTGTCCATAATTCAAAGAATGGATGAACCAATTATGGCATATGGATATAATGGAATATTATTGTACCATAAGAAATTATGAAAGGAACATTCAGTCAATGTCAACTAGCAGGTATTAAGCAACTATAATGTGCCAGGCACTGTGCCAAGCCCTGGGTTTCAAAGAAAATTGGGAAGACTTTATGAATGGATGCAGAATGAAGTGAGCAGAACCTGGAGAACAATTTATACAATAAAAACAATATGTAAAGAAAACTTTGAAAGATAGCTCTGATCAATGTAATGACTCATCACAATTCCGGAAGAGCGATGATGAAGCATTCTTCCTAACTCCTGAAAAGGAGAGGATAGACTTAAGATGTTGAATAAAATATTTTTAGACATGGAATTTTAAAAGATGGAATCAATAATGTGAAAGTTTTTCATATTTGTTACAGTGGTTTTGTCTTTGTTTTTAATAGGGAAGTATAGGGGATAGGAATAGGGAAGAAAGAAAAAGAAAGAAAGGAAGGAAGAGAAAGGAAGGAGAAAGAAAAGACAAAGAAAAAAGAAAGCGGGAGGAAGGAAGGAAAGACAAAAGGAACAAAAGATTATTGAAACAGTTGTGATATGCAACAGAGCAAAAGGAAGACTAGAAGGAATCACAGACAAGCAGGACAGCTTTGAAAGCTACACACTGGATTTATGATATATTTGAAAAGAAAAGCAACTTGTCCCTATGAGGGATTCAGAGTTTCACATACAATCCTCTTTTTTGTGTTTTACTATGCATATGGAAATGCTTATTTTATTTGGTATTTGTTCAATTCAGAATATTTTTAAAATAACTGCTTTATACCATATTTTTTCCAATTCTGGAATTTTTTTCACTTAAGTGCAGTTGGTAGCATGTTATATAGTGAATCTAAGTTTGGGCTTGCTTTCAGAAAGATCCAGACTCAAATCCTGCCTTGGACACTGATTGTCTATGTAATAATGGGCAAAAGTGATTATTTTACAAGTTACAGAGGAGTTGCCAACCTTCGTGTTATAAAGATTTTTGGTGGGAACAGAGGTCCTCATATTGATGAAATCATATATCAAAAAATACTTATTTTAAAAAGATTTCTCTATCGTATGTCCATAGCTACAAAATGCCTTAGATTTACAGGTTATCTAGTCCAATGCTTTAATTTTACATGTGAAGAAACTGAAGCCCAGAGAGACGAAGTAACTTGCTCACACAAAGTCACACAGAAGAACAGCAAGTTCTTTTACTACAAGCCCAGTACTCTTTCTACTGTCTCCCTCTTAATGGGTTTGTACCTTAGAGCAGCTATGAAAATCAAGGCACATAATAAGCTCTTGTTTATGCCTGAAATGCCTTTTTAATTATCTACAACTTGAAATCCAATTTATTCTTCAAAACCCAGTTCAAATGGAATTTCCTCCATGGAATAAAGGGCTTACCACACAATTCTGCATCATATAGTTTTTTTTATTATGTCACTTTGTCTTGTTGAAAGCATCACAGAATTTTATAGTTGGACGGGACCTCCATGGCTATCTATATTCCAACCTATACACCAGGAATCCACTCCATAAAACACCAGACAGGTGGTCCTCTAGCCTTTTTTTCTTCTTCCTCTGCATGTGGCATCCTATCATTCTTTGCCCTGGTTGTCCTCTCATGTCTGGAATGCAGTACCTCCATCTCTATTCTCTAGAATCCCTAGCTTCTTTCAAGGTTCCTCTCAATTGCCATAATGCCAATCTTGATCCCCAAAGTTGCTAGTGATTGCCTCAAGGAAATTACCATGTACGTACTTTGTAGATGTTTTGTGTTTAAGGATTTATGTTCATAATATTCCTCCCAATACAATGGAAGCTCCTTGAGGGAAGGGGACTATTTCACTTTTTGTCTTCATATTCCCACTGCCTAGCATAGTGCCTGGTATGTAGTATAAAATTTATAAACGTTTATGAACTGTATAAATTAAAAATCCCAGCCTTCTCATCCTCTATTCCTTCTCTGAAATTTCACAGACCTTTGTATTTCTCTTGCATTTATGTCACTTTACTTTCTAATACGGTTATTGATGTATTTGCCTTATCTTTCCTATTAACTTATGATATCCTCTAGGGTAGGAGTTCCCATCCTAGGGTATGCATACCCCCAAGAGAACATGGCTACAGGGGGATCAATTAAAGGGGAAGTTCGTCAAGAGGTTGTGGGAAATATTTGGTAGATAAGTAGTTTATCCTATTGAAATCAATTGATCTATTTATTTCTTATATGCGTATGCATGGTAAATGCTAGAATTTCTTTCCATTCATACTGAATAGGGCGGCACAGCAAGGTTTCCTGAAAGCCAAGGGGGTACAGAGACCAAAAATGTTTCAGAGCCTCTTGTCTAGGGCAAGAAACTGTCTTAGTCATCCTCTTTCCCCCCCCTCAGTGCCTAGTATGGTGTCTTATACCCATGTCTCATTAAATATTAATGCTTGTTAAATATTAATGAATTAATTAGCAAAAATATAATACAAAGATTCTTGGGTTATGCTGAGAGGCATTGAAAAGAACTTTGAGGAAGTATCTAGGATTATGACTAAAGTACAGCTAGATGGATGATTATATAATCAATTTTCCCTCTTCCATTAGATCTGCTTGATTCCCACTAGGTCCACGCTGATATGATAATGCCCATGACAACAGCATAGCTGCTGCAAAAGCTGACTACTCTGTCAAATGAAAACATGTTTTTCAAACAATTTTTTTAGGTGTTGTTGTATAAACATAGCCTTAATGCATTGAGTAATCATTGGATTCATTCCATCTGGCTCCCTGTTACAAATCTGTTGAAAAACTTGAGTCTGGTTCATTAAAATGTTTGTGGGTTGGAAAAATGATGGAATTGATTGCACATGAAATCTGTGCACTTGATAATTGTAGAAATGAAAGAATAAAAGTTCATTTGTTTTGCCCTTTACACTTTACTATGGACCTTATCCTTCCGGTGAAAAGGGAATTCTCTGCTCATTTTTTGTAGTTGCATTAGCTTGGGTCACTAGGGGACCATTTAGAGCGTTGCAAGAGGTAATTTACTAACAGGTCCCCTAGTGGCATGAAAGAATTAAATCATGCTATAAAATGAACAATGTGTAATCCCTTTTTATTGGTAAGATGAGACCACATGTATGATGTCACATTTGGGATATTTAATATTGCTGAAATTCATTGTAATAGCAAAGGTAACACCCATTTATTTAAAAATGTGATTATATCTTTTTTCCACTCTTTTAGTTAGGACTCACTTTCATATTTATATGCCTATCATCTAGCAGAGCGAATGACACATAGTAGGTGCTTAATGACTTCTGGATTTAATGGAATTAGTTAATTTAATGGTTTTTAATAGCCTTTAAAACCTTATAATATAAACAATGTCACAATAATATTTCCATAAAAACACTGTTCTACTTACTCTTCTGAATGAACATAACAAGAAACCATAGAACTTTGCAGCATGTTTCTGAGGAAAATGCTTTTGTTTAAAAAATTAGTAAACATTAGTCAGTCATCCTTTTCATTAGTTTCATAATTACTTCCTTTCCCTGCTTGCTTCTTTTCACCCATCCTCACCCTGAAAAAAAACCAAACACAACTTTAAATAAGGTTTCTTGATATGATCTATAAAAGAAATAAATAATTTAAAATAATTTTATTGAACTCTTGTTTTTACATCACCTATATTTCCCAGAAATTCCTTATTACTACCCACCTATCCCTATTATCCCTTATAATAAAAATTTTATAAAAGAATAAGAAGAAATAAGTTCAGCAAAACTATTTAAAAAGACATTAAATACAGTGTTCTATAGCCATGGCCCCCTGCTTCTACAGAGAAGGGGGAAAAGTGTCTTTCGGATCAAGCTTGGTAATTATAATTATGAAGCATTCCGTTTCAATTGTTGTGTTTTTCCCCCATTTACATGGGAAATTTTAATAGCAAAATCCAAATCAGGAAGGTGGACAGGTACAGAGTTATGTCTCTGCCAAATGTGATCTTCTTTCAAATCAAAGAGATTATAAGCTCCTGAAGGGCGGGAGCACTGAACTTTAGTGTTTTCAGTTCGCAACAGTGTGGGTAAAATTGATGCTGTGACAAACCAGAACCAGGACTAAAACCTCAAACCTGGAACCCAAATCCAGTACCATAAATTTAGGAACCAACGGTTTATTGAGTTTGCCAGATCAAGGGAGCCTCACCTGGAGGGGAGGAGACTCCCAGAAAGAGTAAAAGTACAAAGCTTATTTAGGTTTCAATTTAGGCAGGAGGTGAATTGGGTACCTCAGGATTGGGCATGGCTTGTTCCTGGGGGCTTGTAGTGGATGTGGTATCTCTTGATTGGACAGGGCTTAGTAACAAGAAAGGCTCTTCTTCAAGGTAGCTATGTCCTGTAACCCAGACCTAATATATATGACTGTCCTTCCTGTTTTGGCAATAAGGAAGGATGAAGACTGGGTGGGGGTTGCAATACAAACGGGGTCAGGGGCAAAATAGAGGAACTATAGACAAGATGGAGCTGCTTTAGCTTTCTCTGCTTCCCACAGCAGCATTAGGCATAGTTCTAGGGATATAGAGCCTATAACTACTCAAATATTGAAATGGATAAGGGATCTCATTGATAGGGGCATTCCATCCACTGATGCTGATTACAGATGATACACAACCTGCCCATCCTGTGAGATTCTTGGCCATGTCACCCCAATATGTTTTTTACACAGTATCTACCCAATGCTTTCCACTTCGCTTGATACTTCAGGGATACCACTGAAGTAAAAAAAGTTGTTCATCTGCTTTCCCTAGTTCTTGTCCATGATTGGCAGTCCATCTTTTTTTTTATCATATACTTCCCCTAGAAGATATTCATAATTCCTCTTCTTCAAAGTTCCTGATTTGTTGTATAATGAAGGCTGCTTGTATTCATGTGCACTTCTTTATTGCTCTCTGTGTGGTTCTCATTTTTAATTCTCTAGAGCTTATAGTGTTCTATGATTCACAGTAATGGATCAATGGACAATTATTTATTAAGCATCTACTCTGTGCCAGACATTATGCCAGGTGCTGGGATTACAAATACAGGCATGCCTCATTTTATTGTGCTTTGCTTTATTGCATTTCACAAATACTGCATTTTTTTTTTAAAACTGAAGGTTTGTGGCAACCTTGTGTCAAGAAAGTCTATCGACACCATTTTTTCCAACAGCAGGTGCTCACATTGTATCTGCGTGTCATATTTTGGTCATTCTTGTGATATTTAAAACTTTATCATTATTATTATTTCTGTTACGGTGATCTGTGATCAGAGATCTTTGATGTTACTGTTGTAGTTGTTTCGGAGCACCACCAACTGTGCCCATAAAAGACTATGAACTCAACTGATAAATGTTGTGTGTGTTCTGACTGCTCCATCTACCAGTACCGCCTTCTCCTCAGGCCTCCCTATTCCCTTGGACACAACAAAATTGAGATTAGGCCAATTAATAATCCTACAATGGCTTCTAAGCTTTCAAGTGAAAGGAAAAATCATTGTTGTCATATTTTAAGAAATCTCCACAGTCACCCCAACCTTCAGCAACCACCAACCTGATCAATCAGCCAGCAGTGATCAACATTGAGGCAAGACCCTCTACCAGCAAAAAAATTTGTTGTTGTCCTTTGTACTTGAAGAGGACAAAATGACATCATGATAATGGGGTCAGGTGTGGCTGATCAGACCAGTATGAGGTCAGAAGATTCTAACATAGGTCAGACACAAATAGTCCATTTAGCAAAAAAATTACAACTTGCCAAAGGCTCAGGTGATGGTTAGCAATTTTTTTTAGCAATAAAATATTTTAATGAAGATATGTACATTAATTTTAAGAAATATTAGATGCAAAACACTCAGTTTGGCCAGCATTTCACAACCGTGATGTTTATTATAGCAATAATCTGTTAGTATAATAAAATCATGTAGGTACATTTTATTAAAGAACATATCAATAAAAAATTCTATAGAAAATCTTCAAGAGAACAAAGGGGCATTTGAAAAATGGTAGGGGAAAGGAGGTCAGGTAGAGGGGAAGCATATGTTAGTCTGTTTTCTTAAAATTGCATTCTTTGAGGAAAAAAAATACATGATCATGTCATACTAAATAATACCTCAGAAAAGAAGACGATGAGATGTTTTCAAGCCTTTGAAAAATAACAATATGTACAAACATCTTCAGTTCAACCCTGGCATTAATTAGCCTCATAGCTCTGTTTGAGATTTGATTTTCTCCTAATGCACAAGGATACAATCAAATGTTTGAATAAATTATAGAAAAAAATCTTTCTGTCATCTAACATTTGACCTAGCATCTCTGTAACCTGCTGTTTATTAAGACATACGGTACAATTAAGGGCTCTAAACACTTACACTGATCTCTCGCCTTGGGAACTGTGAACACAGTATATCCATTAAGCAATTGAAGCATTTTGGTGTCAGCCTCAGCTTTCCATTTCTCCCTGTGCTCAGGATACAGTATGCGTTGCAGTAGACAGCACATGAGCTGTATAAAGAAAAATCCTGAGCTGAAGCATAGTTATTCCATATTCCCTCCCTTTATCAACTCACTTCTGCCTATTTCTTATACATGCTTTTTCTGTGTATGAAATGATACATTTCTATAATTTAGAATTTTAAAAGATTATTCATTTCCTTCTGTGTTGATAATAGGCTTGGGCTCCATGTGAATTGTAAAATAAAAGACAGACAGACATTTTAATACTTCTAGTCTCTCCACCTCATCATCTACAAACTACCAAAATATTCTAATGCATAAGTTTGAATATGTAACTGTTGCTTTAAAATATCCAATGGCTCCCTATTGCTTTTAGGCTAAAATACAAGTTCCTTACACAATCTGGCTCCAATTTCTCTTGCCAAGCTTGTTTTAAAATTATTGATATCTTTTGTTTTTGTAGCACCTTCATTTCTGAAATAATTCCTCCCTTTTTGCTCCTTGTCTCTTCTAAGAATGATTTTAAAAAAACACAGTATATACAACAATGCTTCAATCCAGAAAAGAGAGAAGGTAAGTTTTCTCAACTCTTTTCAGAAGCAAAGATCAGTAAATGTAATTATACAGTGTTCAGTTTTGTGTTCTTTATATTTTTTCTTTTCACTATATTTGTTGTAGCAAGTACTATTTTCCGGTTCTGCTTATATCACCTTGTATCAGTTATTACTAAACTTCCCTGAATTCATCATAGTCAATGTATCTTGGATGCAGTAGTATTCCATCCCATCTCTGTGCCACAATTTGTTTAATTATCCCCCAATCAATGGACATCTGCTTTGTTTCTATTTTCCTGCCATAAATTGCTGCATTTACTATCTTTCTTTCTGCATTTGACCTCCTTGTAATGTTTGCCTCACGGGATGATTGTAGGATCCCTGAACCAGACGGTATGGACATTTCAGTCACTTTCTTGGCATCATTCCAAATTGATTTTCAGAATTGTTGGGCCATTCATAGCTCACTAATTCCCTAACTCCTAATTTCATCTGCTTATCTTTCTGAAGCCTTTCAACATACCCTGTTTTCATCTTTTGTAATTTTTGCTCATTTATTGAGTATGAAGTGAAACTTCTGAGTTGTTTTGATTTGAAACAATTCAATTGTTATTTTTAGTTTGCAGTTTTTCTTTTGAGAGTATGTGAACAAATAGTTTTCAAAAGAAAAAAAACTGCAAACTATCAAAAACAATGTGTTCTGGCACATGTCATTTTTGTTCTTAAATTTACTGAAAGTTGGGGTATTGAGTTTGATTGTTTCTTATTTTTGATTAATCTTGCTTATTCCATGTGTATCTTTTTTAAAAATACCAAATAGTTTTGAAGATCATTGATTTCTATTATTATTATTTCTATTATAATTTGAGGTATTTCTAGCTTTACTTCATATGACACCTTTCCCTTTATGTTACAAGCAAACTGGATGATAAATTGTACCCTAATCTGATAGTCCTACATTTCTCCTGACTCCATGCAGCAATGAAGAGCATCCCATATCGCAGAATGCCTCACTCAGGAGTGTCTTTTCCATGAAGTTTTTCCTGAACTATCCCTTCCTACCTTCGCTGAATATGATCCGTGCCTCATCATCTTTTTCTATATCAAATAGTAACCTGTAGTAAGCACCTACTGTGTGCCTAATACTGTGCTAAGAGCTGAGTGTGTGAAGTCAAAAGTGAAATTTCTTTCCCCTGAAGGAGCTTGCATTTTACTGGGGGGAGATACATGTACATGTGTACAAAGTAGAATAAAGGAGACACTGGCCTTGCTATTTATTAACTGTGCTATCTTGGGCAAGTCCCTTGACCTCTCTGGGCCTTAGTTCTACATCCATAACATGAGAAGGTAGGATTAAATGACCTCTGAAATCCCTTTTAGATATAAATCTTCAAACTCAGGATTCTAAAAGGTGATTTTGGGGGGAGAAATGGAGGAAGGGCACCAGAAATTTGAGGAATTAGGAAAGGCTTCAGGTAGAAAGTGGTGTTTGAGCTTGGTCTTGAAGAAAACTAAGGAATCTAAAAGGCAGAAGTGAAAAGGGAGTAAATTTTGGGCATGGGTAACAGCCAACACAAAGGTGCAGAGAGAGAAAATGAAACAGTGAGGACAGTTTGACTGAACTCCAGTGTATAAAGGGGAGTGATACAGGTAATAAATAAAGGGTTTGCTTCTCCTATATAACATGTTTAAGGGAGAAGAATTAAAAGGTTTAATCTTGCCCCTGCTAATTCCATCCCTCCTCCCCGACATAACAATTCTGTGTTAAGTAGCTTCTACTTGTAATGTAACAGGACCTACATAGTTAATGTGGAAGTCAATCCCCTTTCCTTCCTCATTCTGGGAGACTCAAAAATAGCTCTGTTCTTGGGGGAGGGGGCTATTCTTCTTTAGGTTAATAATCTTGCTCTTCTGAGTACATCTCCTGCTTATTACCTTGAGCTAGCTAAAAAAAAATACTATAGCAGAGTAACTGCAAAAGTTTATGAACCCAATGAGGAAGAAATAATTTACTTTGCCAACTTCTGGTCCCATGCCTCACACTAGGCATGGGATATGTCTTCCACTTTTAACCAGACCACCCTTTCCCCAAATCCATACTGGCCCAGCTAACATAAACTATAAAATAAGATTTAATGGTTGCCAATTTCTTTATACAACAAAGTGATTGGTACAGAGAAGGAAGAGAGAGAAGCAGTGAAAGGAAGGAGAAGGGAAGGAAATAAGCATTTATATAGTGTGTGCTAGGTACCAGAAACTGTGCTAAGCACTTTTTTTTGATCCTCACAACAGCCCTGTTATTATTTCCATCTCACATTGGGGAAATTGAGGCAAAAAAGGTTGTGATTTGCTCAGTCACACAGCTGGTAAGTGTCTCAAGGCAAATTTGAACTCAGGTCTTTCTAACTCCAGATGTAGCACTCTATTAGGGATCAGGGAGAAAAAGAACAATCTGTGGACATTCGTAGGCATCCAGATTCTCCAAATTCTTCCCTCTCATAAGTAGAAGTCAAGGAAGTTGCTTCCATTTCTTGCTCAGGATTATGGAAAAGGGATATTGTCTCTAAGGGATAGTTGGATAGTTAGATCCTCTCACAAAATTTGGTCTCTCTCTCTCTCTCTCTCTCTCTACCTCCCTCCTCCCCACCTCCGCCTGGCTTCCTTTCCTCTGGCATCTTTTTCTCTGAATTCCTACTATCATAAGCTACCATATATTAGTTTCATATATGTTTTATTCTACCTAATAGATTACAAACTGGATAAGATCCTTGATGCCAGGGACTATGCCATTTTCCATTTTTATGTTCTCTTTGTGCAACAGTTAGGAGGTGCTCAATGAATTGTATTTTTAATTGAATTTTTAAGGTTTTTTGCAAATCTTTAAATTGGACAGTATGAATGTTCAGGGCTAGCTAAGTTATCCATTTTGAATGGACAGACCTAAGGTACATAGAATCTATGTTGTTTAATTAAATAGGCATGATTATTCCTTTAAGGAACCTGGCAATTCGAGTTGATCATAAAACTCTCGGATTCCATTTTTAAGATTACAGAGCACTATCATCCATAATTTCTTTCTTTGTTTAAACTAGATTGAGGAAATGCCAGATCTGAATTTTAGCATGATATTTGACAAACTCTCTCATGATATATGGACAGACAGATGGAGGGATAGACACAGACAGAGACAGACCAGAGACAGACACAGAAATGGGGCAGGGGAGAGAGAGAGAGAAAGAGAGAGAGAGAGAGAGAGAGAGAGAGAGAGAGAGAGAGAGAGAGAGAGAGAGAGAGAGAGAGAATGGAAAATAGTACATATAGTTATGTGTGGAACTAGTTGACTGACTAGGCCCAAAGAGTGTTGATGAATGGATCAATGTCAACTGGGAGAGAAGATGGAGTGGATTGCCCCAGGGCTCTGTCCTTGGTCCTGTTCTGTTCATTATCAATAATTTGAATGAAGGCATAGATGGCATGCTTATCAAATTTGCAGATGACACCAAGCTGGGAGGGACAGCTAATATGTTAGATGACAGAACTGGGATCCCAAAAGCTCATGACAGACTGAATAGTGGGCTGAAGTTAACAAGAAGAAATTTCATAGAGATAAATTGGGTTAACAAAAATCAACTGCATGAGTTCAGGATAAGGAGGTGAAGATAGAAAAAAAAGCTAGGACTCCTGGGATACTGCAACATAATAGGAGTGAGAAGGGTTAGGTGACTAATGTCACCTTTTTCATTTTGATCTAGACCTTTGATTTCACTAGTGTAAGGGATCCTTAGTGTAGCAACTTCTGTTACCAATGAAGATAAGCAGCTCACCTGGAACTTATGTCTGGAGGCAGTGAGATATTAAGTGGCTAATCCAGGATAATAGACAGCATGAGTCTGAGACAGGAATTGAATCCAGCTCTTTCTGACTCCAAGTCTGGCTTTCTATCCACATTGTCATAGGCTAATTTTATGCAAGAGTCTAGGATGAAGGGAATGATTGTCCTGGCATACGTTGCCCTGATCAGAACACATCAGGAGTATTATGCCTTGGTTTGAGCACTACACTTTTAATTGAAGAGTATTATCAAACTAAGTGATATCTGGAGAAGGGTTTTTCCTCACACAGTGTCATTCTCTATACATTATATTACATTTCCTGTCTCAGTTTCTTTAAACAGGATGTATCTCATGCCTAAAATGCTTTCCCCTCTAAACTCTACCTCTTGGAAACCTTAGTTGCTTTCAAGGATCAGCTACAGTTCCATGACCTTCAAGAGGCCTTTCTATGTCTCCAATATCCCCCCAAATGTATTTTTTTTCTTTTTGCATATGTCCTATACTTATCTGTGAACATGTTGTGTTCTTAAAATGCAAGCTTATTAAAGACAGAAATTATCTCTTTTGCATTTATATCCCCATTGCCTTGTACAATGCCTAGCATGTACATGTATAAAATAAATACTTGATAATTTGTTAACTTGAAACTATGTCATACAAGGATCAGTTGAAGGAACCAGAGATGTTTAGTCTGGAGAAAAAAAGATATACGGTGAATATGATGGAAGTCTTCAAATACGTGGAAGGTTATATTATAGGAAACATATTAAATTTACTCTGTCTGACTTCAGTAGATCGAACTAGGACCAGTGAATGGAATCCCTGGTACTCTAGATGACTGCCTTCCTGTCTTAGATTCCAACTACTCTATATATCTTGTAAGGACCTAGTTATTTACATGTCTCTCCTATTAGAATGTTCGCTTCCTGAGGGCAGGAGCTGTCTTTGCCTGGCATATAGTAGATTCTTCATAAATGCTTGCCAGCTCTAACAATACTTTATGGAGCACTTGTATCTTAATAAACACTGTGCAATTTTTATCTTATTTGATCATTATAGCTACCCCATTAGGTAGAGAAGCTCTATTCCAGTGAAGTTTAAACTGAGGCACCAAGAGGTTGAATACCATTGGAATATCAGAAAACTAATTATGGAACACAATAGCAGAGTGGTCCAGGCTTCTGTCTTTCAGTCCTGGCCTTGATTCTTATATACTGCTTCTCCTTTCCCCTAGATCCCTAATTAGGACATTTAGTAAGTAGCTGTTATAAAGACAAGTTCACTTAGTAACTAGAGTAGAAAGAGATGCATCCTCAAACATTCTAATGTATTTGAGCATTTGAGAGTAGTTTATATAGACCTTGGAAGGAATTTTAGTACACTGGCACTAACCACAATTGTTTTGAAACATTAAATCAATAATTTCCCGTTGATTCTTTTAATTAAAAGTAAGTTGTTCCATAAGAGGCCATTCGAGGCAAGGACATTGAAAAAGTGATTCTAGATTACTTCTTAGAAATCTAGGCACCATAAGATAGAAGGAAGGATGAAAATTGGTCTCTAGTGGCAAGAGATCTGACTACAGAAACTGAGAGTTCTGGCTTCCTGTGAGCAATAGAGACACTGTTGAAAAAATAACTTTACTCTTCATAGAGAAGCCTGCTCCCAACCTATCTGCATTGGGGGTAGTGGTAGTGGTGGGGTACAGTCAAAGAGATGGGGGAAATACATTTCCTAAAAAAATGCATTTCTACAAAAAATATTTCTTCCTATTGCCAAGGGACAGAAGTCTGCAGAGCAGAGGGAAATGTGTGGGCAGCTAGAAGACAACCTGCTCACTTTTGTAAAAACCAGGAGAAAGCTGTGGGTCTGAATCACAGAGAATTCACTGTCCCTCCTAACCTGCAAGGTCTCCTTGCTGAAGCAGCCTTGCAAGGGGATTCAGCTAGTTCTGTGTGAGAGTTGTGAAAGATGCCGACTGACATTGCCTAAGGCAAAGGAGCAAGGCCCTCTAAAAACATGCATGCACTTAAAGTACCCCATGTGGTCTCTCCAAGCTACCTAGTACAAGGAAGAGAAAGCTTGCCAACCCATGTGACCCAAGTCATTCTCTGGTGAAGATATGCTTGTGGGCTCTGTATCTGTAGATGGCTGGTTAAATATTGTGATAGGATGTCCCCAAGAAAGGTAATAAAGCTCCCAGAAATAGCCGAGTGATAGTAACATAACCCAGTAATAGAGTATTCATCTCATCTCACAAGCATGACATTTTCCAACTTGAACCTCAATAGTGTGGCTATAAAGAAGCTGTATGGAACAGATGGGCACAGTTTCTATTTAGAGAAGGAAACCTGTTCTACCCAGTCATAACCTGGGTGCTGTCTTGAACTGGTAATCACCAGTAAGGAGATCACAACAGGCTTCTCCAAATTAAAAAAGAAAAAGCTTTCAAAGCTAGATGTGAAGAAAGGAGGAAAGACATTCCCCTTGACCTCTGCCTCTTACAGTGGGGTAATTCACTGAGAACAAAAAATCACGAAGGAAGGGAAATAAATTTCTTAAAACACTTAACTTCCATTATGCTTATGTTCATAAATCATTACCACATGACTCACTTTCAGTCAGGAGGAAATTCCTGACTTCTGAGTTTGTCAGGATCCTGAAAAGCTGAGGATCTGCTAAGTGTCCATCCAGGGGCACCCCCACTCTCATGCATTCCAGAAAGCCAGAAAAATCAGTCATGTTTGGAAGGAGGAAAAGAGGCAGTGCAGCAGCTCTGAGAACCACCCAGGTGGGCACCATGGAGAATGGAATTTACTATGAAAAGGTGAAGTCAATGAAAGGTTGAAGGGAAACAGGGTCAGGAAACTTTTTTTTTAACTGAGTCCTTTAAAAAAACACACACCTTTGTTTATTTATTTTCAACATTCTTGTCTTTTTAAATTTTGAATTCCAGATTCCCTCTCTCCCACACCTTCTCTACCCACCGAGAAGGCAAGCAATAAATCAATTTTGGATGTGAAATCATGCAAAATATATTTCCATATTAGCCATGCCACAAAAAATAAAAAAAAATAAGGGAGAAGATTATACTTCAGTTTGTGCTCAGAGTTTATCAGTTCTCTATCTGGAAGTGGATAACATTCTTTCATTGTGAGTTCTTTGGACTTGTCTTGGATCATTGTATTGATCAGAGTAGTCAAGTCTTTCATAGTAGCTCATCATTACAATACTGCCATTACTGTGCACAATGATCTCCCAGTTCTCACTTCACTTTGCATCAGTTTGTATCTCTTGCCAATTTTTTTCTGAAACTACCCTCCTCCTCATTTCTTATATCACACCAGTACTGCCACAATCATATGCCACAACTTGTTCAGTCATTCCTCAACTGATGAGCATTCTCTCAATTCCTAGTTCTTTACCACCACAAAAAACTGCTATAGATATTTTTGTACATATAAGTCCTTTTCCTTTTCCTTCGATCTCTTTTGGGTACAGACCTCATGATGGTATTGCTGGATCAAAGGGTATGCATAGTTTTATAGCCCTTTGGGCATAATTCCAAATTGTTCTCCAGAATGGTTGGAACAGTTCAATACTCTACCATCAGTTCTTAATATACCTATTAACCCTCATCCCTTCTGCAATTTGTCATTTCTGATAGGAGTAAGGTGGTATCTCAGAGCTGTTTTAATTTGCCTTTGTCTAATCAATAATGACTTAGAGCATTTTTTTGTATGACTACAGATAGCTTTGATTTCTTTTTCTGAAAACTGCCTGTTCATATCATTTGACTATTTACTAATTGTGGAATGGCTCTTATTTTTATTTTGACTCAGTTCCCTATATATTTGAGAAAGAAGGCCTTTATCAGAGAAACTTGCAGTATTTTTAAAAAATATTATTTCATTGTCTGTGGTACCTTTGAGGAAGAATGTAGTTTCCCTATTTATCTCTTTCAGTTAGGTCTAATTTTGCTTTTGCTTTGTCTGAGATCATGACCATCACTCTTGCCCTCTTCACTTTATCTGAAGCATGATAGACTCTGCTCTAGTCCTTCATTTCAATTCCATGTGTGGTTCTCTATCCCAAGTGTATCTCTTGTACACAACATATTGTTTGATTCTGGTTTCCAATCCATTTCGCTATCTACTTCTGTTCTATGGGTTAGCTTGGGGTGGATGGTGGGTGACGTTTTGTTCACAGATGATTGTGCACTCAATGCAGCCTCTGAGGCTGAGATGCAACAAAATACAGATTGATTCTCTGCCACTTGGGCTAATTTTGCCTGACAATGAATACCAAGAAGACAGAGGTTCTCTACTAGCCAGCACTACATGGAACCATCCACACATGGAACCATCGGTTATAGCAAATAGAAAAAAAAAGTTTTGAATGCCGCAGATAAGTTAATTTACCTTGGCAGTATACTTTCCAGGTATGTCCACATAGAAGATAGGTTGATGCATGCATTACCAGCCCTAGCTCACTATTTGGGAGGTTCCAAAAGAATCTGTGGGAGAGAAGAGGAATCAGGCTGCAGACCAAACTGAAGGTCTATAGAGACAGTTCTGACTTCCTTGTTGTATGCCAGTGAAACCTGGACAACTTACCAGCACCATGCCAGAAAATTGAACTGCTTCCATTTTAATGGTCTTAGAAAGATTCTGTAGATCATCTGGCAAGATAAGATACTGAAGGCCTTTCTCAAGTTGAACTGCTAAATATTCAAACCCTCCTGAAGAGAGCACAATTCTGATGGGTTGCTCACATTGTTTGAGTGCCAAAAGTATGCTGCTTAAAAACCATTTTACAGAGCACTCACACAAGGCAGCCATTCACATGGTGGTCAGAAGAAGCAATGCAAGAACATTCTCATGGTCTCTCAGAAGAACTTTAGTATCTATTGTGAGACATGGGAGACACTGGCACAGGATATCCAGCATGGCATGCCCACACCAAAGAAGACACTGTGCTGTATGAGCAAAGCAGAATTTCAGTAGCTCAAAAGAAACATGAGATACACAAATATAGAGACACCTCCCTTCCAAATGGTCAGATGGACTATTTTGCCTGACCAATGGTAGAGCC
Source organism: Trichosurus vulpecula (assembly GCF_011100635.1). NCBI lineage: Eukaryota > Metazoa > Chordata > Mammalia > Diprotodontia > Phalangeridae > Trichosurus > Trichosurus vulpecula. The sequence goes on along the minus strand of NC_050577.1, from coordinate 136,267,538 downwards.
TTCCAAGCTCATGTTAGTATGATCACCTACAGTCAGTCACACTGTACACTGGCCCTGACAACCTGATATCATTTGGGTCCTCTTTAAGCATGAAAGACAAACAACATGGGTTAGCTCATACCATTCACATTCACAGTTCTGATCACTAACTGTTCATTTCCTTCCATCCCATTTTCCTCTGTTTATCCTTCTCTCTCTCTTTTTATTCCATTCCTTCTCAAAAGTCTGTCTTGCTTCTGACTATTGCCTCCCCTAATCCTCCTTTCTCCTTATTTTCCTATCTGATATCTTATTCCCTTCATTTCCAATCTCCCTATTGGGTAAAATAGATTTCTATACCTAACTGAGTCTGTGTGTGTACGTATATCTATCTGTCTATCTATCTACCTATTTATCTATCTATCTATCTATCTATCTATCTATCTATCTCTTCCCTCTTTGAACCAATTCCAATGAGAGTGAGGTTCAAGCATTGTCCCCCATTTCCTCCTCCACTATTTAAGCTCTTCCTTCTATGCCTCCTTTATGTGAGAAAATTTGGCCCATTCTACCCCTCCCTTGCCTCATACCCCAATGCTGACTGCTGAAAGCTTCTGAAGAGGAGAGTTATATTAACAAACTGCCAAGTTGAGAATTAAAGCATCAACATAGGCACAATTTATTAATTTGTTCATCTTTAAAGAATTTTAAGCTAATTAATAGCCATTGACCATATTTATCAGTCAAACTTTACTCTTTGTCGCCCTTACATTCTTTTTTGGAGATTAGCCCAACATAATCTACTTGCACCCATGCCCTCTGTTTATACAGACTCCTTCCAACTGCCTTAATAATGATAAAGTTCTTTGGCATTATTTGTATCATCTTCTCATATAGGAATGTAGATGGTTTGATCCCATTGAGTCTCTTATAATTACTCTTTCATGTTTACCGTTTTATGCTACTCTTGAGTCTTATAATTTGAATGTCAAATTTTCTATTCAACTCTATTCTTTTCATCAGGATGCTTGGAAGTCTTCTATTTCATTAAATATACATTCTTCCTCCTGAAGGATTATACTCAGTTTTGCTGGATAGGTTATTCTTAGTTGTAATCCTAGCTGTTCTGCCCTCCAGAATATCATATTCTAAGCCCTCTGCCTTTAATATGAAAGTTACCAAATCTTGTGTGATCTTGACTGTGACTTGTTCCTTTACAGCTGCTTGAAATTTTTATTCTTGACCTGAGAGCTCTGGAATTTGGTTATAATATTCCTGGGAGTTTTCATTTTGAGATCTCTTTCAGGAGGTAATTGGTAGATTTTTTCAAAGTCTATTTTGTCTTCTGGATCTAAGATGTTGGGACATTTTGAAAATTTCTTGAAATATAATGTCTAGGTGCTTTTTTTAAATTGTGATTTTTTAAAAATTTTTCTCTCTTTTTTAAAATTTAAGTTACTTAATATATTTAGTTTTCAGCATTGATTTTCACAAGAGTTTGAATTTCAAATTTTCTCCCCATTTCTACCCTCCTGCCCACTCCAAGATGGCATATATTCTGGTTGCCCTGTTCCCCAGTCAGCCCTCCCTTCTGTTACCCCACTCTCCTCCCATCCCCATTTCCCTTCCTTTCTTGTAGGGCAAGATAAATTCCTACGCCCCATTGCCTGTGTAGCTTATTTCCTAGTTACATGCAAAAACTTTTTTTTTTTGTTTTTGGAACATCTCTTTTTAGAACTTTGAGTTCCAAATTCTCTCCCCTCTTCCCTCCCCACCCACCCTCCCTAAGAAGGCAAGCAACTTAACATAAGCCACATGTGTATCATTATGTAAAACCCTTCCACAATACTCATGTTATGAAAGACTACAATATTTGCTCCTTCCTAACCTATCCCCCTTTATTGAATTTTCTCACTTGACCCTGACCCTTTTCAAAAGTGTTTGTTTTTGATTACCTCCTCTCCCATCTGCCCTCCCTTCTATTTTACCCCCTTTTCATCTTCTTCTTCTTCTTTCCTGTGGGTAAGATACCCAATTGAGTGTGTATGGTATTCCCTCCTCAGGTCAAATCCAATGTGAGCAAGATTCACTCATTCCCCCTCACCTGCCCCCTCTTCCCTTCCTACAGAACTGCTTTTCCTTGCCACTTTTATGTGAGTAATTTACCCATCTATCTTCCTTTCTTCCTCTCTCAATATATTCCTCTCTCATCCCTTAATTTGATTTTTTTTTAATATCATCCCTTCATATTCAACTCACCCTGTGCCCTCTGTCTATATATCTATATATCTATATATATACACATATATATACACATATATACATATATATACACACATACATATATACATACCTACATACACACACATATAATATATACACACACACCACACAAACCACACACACACATATATGGGGTATATATATGTATATAGATATAATGTGTATATATGTATATATGTGTGTGTGTATATATATATATATATATATATATATTATAATGCATGCATTTTCCCTTCAGCTACCCTAATACTGTGTCTCATGAATCATACACATCATCTTTCCAAGTAGGCATGTAAACAACAGTTCAACTTCAGTAAGCCCCTTGTGATTTCTCTTTCTTGTTTACCTTTTCATGCTTCTCTTGATTCTCTTGTTTGAAAGTCAAATTTTCTATTCATCACTGGACTTTTCACTGAGAAAGCTTGAAAGTCCTCTATTTTATTGAAATCCATATTTTGCCTTGGAGCATGATACTCAGTTTTGCTGGTAGGTGATTCTTGGTTTTAATCCTAGCTCCATTGACCTCTGAAATATGGTATTCCAAGCCCTTCAATCCCTTAATGTAGAAGCTGCTAGATCTTAGGTTATTCTGATTTTGTTTCCAGAATACTCAAATTGTTTCTTTCTGGCTGCTTGCAGTATTTTCTCCTTGACCTGGGACCTCTGGAATTTGGCGACAATATTCCTAGGAGTTTTCTTTTTAGGATCTTTTTGAGGAGGTGATTGGTGGATTCTTTCAATTTCTATTTTATCCTCTGGGTCTAGAATATCAGGGCAGTTCTCCTTGATAATTCTTGAAAGATGATATCTAGGCTCTTCTTTGATCATGGCTTTCAGGTAGTCCAATAATTTTTAAATTATCTCTCCTGGATCTATTTTCCAGGTTAGTGGTTTTCCAATGAGATTTTCACATTGTCTTTCACTTTTCATTCCTTTGGTTCTGTTTTATAATATCTTGATTTCTCATAAAGTCACTAGCTTCCCCTTGCTCCAATCTAATTTTTAAGGTAGTATTTTCTTCAGTGGTCTTTTGGACCTCCTTTTCCATTTGGGTACTTCTGCCTTTCAAGTCATTCTTCTCCTCATTGGCTTTTTGGAGCTCTTTTGCCATTTGAGTTAGTCTATTTTTTAAGGTGTTGTTTTCTTCAGTATTTTTTTCAGTATTTTTTTGGTTCTCCTTTAGCAAGTCATTGACTTGTTTTTCATGGTTTTCTTGCATCATTCTCATTTCTCTTCCCAATTTTTCCTCTACTTCTCTAGCTTGCTTTTCCAAATCCTTTTTGAGCTCTTCCATGGCCTGAGACCAGTTTATGTTTTTCTTGGAGGCTTTTGATGTAGGCTCTTTGACTTTGTTGACTTCTTCTGGCTGTATATTTTGGTGTTCTTTGTCACCAAAGAAAGATTCCAAAGTCTGAGACTGAATCTGAGTGCATTTTCGCTGCCTGGCCATGTTCCCAGCCAACCTACTTGACCCTTGAGTTTTTTGTCAGGGTATGACTGCTTGTAGAGTAAAAGAGTACTTTGTTCCAAGCTTGAGGGGATGTGCTGTTGTTTTCAGAGCTATATCTATACAGCCAGCTCTACCACACCAGCACTCATCCTTCCCCAAGAACTCAGCCAGGACCTGACTGGGATCTTAAGCAGTCTGTGCACTCCTGCTCTGATCAGCCACTTAATTCCTCCCACCAGGTGGGCCTGGGGCCAGAAGCAACTACAGCTGTAGTTCTGTAGCTGCACCACCTCTGCTGTCCCCAGGGTGGTGGCCGAACTGCAAGCTCCTTCCACTCTGTCCCCCACAGCTTTTCCCACTAACCTTCTCTGTTGTCTTTGGCGTTTGTGGGTTGAGAAGTCTGCTAACTGCCACAGCTCACTGATTCAGGGCCATAGGGCCTGTTCTGCCTGGCTCCTGGTCTAGTTGGTCCTGCCGCCGCCCACACTGTGCTCCGCTCCCCTTCCGCTCCCAGCTCCGTGCATGATAGACTTCACCCAGTGACCATCCAGGTTGTCCTGGGCTGGAGCCCTGCTTCCCTCCACTATTTTGTGGCTCAGCAGTTCTAGAATTTTTCAGAGCCATTTTTTGTAGGTTTTTGGAGGGACCTGGTGGGGAGCTCATGCAAGTACCTGCTTTCCAGCCACAATCTTGGCTGTGACCCTCTAGGTGCTTATTTTGATCACTGCTTTAAGGGAGTTCAGCAATTATTAAATTATCTCTCCTTGATTTGTTTTCTAGGTCAGTTGTTTTTCCACACTTTCTTCTATTTTGTCATTCTTTTGACTTTGCTTTATTGTTTCTTGATGCCTCATGGAATCATTAGCTTCTTCTTTCCCAAAACTAATTTTTGAGTAATTATTTTCTTCAGTGAGCTTTTATGTCTCTTTTTCCACTTGGCCAATTCTTCTATTTAAAGCAAAATTTTTAACAGTATTTTTGTGCCTTTTTAAACCAAGCTTTTAATTCTCTTTTCATAATTTTCTTGTTTCACTCATTTGTTTCCCCAATTTTTCCTTTACCACTGTTATTTTTTTCCTCTAACTCTTCCAGGAATTCTTGCTGGTCTTGGGTCCAATCAGCATTTTTTCTTTGAGGCTTTGCTTATAGCTGTTTTCACATTGCTGTTTTCTTCTGAGTTTAATGTTAGTCTTCCCTGTAACTAGAATAGCTTTTTAGGGTCAAGTTAATTTTTTGTTGTTTGCTCACTTTCCTAGCTTATTTCTTGACTTCGAACTTTATGTTAAAGTGGGGTTCTGCTCACCTGAGGGTGGGGAGGCACTGTGCCAAGCTTTGGGTTTTTTTTCTGCTGCTATCTTCAGAGCTAGTTCTGTGTGTGTGTGTGTGGGGGAGCTGCATGTTTTTGGTGCTTTCAGGGTGGTATTATCCTGGAAGAAGTTAGGTCACTGTTCTCATGGTCTGTACTCTCTTATCCTTTACCCAGGAAGGACCCCTGTTCCCCTGTAGCTACATGTACTAATGCTCCTCTTGACCATGGAACTGTGACCAGGGTCCCTGCTCCATTATTGCCTCCTCACTTATTACAAGTACTTCTCTCCATCCTGGAACTGCAACCTAGAACTGCTTCTGGGCAATATAGTGTCCAGTAAGCATCAGCTACAACCAGTGCCAGCAAAGGGTCCCCTATAATCTCTTTCTAACCAGTTATCTGACCCCTTACCATCTCTGGGCTGAGAGTTCCTGAAACTGCTGCTGCTGCTGCAGCAGTTGCAGCCACATCCAAAGCCCATTGCTGGGGCTCCTGCCATGCTCCAACCCATACCCACAGTGGTGTTATAGACATCTCCTGCAGACCTCCTAAGTTGTCTTACACTGGATAAATGTCTCCCTCTGACCTTTTCTTGGCTCTGCCTCTCCAAAATTTGATTTGAGCTGTTATTTTCAAGTTGTTTGGAGGGGAATGTTAGGAGGGTTCAGGTGGGTTCCAGCCTATACTCTACCATCTTGGCTCCAGAGTAAGGAAATTTTAACTAAGCATTTTTTTAAAAAGTGACTTAACTTTTAACCTCCATGGATTCCCTAGGAAGCAATGATCTTAAAGAATCTGAAGTTTGACTTATAAATATGGTCAATGTCTCTTAAGTAGCTTAAAATTCTTTGAAGATAAGTAAATTAATAGATTGTACCTGTGTTGATGCTTCAATTCTCACCTTGGCAATTGTTAATATGGTGTATTATTCAGAGTATTCAGAGGCTTCAGCAGTCGTAAAAGCTGATAGGTAATCTGCTTAATGGGTAACAGCGACCCCCCAAAAGAAGGGGAAAACCAGAAAGAAAACCAAAGTTTCACCCAAAATGACCAGTTAAAATAAACATCAAAGTAGTTAAACTGATAAATATTGTCTGAACAAACTAAATTCCTTTGCCCAAGGTCACAAAATAGAGCACTGATGTAGGTAAGCTGAGGTAGGGTGCGTCATTGAAAGAGCTGATCACGGTATGAGCCACTCCATTTAAGGTGACTGTTGCGCCAGATGGTTCACATCACTTTAATTTTTTTTTCTAAGTGAATAGACCTTGCTTATAGAAGAGACTCCTCCCTCCTCTCCCTATTCCATCTTGTTTTTTATTTTTCTTCAAACTATCCCTTCCAGTAATTTTCCTTCCTTTCCCTATACTTTCTTCTATTCTTAAGCCTTCCACGCCCCAAACTCATCTGCTTTTCCTTCGTTCCAAGACTATCTCTCATAAGTTATTGTTCTATTCATCTATTTTCCTTTAAGGACTGAGTCAAATACTCCTTCCTCTAAAGGAGTGGGCTCTCAAAGCCTCAGTTCATTTCATCCAATTGAATCTCCTTTTGTGGCATGTAATCATAAACCTGCATATTATTATATTAAGCATCAACCAATCAGTAAGCATTTATTAAGTGCCTGCTACATGCAGGGTTATGGAGATACAAAGACAGAAAGAAGAAACCCTACCCTCAATGATCTCTCATTCTACCAGGGAGACAATACGTACACGTAGAGGTTCATCAAGATTCACGGAAAAATAATAAATACAATTTGGAAGGGAAGAACCTAGTAGCTGGGGGACAGTAGAAAGGCCCTATGCAAAAGACAGAATTTAAGCTGACTTGGAAGCAAAGCCAGATAGTATAAGATGTAGAAGTGAGAAGGCATGGAATATAGCTTCTGCAAAGGCTAGATAAAGGACATGAAGTATAATTTGTAAGGGACAGCAAGAAAGCCAGTTTGACTAAAACAGAGTGAGCAAAAGGAAGTAATGCCTAATGATAGGAGAAGGTGAAGCTAGACTGTGAAAGGCTCTAAATGCAAAAGAAAAAAAAGTTTGTATTTGACCCTAGAAGAAATCGGGAGCCACTAGAGTTTATTGAGTAAATGAGTTATGTTGTCAGATCAAGGCTCTATAAGGATTAGAGAAGAAAGAGACCAAAATCAGGAAACCCATTATGAGGGTATTGCAATAGTCCAGATGAGAGGTGAGAAGGGGTGTGAACTAGTCTGGTGGTTGTGTGAGTAGCAAAAAATGGAGAGACATTTGATTGTGTGATGACTGACTTTGATAGTCTTGGCTCTTTTCCAAAAATACAAGTTCAAAGACAGCTCCAAAGGACTCATGCTGGAAAGAGCCATCTACTTCCAGAGAAAGAACTATGGATCTGAATGCAGATGGAGGCAAACTATCTGCTCTCTCTTTCTTTTTTCTGTCTCTTCTCTTTGGTTTTGTTTCTTCTTTTGCGTGATTCACTCCATTAATCATGGTTCTTCTTACAACTTCACTATTGTATAATATTGGGGGGAGGGGAGAAGGGAGAGGGGAGGGATGGGTAGAAAATTTGGAACTCAAAAACCCGTAGAACTGAGTGTTGTAAACTAAAAATAAAAAAATAAAAAAAAGAAATAGAGAGACATGAGAGACATTGTTGGGGTCTTAATAAGACCGGTCCATTGTGGGATGAGGGGAGTTGAGGAGTCCAGGTAATTCTGAGGTTGTGAAAGTGGTTTCCTGGAACAAATTCTGGCACCCTCGATAGAAATAGGGAAGTAAGGATGATTAGTTTTAGGGAAAGAGAATGAGTTTTGTTTTTGACATGTTGAACTTGAGATGAATATGGATATCTGTTTGAGATGTCCAGTAAACATGAGTGATTTGGAATTAGAACCCAGAAGAGAAACTAGGACTGGATATATACGTATGGGTAGGTAGGTATTTGCATAAACATGATAACTGAACACTTGGTGGTGAGCATGCTCAGAGAGAGTCTAAAGAGCAGGGAAGAAAGCACAAGACAGATCCTTTGGGTATACCCAGAGTGAGGGGATATGATTCGGATGATGAGCCAGCAAAGGATATTAAGAAAGAATTGGCTAAACAAGGAGGCAGAAATCAAAAAGGAGCATTGTCACTAAACCTAGGAACCAGGAGGGTGTTCTGCTGTTGTAAATGATACAGAAAAGTCAAGAAGAATGAGGTTTGTGAAAAGACTGTCATACTTGGCATTTAAGAGCTCATTTATAACTTTGGAGAAAACAGTTCAGTTGAGTGATGAGGTCAGAAGCCAAATTGCAAAGGGCTGAGAAGTCAATGAGAGGAGAGGAAATGGGGAAAATGAGAATAGACAGCTGTTTCTAGGAATTTGGTTGTGAAAGAAAGGATAGATACAAAAATACAGCTTTAGATGACTGCAGGGTGATGTGGGTATGGGTTTTTTAAGGATGAAGAATCCGGGCATACTTTCTAGGCAGCACGAGAAACAACAAGTAGATAGGGAGGGACTGAAGATTAGAGAGAGGGGACAATTAGGGGGTAAAGAAACTATGAAAAAATGAGACTTGCTTCTCAGGACTGCTGTGAAGCCAACATAAGAAAATGTTATTAAAAGTACTTTTCAGACTTAAAGAAATAAATAAAACTAAATACACAGAGACTACATGTAGAAGGATTGGTCTTGGCAAGGAAATGGACCACTTCTTCATCAAAGGCTGGAGAAAATGAGGAAATGAGGGGTTGATGTCAAGGGATTCTGAGATTCAGAGAAGGGGAGAAGAGGAAGATCACAGAGAATGGTTTCTTTTTCAATCAATCAAAAATCACTTATTAAATGCCTACTATGTGACAGGCACTGTACTAGGTGCTGAGGATACAAATAAGACTGATACAATTGTAGTTCTCAGGTAACTCATCTGTTAATAAGGAGGATAACAAGTACATAGATAAATACATGCAAAACATACATAGAGAGAACAAAGTGAATATAAATTTCTCTATAAAGCTTGAGGCAAGTTCTTAGCTGAGAGTTTGAGGGAAGAGGCTGGTATAGGTGGCTGAGGAGAGAGAGAAGTTTAGAACTATTGTGGGGAGTATAATAAAGAATAAAATAATTTCCTTGCTTCAGTTACAGTCCAGTTCAGATAAGAAAACATAAATTTGTAGTGGACTCAGTCAGCACAGTTGTATGACTATCTCAATTCCATTCAGCAGCACATGAGTAAGAGAGGCCTGTGGTGTTTGGTCAGGAATAAATGCTGATCAGAAAAGTGGGCAAAGGTTTTAAGAGTAACAGACAGAGCAACATTGATTGCATTGATTAACTATAAGGCAAAGATTGGGAAGGGAGGAAACTTGAGCCAGTGCAGGGGGGGATGATCTGGAGGCATTAAAGAGTACAAGTCACAGGTGCCAGTCAATGGGCATTTACTAAGCACTCACTATATGCCAGGAATTAGGATAAATACAGAGTTCAAAGAAAGGTAAGAGCGGTTTCTGCTCTCAAAGTGTTCACTTTCTAATGTGGGAAATAGTGTGTGAATAACTTTTGTCGTTCAATCATGTCCTACTCTTCCTGACCCTGTGGACCATACTGTTTGTAAAATTTTCTTGACAAAGATACCAGAGTGATTTGCCATTTCCTTCACCATTGGTTTAAGGCAAACAGAGGTTAAGTGACTTGCTCAGGGTCACACAGTTAGTAAGTGTCCGAGGTTGGATTTGAACTCAGGTCTTTCTAACTCCAGGTCCAACATTTTATCCACTGAGCCACGTAGCTGCCTCCATGTGAGTAATTAGGTATGTACAAACATATGCGTTGTAGATGAAAGATAATTTCGGGAGATCAGCTTTAGTTAGAGGGCCAAAGAAAGGCCAAAGCCTCCTTCAGATTTTATCTGAATCATATTGGAATCCAGGGAAGCTAATAGGCAGAGGTGAGGACAGAGAGCATTCCAGACATGGAGGACAGGAAAGAAATTAGGAAGATGGCATATAATATGCAAGGAACTGCAAGTAGAAAAGTAAGTATAGATTGTAGCCTATACGAAAGAGAGTAAAGTTTAGGAGACTGGAAAGGTAGAAAGAGACCAGAGGGTGAAGAGCCATAAATGTTAAAAAAATTCATATATGATTCTGTAGGTAATAAGGAGCTACAGTAACTTATAAAGGTGCGTGTGTGTGTGTGTGTGTGTGTGTGTGTGTGTGTGTGTGTGTGTGACAGAGAGAGGGAGGGGAGAGAGAGAGAGAGAAAGAGAGAGAGAGAAAGAGAGAGAAGTGGAAGCACTGAGTATGGACAGGTTTCAGGTTGTGTTTATTTCGATGAAAAGGGAAGGAGAGATATAGGATGATACCTTGCAGAAATGGTAGGATCAAGTGACCTTGGCTTGTTTTTTGTTTTTATTTTTTAAAATTTTAATTATTTAAATTTTTTTTAATTTTTAACTGTTTTTGAAGATGAGGAAGATATGGGCAAGTTTTGACATGGTGCTAATCAACTTAGCAATCTGGTTCTTCTCTGCTGTGATCCTGTGATCCTCTAGTTCTAAACCTCAGCATATTGAACATATCCCTCTTTTCATAGCTGTTGTCAACCACTACACTCTTCCTTTGAGAAGAGACAAGTTTATTTTTGAAAATTATTTATTTTTAGTTAACATTCACTTCCATAAGATTTTGAATTTTTTTAAAAATTTATTTAAATTTATTTATTTAACATATTTGGTTTTCAGCATTGATTTTCACAACAGTTTGAATTACAAATTTTCTCCCCATTTCTACCCTCCCCCCCACTCCAAGATGGCTTATATTCTGGTTGCCCTGTTTCCCAGTCAGCCCTCCCCTCTATCACCCCCCTCCCCTCTCATCCCCTTTTCCCTTCCTTTCTTGTAGGGCAAGATAAATTTCTACGCCCCATTGCCTGTGTATCTTATTTTTTAGTTGCATGCAAAAACTTTTTTTGTTTTTGAACATCTGATTTTAAAACTTTGAGTTCCAAATTCTCTCCCCTCTTCCCTTCCACCCACAACATGGAGTATTGTGGAAGGGTTATACATAATGGATACATGTGTGGCCTAGGTTGAAGATTTTGAATTTTAAATTTCTTCCCTTCTCTTTCCACCCCACTCCTCAAGACGGCATACAATCTGATATAGGCTCTACAAATACATTCACATTAAACATATTTTCCCATTAGTCAGTTGCAAAGAAGAATTATAACCAATAGGAGGAACCACAAGAAAGAAGTAATAAAGCAAAGCAACAACAACAAAAGAGAACAAATAGTATGCTTCTATTTGCCTTCAGACTCCGAAGTTCTTTCTCTGGATGTGGATAGCATTTTTCATCATGTGTCTTTTGTAGTTCCCTTAGATCCTTGCATTGTTGAGAAGAACTAAGTCTGTCAAAGTTAGTCCTTGGGTAATGTGGTTCTTACTCTGTACAATGTTCTCCTGGTTTTGCTCACTTCACTCAGCATCAGTTCATTTAAGTCTTTCCAGGTTTTTCTGAAGTCTGCCTGCTCATCGTTTCTTATAGCACAATAGTATTCCATTACATTCACATACCACAACTTGTTCAGCCATTCCCCAACTGATTGGCATCCCCTTGATTTCTGTTTCTTGGCTACCACAAAAAGAGCTGCTATAAATATTTTTTGTACCTGCGGCCTCTTTCCCCATTTTTATGATCTCTTTGGGATACAGCCCTAGAAGTGGTATTGCTGGATCAAAGGGTAAGCACACTTTTATAGTCCTTTGGGTATAGTTCCAAATTGCTCTCCAGAATGGTTAGATCAGTTCACAACTCCACCAACAACGCATTAGTGTTCCAATTTTTCCACATCTACTCCAAAAAATTATTTTATAGAGCTTGGTCTTACAGATGGTATAGCACCGGACCCAAAGCGGTGAGTTATGGTGATGGCATTGATAGCTACATCTCCCAGCTGAGGCAGATGGGAAAGCTGGGCAAGACTAGTGAAGGAGAATGAAGGATGATCAAAGTCTGGGCTGTTTGTGGCAGCTACAGTCTCTTTGGAGGCCAAAAAAGTTACGTCCCCTAACATATGTCTTCCATTTAGCTGAGTTCACTTTATATCAAAGAACTGGCTAATTTTCTAGCTACTGTAGCATTCTCCAAGAATGACTTTGCTTTCCATTCTAACTTACAGAAATTAATGCTGTTTAAGCTGTTGGGTTTGAGACAACTTCCTTTTCTCTTATTTACTATTCTTCTTCTGCAAGAGCTCTTTTGAACGTCCTTGTAGCGGTAATCATTTATAAACACAACTGCATCATCTGTGCTGATCCCTCTTCCATCAGTACCTCTGCTGTACTTTGATAGCATAAATGCTTTGCTGAACAGATATCATCCTGTTTTATGCCTGACCGTCATTCCTTTTGGCTTTGCTTCCAGCTTTGCTTCCAGCCTGTTCCACCCCGTGGTTTGAGCTCCAGGACCAGGGACTCTACTCCTTGCACCTAGAACTTCTGAGAGTGAAAAAGCTCTTAGTCTCCAGCCCCTACACTTGAATACACGTAGCCTCTTCAGATCCCTGTGGTTTGAGCTCCAGGACCAGGGACTGTACTCCTTGCCCCTGGAACTTCTGAGAGTGAAAAAGTTCTTAGTCTCTAGCCCCTACACTTGAATACATGTAGGGTGAGGGTGGAGGGGAAAGGCAGACTCTGCTTTTTGAAGCAGTTTCAAAAGTAGAGACAATTCTGACTATTCAGCCAACAGAAAAAGGCTTCTGCCAAGCTTACAGTAGGTCAATACAGAATATCCATGAATATGTCAGCTTTCCTGCTTCCCAAAAGCAGGTTGCCAGTGTAGTGCTCATGGGTGACTCCATATTAAATGAGAGACAAATTTCACCATTAGCCTACTGGACCCAGGACTGATCAATGCATTGATCAGAGTTCTGGTGTTCAAATTTCAAACCAACATATATACTTTTAAAAAAGATTTCAAGGTCATTAACATTAAAAAAATTCATCAATGTATTACAAACTCTTACCCAATATAGGAATTCCTCATACATGCACAATATTCCTGATGGGTGGTTATCTAGTCTCTGCTTGAAGAAATATAATCCACCCTTCCACTCATCTAATCAAGAAATACTTATTAAGACCTACTATGTGCCAGTCACTGTGCTAAGTATTAGGATACAAAAAAAGGCAAATTAATCCAAGAAATCAAGGAATTCATATTTGTATTCAGGTTATATATATATGTAGTCGTGCAAAACATTTACATAACAGTCATGAAAGAAAACATAGACCAAAGTCCCCCCAAAAAACAAAACCTCAAGAAAAATAAAGAAAGCAAAATAAGAATATGCTTCAATCTGTATTCAAGACACCATCAGTTCTTTCCCTGGGGATGGATAGCATTTTTCCTCATAAGTCCTTCAGAGCTTTCTTGGATCATTGTATTACTGAGAATTGCTAAGTCATTCACGTTCACGTTCAAATTCACATTTACAATATTGCTGTTACTTTGTACACAGTACATTTCACTTTGCAACAATCCATGTAAGTTTCTCCAGGTTTTTCTGAGAACATACTGCTCATCATTTCCATCACAATTACATACCACAGTTTGTTCAGCCATTCCACAGTTGATGGCCATCCCCTCAATTTTTCAATTCTTTGCCACCAGAAAAAAAGCTGCTATACATATTTTTGTACCTATAGGTCCTTTTCCTTTTTTTTAATCTCTTTGGGGATATAGACCTAGTAGTATTATTGTAGGTCAAAAGGTATGCATAGCTTTATAGATCTTTGGGCATAGTTCCAAATTCCTCAACAGAATGGTTGAATCAGTTCACAACTCCACCAACAGTGCATTAATGTCTCATTTTTCCCACATCCCCTCCAACATTTATCATTTACCTTTTCTGTCTTATTAGCCAATCTAATAGGTATGAGGTAATACCTCAGAATTGTTTTAATTCACATTTCTCCAATCAAGAGTGAGTCAGAACATTTTTTCATTTGGCTATAGATAGCTTTGATTACTTCATCTGAAAACCGTTCATATCTTTTGATCATTTATCAACTGGAGAATGGCTCTTATTTTTATAAATTTGACTCAGTTCTCTATATGTTTGAGAAGTGAGGCCTTTATCAGAGAAACTTGCTTCAAATTTTTTCCATCCATCCTATACCCCCATTCCCCATTTATTCTATTTTCTCTCTCCTTTTACCCTGTCACTCCTCAAAAGTGTTTTGCTTCTGACTACTGCATCCCCTGATCTGTCCTCCCTTCTATCACCCACCCATTGTACTTGAATTGTTTCTTTCTGGCTGCTCTGGAGCTCTGGAATTTGGCTATATTCCTGGAAGTTTTCATTTTGGGATCTTGTACAGGAGGTGATTGGTGGATTTCTACTTTACCATTTCTACTTTACCTTCAGGTTCTAGAATATTGGGACAGGTTTCCTTGATAATTCCTTGAAAGATGATATCTAGGTTCTTTTTTTTGATCATGACTTTCAGGTAGTCCAATAATTTTTAAAATTATCTCTCTTAGATCTATTTTTGTAGGCCATTTGTTTTTCCAGTGAGATATTTCACATTGTCTTTCATTTTTTCATTCTTTTAGTTTTGTCTTATTGTTTCTTGATTTTTGCTCCAGTCTAACTTTTAAGGAATTTTTTCTTCAGTGAGCCTTTTGACCTCCTTTTCCATTTGGCCAATTCTGCTTCTTAAGGCATTCATTATTTTCTTCAATCGCTTTTTGGACCTCTTTTACCATTTTGCCTAGTCAGTTTTTTAAGGTGTCATTTTCTTCAGTATTTTTATGTGACTCTGTCTCCTTCACTAAGCTGTTGACTCTTCTCATGATTTTCTTGTATCACTCTCATTTCTCTTCTCAATTTTTCCTCTACCTCTCTTACTTGGTTTTCAAAATCCTTTTTGAGCTCTTCCATGGCCTGAGACTAATTCATATTTTTCTTGGAGGCTTTGGATGTAGGAGCTTTGACTTTGTTGTCTTCTGAGTATGTGTTTTCATCTTCCTTTTCACCATAGTAACTTTCTTTGGTCAGAATTTTTTTTTTCTGTTGTTTGCTCATTTTCCCAACCTATTTCTTGACTTTAATTGCTTGTTAAAGTAGTACTCTGCTTCCACAGGGTAGAGGGCACACTCTCCCAAGCTTCAGGGGTTTTGTTCACCTGTTTTCAGAAATACTTCTCAGGACCTGTAAGTTTTCAGTTCTTCCAAGGTGGCACGATCTAAGGAGAAGTGTTTACTCCTCTCCTGGCCTGTGTTCTGGTCTATAAGTGACCATAAGTACTCTTTTGTGCCCTGGAACTATGAGGAGAGCTCTCCTTTCACTGTGCCCACAAGCTCTGCTCTGCTAGTACAAAGTCTGTCCTGGGACTACTACCCAGGATTGCAACCTGGATCCAAGTATGCGCAAAGCAACAGAGTCCTGCCTCAATGCTAGCAAAGAGACCCCTGTGATCTCCTTCTGATCAGTTGTTCGGTTGAACATCTGTGGACTGAGAGCTCCAGAAGCGGCTCTTGCCGCTGCTGATTCAGTCACAAGGCCTGCTCCCTGTTTGCTGGGGCTAGAGCTGTGCTGGCATGGCCTGCTTTGAACTGCGTGCCCCTCTTACCCTGGTGAAACAGACCTTTCCTGCTGACCTTCCAGGTTGTCTTGGGCTGGAAAATTGTTTCACTCTTTTTGTAGGTTCTGCTACTCTAGAATTTGTTTAGAGGGATTTGGATGGGTTTAGGGGAGAGAGAGTCCCTGCCTTCACTCCGTCATCTTGGCTACACCTCCAAAAGGCATGTTTCAGGAGTTCACATTTTATGAAGCATTTTGGGTTTTCTTGTTGTCTAAGGAAGCCCTTGCCTATATTGAGTTAAAATATGCTTCTCGATAACTCCTGGAGTTAATACTCTTCTTGAGCTAAAAACAAAACAAAATACTGCCCCCAACCTTTCTTTTGTATATAAGTAGTATTTCAAATATTCGGAAATAGCTACAACTCACTTATGTTTTCCTTTCTCCAGACAAAACATACTCAACCCTTTCAGCTGTGATAGAGATAATCAAACTTATCATCCTTATTTCTTCCCTCTGTATGAACTTGAGTTTATCAATCTCTCATAAAATGTGACACTAAAACCAGGAATGGTTGACAAGTAATTAACATCCAAGATGAATGAATAAGTAAGGGAAGGTCTAGCTCCCTCAATAATTTCAAGGTACCTGCCCTGGGTGACCAAAAAACGAGGGAACTGAAAGAAGTTTTGGAATTGACTACTCAGCTTCTGTCAGAAATCTTTAAAAAATCATGGAGAAAAGGAGATTGTCAGTAGAACTAGAGATGAGCCAATATTTTGGGATTTTCTTTTTTAAGAGCAGTACAAATTGTAATCCTGTGAGTTTGAACTTAATTCTTGGAAAAGTTGTGGTGCCTATTATTAAAGAGATGATTTGTGGACATTGAAATGGCTAAGAGTCACTATAGATTAATAGCAAACATTCCTCTTCAGGTTCTGCTTCTGAATCTCTGGACTTTGCTACAATGCCTCAACTGCCTTATCACCCTAGAAGTTCTTTAATCCCCTATGGCCTTCTCACCTTACATCATCCCTCCATCCCTATGGCCCTCTTATCCCATGGGTAGTATTTCTTGGAATCTTCATTTTGAGGAAGGGTCCAGGTCAGCCATCCTTTTTTCCCTTCCATCCTCTGCTTCTGAACCTCTTGACTTGGGCACTGTGCTTCTGAATGGGTACTTTCCTCAGCCTCCCTTCCACCTCCCTTTTATCTCCCTTTTATCTATTATCTCCGCCCCCCCCCCCCCCCCCCCGCATTAGAATGTAAATCCCTCTAAAAGTAGGGATTGTCTTGTATTTGCATCTCCAGAGCTTAACGTGGTGTCTGGTGCATAGTGAGCCCTCAATATGTACTTGTTGACTTAACTTGTCTTGATCAAGAACGGGCCCTCAGATTGATCTAATGTCCTTTTTCTGATTGGATTCACTAGAACAGGAGATCATGGGAATACTGTAGAAATAGTTTGACTAGATTTCAGTCAGTTAGCTTTCTAACAAAGCCTTTTGTACTATTCTTATGGATGAAATTGAGAAATTCACATTAGCTAGTAATACAATTAGCATGTAAGCTTCTGGAGAACAGGGATTATTTTCACATTTTAGTTGCCTGGCCGGCACAGTGCAATTCTGTAACAAAGTAAATGCTAAAGTAATGCTTGCTGATTGGTTGATTGGTAATTGACTTGGAGCAGGTTGAATGACTAGCCAAAGGCTCAAAGACAACTTAGAGCAAGGTTTCTAGTTTCTAGTAGATTACAGGAGTGAATGATCTGCAGGTCTGTGCTAGTGAATATCTTTAATGGTAACTGATGAAAGCAAATGCCAGATTTGCAGATGATATCAGATATGGGAAGGAGAGCTAACACTCTGGATGAGAAAGTCAGAGTCCCAAAAGATCTTGATGAAATAGCATAATGAACCAAATTTAATTTAATAAAATTAAAAAGGAATAACACACTTCTAAACTCATCTTAAAACGATCAGTTTCATAAGTATGTAGTGTGATGGAATTGTGACTGGACCATAGTAAGTATGAAAAAGGTCTGGCATTTTAATGAATTGAAGACTCAGTATAAGTCAACACTCTAACTGGCAACTAAACAGTGAATGCTGTGCCAGGTTGTTGGAGACACAGATTGTTTAGAATGAGGAAGAGAATAGCTTGCTATACTCTACTCTGATGAGACTACATCTAGAATGTAGTCAAGTTTAGATATCACATTTTGAAAAGGATATAGATAACTGGAGTGCTTTCAGAAGAGGGTGTGATTATGGTATAAGTGTCATATGCGGAAGGAGCTGGTGTTTCACTTTGAGAAGAGAGGGTATGATGCTGTATTTTAGAGGTTCACAGTTGAAAGAGGGATTGGAGCTTTTGCTTGGTCTAAAAGGGCACAATGAGAAGCAGTGCAGGGAGATAAATATGAGCTTGATATAAGGAAAACTTCTTAATAGATTTATCATAGTATCATAGATTAAGAGCTGAAAGTGATCTTAGAGACCATCAAGTCCAACAGCCTCATTTTATGGATGAGAAAACTGAAATACAGAGGTTAAATGACTCACCCAAGATCATATGGCTAATAAATATCTGAGGCAGGATCTAAACCCAAGTTCTTCCATCTCCAAGTCCAATACTCTATCCACTAAATCATGATGCAACTTTGGCACAGGCTGCACGTAATTAGATAATATATCTGAAATGCATTTTTCTTTAAGTTATGATTTATATAATCAGAGTTTAAAATGCTCTATATTATATTTTATATACAATATCAATTTAAAATACATACTTTAAAATTCACACAAACGTAATTCCTTTTTAATTTAATACAACTTCAAATGTATACATTTTTTTAAAAAAATAAACATTTCAGTTTCTTAAAATGCACCTTCTTTAAAAATATCTTCTCATTTGGGAGGTGGGAAACAAGGCATGTAGAATTAGGGATATATTGTCAAATCCATTTGCTTTGTTGTTTGAGTTTTGCTTAAATTTCTGTGTTAAAAGGGAGGATTTAATGGGGAGATACATTAACAAATGATCCTCATATTTAAAAATGGCATAAATTAAAACTATTAATTGGAGAAAGATACAATAAAATGAACCTACTTTATTATTTTACATGTTATATATTACACATAGTACTCTATATAGTATACATAATACTGGTAATACTGTACCATGTATTATATTTTATATTATATGTTATATAATATATTGATACATTTTAATCACTTAGTTGAGGGATTTTTTGTGTAGTGCTTTGCAAACTGTAGAGCACTTATAAATATTAGCTATTGGGAAAAAACACAAGTATTTATTAAGCACCTACTATATGCCAGGTACTATGCTAAGAACTTCATAAATATTACCTCATTTGATCCTCACAACAACGCTGGAAGGTAGGTGCTATTATTATCCCAATTTTGCAATAAAGGAAACTGAGGCAGGTAATGATTTGCCTAGGGTCATACACCTAATAGTATCTGAAGCAGGATTTGAACTCAGATCACTTCCTGACTTAAGGTACAGTATTCTGTGTCACTTAGCTTCCTCTAAATTTTTACTTATTTTATGTATATATGTATTATGCATGATGTGCATTATAAATTATATATTAATGCAATATATGTATATATTACATTCAACATATGTATATATGCACATACACGTGTGTATGCATGTGTGTATACATGTGTATGAAAAGTACACATACATACAGCTTCAAGTTAACTTTTCTAGGTAGTGATGCCTGCCCCCTAACACCTATGGAGGAAAGATTTTGTAATTCACATTTATTTTCATTTAAAAAAAAAAACTTCTATCACACTAAAGCACAGATTATAGCTTTTTTGATAAACATCCTTGAGTATTTGTGGATTGGTTTATTTTTCTCATTGACAACACTTTAAAATGGATCTGGGGTCCAAGATTTAGATCTGGAATGGATCTCAGAAGCCATTTGTTCTAACTCCCTCATTTTCCAGATGGGAAGCTAAGTCCCAAAGAACTTAAGCAATTTGCCCAAGGTCACATAGGCAATAAGGTATCAGAGCTGGATTTAAACCAAGGTCACCTAATTCCAGGTGCAGTGCACTTTCCATTGGGCCATGAGTCAACCTTTCACATTTCATGAATAAAAAGATCTAGAACAAAAGACAAAGGGACTAGAAGACTGAAGGAGAATGCTGCCAAAGCATAGATTGATAATTATCAATCAATCAAGGATTGATTTGTGTTTATCCAGACGGTCCATTTTGGGGGGGGGGGCGGAATCAGTATTTCTAGTGGCAGTAATCTTATTTTAAGAACCTTTTAATCTGCATGCCCTCCAGAGGCTGACATGGGCGCCAGTTTTCCATTATATGCTGCTTGGGGTGTTCTCCCTTAGTAGTGGAGTAAAGACCTCGAAATTTAGAAAGCTGTTCTTTGCTGATATTGACGGGTTCGTGTAAGACTATCCAAATCACACATTCTGAAAGAGGAGGAATGGTCAGTGAGCCTGCATAAGTCCAAAAGTCGTGGTTATCAGGAAGAAGACCAGCTGGATTGAAGTTTGTAAAGGCAGCATACATATCGCTTTTTTTTAATGGAATCTAACGCATCGATGACTTTCTGTAGCTCAGGTTGAGCACTTCCCACCGTCAAGAAAACACCCACAACAGCTAGTACATCAGGATGGTGCATTGCATCGCAGAATGCCTTGTATTTTGTGTTCCAGTGGACCAAGTGGAGCTCAGCTGCATATTTCAGTTCATCGACACTGTGTTCAGAGCCTTGATCGTTCCTGGAACCCCAGTGAAAACTGAAGTGAGCCAACCTGTATTTCTCAGTTAGAGGTCCCCCGCTTAGCACGGATTTGTCAGTACAATCATCGAACTCTACATTGAAAGAGTAACCTTTGTTGACAATCCCTCGAGTTGTTGAGGGATCGTAGTTAAAATTCAGAGGCTTCAGGGAACTGTCAGACTTGGTATTCCAGAGCTGAATATCAATAGGGGACTGGCGCCTTCCATTGGCAATAGGAAAAAGCTTATGCCAGGTATCGGGTCCATTGTCCTTGCCGTATCCCCAAAGAGGCGGCCTTTGCAACATGGTTTTGAAATCACTAGTTGGTGACTGGGCTGCACTTCTAAATGTGTTCCAGTAGAACTCTCTCTCTCTCTCTCCTCTCTCTCTCTCTGTCTTTTCCCCCACCCCTGCCCCACCCAGTCTCAACTCCAATTCTCAGTAAAGCTCTTGGGGGAGCCGGAAGAGAAGGCTGAAAGCAGAGGAGGCTGATGAGACTTGGGAAAAAGAGTGCCAAGATAGGAGCGGGGGTGGTTGGATACCAGGAGTTAACTGGATAGCGATTTCCCAGAGCTGAGTAAGTCAGTACTGGGGCCGAAGAGAGACAAGATAGTTTTTCTTGGACAATCTTTTGCCGGCAGTCTGAATCACTTTACTTCTTTGGCCTTCATCAATTTAATGGAGTTCTGGAATTCCCAGCACAGAAATCCTCCAGCACAGAGATCCCTCAGCACAGAGCAGTCATCACCAGGCTATGAGTGGAAAGAACAGCAACCGACTCTTCCTCCTTTCTTTAGCATTTTAAAGCTCTAGGACAGGGACTGCGGGTCTACTCAGGTGGGCAGGTGGCTTATCACAGCGCCTACATGTGCCAGCCACATCACACTTCCTCCAACAGAGCCAGCACCACTGGGTATCGCTGGGGCGGGTACACTTTGTCCTTTATTGCTCCCCTTAGGTCCCTACTGTGACTGCATCGTGGGTTACCACCCTAACTCGCTGAAGGGGGGAAAGAAGATTGGTCAGGCCAAGGCTGAGCTGGCACTTGATGAGGTTGTCATAGAGGCACTTAACCAACTGCTTGGACCTGAGCTACCTTCCATCTAATATGGGGTACTTAACATGGAGTATATGAACTTAGAAAAGTTTAAAAAATTTTTGATATAACCTGTGGTTCCAAGTCCATTTGCATAAGACTACATCTAGCTACATGATAGATTGAAGGGCTTTGAGTAATCAGTCCCCACCAATTAGGAGAGTCTTACATAAATGAACTTTGGGCACTGTTTCATGGAAACTATATTTCAATATAATTGACTCTTTTATTATAATCCTGTTTTTTACCCTTTTTTGAATTTAAAACCACTATTCTGAGCAGGAGTCTCTAGGCTTCGCCAAACTGCCAAGGAATTCATGCTACAAAAAATTGTAAGAACTCCGTATTTAATAGATTCTGAAATCTTGTGATTCTGTGGATATGCGGAAGACAAACATCAAATTTAAGGGGAAAAAATGAAGGCAGTAGGGACGACAGAGCTAATGAAAAAAATCAGGACCCAAGGAGTTCTCAACAGGCTAGATTAATGTACAGACCAAAATAATGTGATATTTACTTCAGTATTTTGAAAGATCCTTGATTTCTTTAGAGTGAGGAGTAAACCTGCTGATATAGTTCACAATGACCCGCCTACATCTTTGTAAGTGGGTTTACATAGTCGTGGCCCCCCAATTTCATTGCTTTCTGACTGACCTTCTGATAATAAATCTTCCTGAATACACTGGTTCTCAGATTATAGACAGAATACTGAGATCTGGTCTGTACTTAAAACTTTTTCAACCTTCTATTTTAAAGTTTGTGCTCTACTGCCTTAACTTTTGAGAAACCAGGGTCGTCTCTAGGACATGATGCAGCATCAAAACATGTCTTTAGTGAGGAAGATGGTATTTAATAGCACTAAATATAAATTCCAGAGCTATGCTTAAAAATCAATCTAACAAATGCATGATGTGACAAAATATTAGTTTGTAAAACAGAGAGGTGATGTTCACTGTCTTGAAATACTTGAAGGGTTATGGTATAGAAGAGGAATTAGACCTAATTATCTTGACTTCAGTGTTCATAAGTAGGACTAAGGAATAGAAGATATAAGCAGGATAAAATTGGAGAATAAATTGGAGCTACATTTAAAAAAAAATCAATGAATTGCCTTGGGAAGTGGTAAGTTTTCCATCATTGAAAGTCTTCCGGAAGAGGCAAGATGACCACTTGTTAAGGATGTTGTAGAGGGGATTCCTTTCAGGAACAAACAAATGACCTTGGGGGTCACTTCAAATGCAGTTATTCTATGATTATAATTGACTATAAGTTTAATATGAGTTAGCAGAGTAATGTGACTCCAAAAACTGGTACTGTGATCTTAGTTCGCATCAATAGAAGGATAAAGTCCAAGATAAAAAGAATAATGATTCCTTTGTAGTCTGATAGTCCACATGTGGTGAATTATGATCAGTTAGAATTCATAAAGAAATTAGATAAGTTTATCATCTATTCTTTTATCCAAGGCACTAATACAAAATATTGAACAGAATAGGGCCAAAGTCAAAGCCCTGTGAAACTCTGATGCTGTGTCTTCCAAGTAACATAGAGACAGCCATCAATTTTTGGGTCTAGTTGATCATCTAGTTCTATTGTTGTTGTTAAGTTGTTTGTGACCAACTCTCCATGACCCCATTTGGGGTTTTCTGGTCAAAGATACTGGAGTGGCTTGTCGTTTTCTTCTCCAGTTCATTTTATAGATGAGGAAACTGAGACAGATAGGATTAAATGACTTGCCAAGGATCACGCTAGGGTATGGTGGATAGAGTGCTGGATGTAGTAAGAAAGACCTGAGTTCAAACCCTGTCTCTTATATTTATTAGCTGTATGATCATGGGTGAAATACAATCTTTTAAAGCCTCAATTACTTCATCTGCAAATGGAAATATTAGTATTTCCTTCATAGAATTCTTAGACTCAAATAAGATAACCTAAAATTTTTTGCAAGTTTACAAAGTATTTTCCAAATTATGTATGTCACTTCTAATTATTATCCTAGGACTCAGTTTAGGATAGTGGAGGTAGCAGGAATAGGTGATAATGAGAACTAAGTTATGACCATCCTTATTCAAGATGTGGAATGAGATGTACAGTTTTGGACATCCAAATTCCCAATATGGGAATTCAGCTCAGTCCTACACATTCTTAGGGTAGGTGGAAATCCTTTTCTCTCTAAAATTCTCATCCACCCTTTCCTGGATTTCTTCTTCTATTACTCTTTCCATATTTTAGTGCTTCCATATTCTAGTGGCTTGACTCTCCACATTTGTTTTCTTTTTTTTTCTTTTAATGGGGGGTGGAGGCATGAAAGGGAGAAAAAATATATGCCTGTTAATTGATTTCTCTGTTTTATTTTGTTTTCACAAATAATTAAAAAAAATTCTGACCGTGGATGTTGCAGAGGTTGATGAACGGGGAGACTGGGGTGTTCTAGGCAACATCAATATGTATATATAGACATCACTAAGTAGGAGAGCTGGTTTAGGATAGAGAGGAAGACGGTGAACTAGTTACTGAAGTTGCTGGAAGGTATGGAGAATGAGTTGGAGGCCAGTAATAACAAAGATAGAAACTGGGGAGTGTGTAAAGATTTATGGATAAAAATGGCAGTCTTTAATACTCAGTATCTCAAAAGTCAGTGTAGTTTTTTTTTTTTTTGCAGGGGAAGGCAGGGCAATTGGGGTTTAGTGACTTGCCCAAGGTTACACAGCTATTAAGTGTGTCAAGTGTCAGGTCCTCTTGATTCCAGGGCCAGTGCTCTACTTACTGCGCCACCTAGCTGCCCCAAAAGTCAGTGTAGTTTTAAGCAACTACCTAATGTACTAAGCCTTTGGGGACCCCTTTTTAACTTGTAACTTAAATTTCTTTAAGAACATGAACAAATGGTTTAGTGAAATATAACAAAAATTTTAAGGTAAGAAAAAAAACAAACAAAAAAAGAAGTTAGAGTAAATAATTTTATAATAGATTTACTCAGTATGGCTTCATGATTTCTGGCTGGCTATAGGTATACAGGGGTGGAAGTTAGCAGGGCAGGAGTAGTAGAAGGTCAAGGAGGGCATAGGATTCAAATGTGGAGGAGAGTTCATGTATTGAAATAGCTGACTTTTGGATCAAGATTGGCTAGGAAGGGAACTGGGGCCAGAACAGGAGAGATGAATTTGGTTTAAAAAAGATACACTGAGAGAAGATAATAATTTGGGAAGAGCAAGGGAGTGAGAGAGGTAGAATAACAAATCCTAATGGTCAGAAAAGAATTTCAGAGTTTTAAATCTTGAAGACTGGGTAGTGTTAAGGTGATGTACTTTGTGCTATTTGAAATTAATTTGATAACTTTATATATGTATATATATATATATGTATATTAGTACTTATTTAACAATGTAAGTGTTATAACCTCCCAATAGCATAGATGTTTCCCAAGTGTATGGATTATTTTTTCCCTTTGGGTCCCCATCATCTAGCACAATGCTGAGTTGAATCGATTCTAACCATGATTAGGGAGCCACAGCCATTGAGCTGTGGGAGTAGAAAGGAAGCAATTGTTGATTCTTTGTTTAATGAGGTAAACAATTTCTCTTATGTTGGGAGTTTACTTGTAGGCAATAGATGAACTCAGAGAGGCTTAGAACTTCTGGGGTGGCGTCCATCAAAGGGTAGAATGTGATTCCAGTTTTTACAGCAAGGAAAGCAAAAAGACCAGGTGAGATTTTCGCATTGGAGATTAGTGAGTCTAAATGGTGTCTGACATTCTTGGTCGGTTTTCCTGGACTGTGCATCCCTTGAGAAAGTGTTGAGTGCCTCAGACATTCACTACTTGTGCGACTGTGGGTGAGTCACTTAATTTTGCCTCCGTTTCCTCATCTGTAAAATGAACTGGAAAAGGAAATGGCAAACCACTCCAGTATCTTTGCCAAGAAAACCACATATGGGGTCATGAAGAGTCATATACAACTGAATCAACTGAACAACAAGTGTCAGACATGGGTTACAAAGAAAGGTAAAAACCACAGTCCCTCTTCTAAAGGAGGTCATATTCTAATGGCAGAGACATGTAAATAAGTAGGCATATACAATCTACATTCAGAAGTAGATGGGTGGTAATCTCAGAGGGGAAGGCACTGGCAGGTGCGGGGCCACAAAAAAACCTTCCTGCAAAAGATGGCATTTGAATTGCATCTTGGAGAAGGCATACAAGGTGGAGGTAAGCAAAGAGAGCATTCAAGGGCTGAGGGGACAGCCAATAGAAAGACATAAGGTCAGGAGGAGGACGGTCACATTTGCAGAACAGTAAAGAGGCCTGTGTGTTTGCATCCATGCTAGAGAACAGCTGAAATAGAATAGAAATGGAAGTAATGGGAGTTGAGTTTGAGAGGTCCTAGAGGCTTGAAATCATGGAAGAAAGACATTTTTACACTTGGGGGTAGAGGGAGTTGGAGGATAGAGAAACCAAACTCTCTAGGTCACTACTGAGGAAGCCACTGTGGTGAACAGGTGAAGTGCTTACCAATGGATAGCTAGCTTCTTATCTTAAGGGATTGTTACTAATTGCTTGTAAGTTAACAACTCTTGTTTCTAGCTGTCGATGTACGGTCAGCTGTTGGTTCACTTATTTTTCAGTCAGGTCCCACTCTTCATGACCCCATTTGCAGTTTTCTTGGCAAAGGTACTGGAGTAGTTGGCATTTCCTTCTTCAGCTTATTTTACAGGTGAGGAAACTGAGGCAAATAGGGTTAAATGGTTAAGTGATTTTCCCAGGATCACACAGCTAGTAAGAATCTGAGGCCAGGTTTGAACTCCTGAAGAGGAGTCTAACTGACTCCAGGACCTTCACTCTATCCCCTGTGCCACTTAGATGCCTGAGAATATTCTCACCACCCTTTAAATTCAATACCTGGGGCAAAGCACTAATAATTCCACCTCAGTTACTACTGTACCTTTAGTAAACTTGCAAATAGCTTTTATTGAACTCATTTTTAGCAACTAGATGTTCCTTAACTGTGTACTCTTTGACATGTCATTCTCTATGTTGAATTTCAATCATCTCTTAACCATATTTTATCCTTTCTAGTTTGAAAAGTCTAGGCTACACAAATGTTCAGCATTTCCTTTGTTGGCTCTTATGAGCTCCAAAATGACAATGTTACTTTTGAAAATTTTTCAAAATTATCAGTAATCAAAATAATCAGTAATACATTATCAGTAAATCTTTCCTCACTGTTAAGAATTAAGCCTTGATTAGCCATCCCCCAACAGATAAACAGCCAAAGGATATGAACAGTTAGCTTTCAAAGAAAGAACTCTAAGCTATCAATAACTATTTGAAAAAGACTACAGCTCATTAATAATGAGAAATGAAAAAAAATGAAAATGAAAATGTTAGAAGGACTATGGGAAAATAGGTATACGACTGTGTGTTGGTGAAACTACGAATTGGTCCAGACGTTCTGGAGAACAATTTGGAGCTATGCCCCAAATGCCATTAAACCATATACTCTTTCAGGCCATGATAGGACCGTTTAGTCTACACTCCAGACAGATAAAAGAAAGAGAGAAAGTACACACATTACAAAAATAATTATAGCGGCTCTTGCTTTTATATCAAAGATTAGAAAGTAAGGGGATGTCAATCACTTGGGGGAATGAATGGATGAATAAATGATTATATAGGGATATAGTAGGATATCATTGTGTCATAAGACATGATGAAAGTGACAGTTTCAGAGAAACCTGAGAAATATGTATGAACCGATGCAGGGTGAAGTGAGAAGAGCTACATTTGAAAAACAAAAATTATGAAAGACTTAAGAACTATGATCAATGCAAGGACCAATAATAATTTCAGTAAACTAAAATGAAGCATGCTATATCCCTCCTGATTAGAGAAGTGATAAATTCAAAATGCAGAATAAAGGCATATATATTCAGAAGTGGCCAATATAGGCATTTATTTTTCTTGACTATGCATATTTGTTGTGAGGGTTTTACTTTTCTTTTGTCCAATTATGTAATTGGTGAAGTGGGAAAAAGGGTGCCTGAGAGGTATGATTATCAAAAGGGGAAAAAGAAAGAAAAAGAAAAGTTCATTGAAGAATTTTTTTTAATGCATAGAAGACAATGTAAGACTAGAAGGAAATACAGAAAGCAGGACAGCTTTGAAAAGTTGTAAGTTGAATTTATCATATATTTTAAAAAATAAGCTGTATTTTATAGTTTTCCTTTTCTATGTTTACAGAAATGCTTCACTTTATATTTAATAGATTCAGAATAAAAATGAAATATAAAAAATTGTCATGATTAGCTCTAAGAAGCGCTCCTACCTATATTAGACTCTATGATTGGTTCAGGTGAGAGCTGGGGCTGAGCAGACAGAGTCCATGGTAAGGTTTGAAATCTCTGTTCTGTGAACAGGAAGAGAAAGGGAAAGTGGGAACTCTAGTGCAGATGGAAGATAGGAAGATTGCACCATATGCCAATACCAACAACATGGTAGACATAATAAAGAGCTCAAATTGAGAGACAGAAGCAAGGTAAAAACCTTCATCTGAAAAAGTGACTTGGGAGAGGTAAGTGAGAGTTTAATACCAGAAGTCAGACAAGGACAAGGTAGACCTATGCAGAGGATCAATTTATTGCACTTAAAAGACTGCCTAGGCACATGAGAGGTACATGCTTAGTTGTATTCCAGTCTCACCCGTCCAAATTGTCCAAGCTTCCTTCATCTAGCAAACTCCCATGGGCTATCAGTATCTTCTTTAGAATTCATGCAACTAAGTGGTGGCTTTGCTCACACTCTGGCCAGCTGGAATGCTCTCCAAGTTGCTTTGGCTTTCATTAATGCCCATGGAATTTATAGGGCTGCAGACAAATTATCTCATTTTTCCTAACTTTTGTTAAATGACATAGAAAGGCAAATAATAAATTTTTCAGATGCTCAGCTTTTATAGAATGAGACTATGATGAATTAGATATGTATTTATATAAAATGTGTGTATATATGTGTATGTATACATATATGTGTATATATGTATATATGTGTTTATGTGCATATATGTATATACACACATACATATAATTTGTTGTTGTTCAGTTGTTTACAGTTGTGTCTGACCCTTCATGTCTCCATTTGGGTTTTCTTGGCAAAGATACTAGAGTACTTTGTCCTTTCCTTCTCCAGCTCATTTTACAGATGAGGAAACTGAGGCAAACAAGGTTAAGTGACTTGCCCAAAGTGACATAGCTGGTAAATGTCTGAGGCCAGATTTGAATTCCAGGAAGATGAGTCTTACTGATTCCAGGACCATCACTGTATCCACTGTGCCACCTAGCTGATTATACATACATACATACACCTACACACATGGACATATGCACACACACGCACACATACTTGCACACACAGATAGATACGCATGCATATATATGCATGTGTATGTGTGTGTGTGTGTGTATGTGTGTGTGTGTGTATGTATACATATACATATGTACCAGGAAACTTCCATCTATATCAATAGAGCTAGGTGATCAGTAGTGGACTTCACATCAGCATCATTTCTGTTTTTCTCTCCTTTTATCCTTACTCAAATGTAGTTCAGTGGGTTTCTATGTGCATGTTTCATGTATATGGAGTATTCAGGGAAGACTATCCTCTGATGTGAAGGCTTACTAAGTCCTTTTTAGGGCTGCTCACTCACCTGGCACCCAACTCCCACTTGTAGCTCCAAGAAGCTGTAGCATGTGCAGCAGCCACACAGTAAAACTGTCTTAGCAGAAGGCCTGCTAAACCATGTGGAGGGTAACCAACAGGCCTCAAACCCACTGGTGAGTTTGAGTGATGCCTACCCCAAACATGTGAAGACTTCCCCCAGCAGGATGAGCTGATGAGACCAATTTGTTCCTACAGCCATGAAGGTGGCTGAAGCAGAAACTATACAAGAGCTCTTACAGCTTGGTCAGGCATCAAAGATGCCAAGGTCATCCACTGCATCCTGGGTCATTACCAGTGTGCCTGACTTTTGTCTTGCCACTGGACTTCAATGACTCTGGAAGAGAGAACAAGGCCAACGATTTTGGGCAACTCTACCTCACTTACATCCAGTTCACACTCAAGTCAAGATATCACCCCGTGATGTCAGTGGTCCTCTTAGAAGGTGAAGGACAAACAATGAGATACATGTTTATGGATTTCCATGCAGGTGCGTATTTTCTTGGGACAGAATGCTACTTTGCTACTCCCTATGTGAGACAGTTTTGTTTTGTTGTGGGTTTTTTTTAGCAAGAGTATACTTTATGTCCATCCTAAGTCCCATAATACCAAATAACTGTAATACTAGAGTAGTTCAGTGGGTAGAGAGTGCTCAATATGGACCTGGAATCAGGAAGATCTGAGTTCAGATCCCACCTCAGACACTAATTATGTGACCCTGAGAAAGCCATTTAAGTTCTCTTAATCTCAATTTCCTCATCCATAAAATGGGGGAAGGAGAACAATAGCACCTACCTACCATGGTTGTTGTGAGAAAAAAAGGAAATAATATTTGTAAAGCATTTTGAAAAACTTAAAGTGCTATATAAATATTATCTGTTATCATGTGTAGAGTCATGTAAAACCTCTTTGTGTTAAGTTCACTTGGTTTGTTATCCATCATCTACGAACTGAGAAGTAGCTATGGCTTAGTGAACATAAAGCCGGCCTGGGAGTGAGACCTAGGTCTAAGTACCACCTCTCACATACTGGCTGTGTGACCCTGGGCAAGTTTCTTAACCTCCCGGGTGACAATTTAAGACTGAGTTCTACAACAGTTTCAGATCTGTATCAGTGAAGGGAGTTTCCTCACCAGTAGTTTCCTCAATTCTTGGATGAATCTAAGATCTGGTCTTTCTCCCCAAATCCCCTCCCCCAACATATCCATTTGTATATAATCATATGCCCTATGTATTGCTCATAAACCTTTTCACAGTTATGCTATCCCATGAATCACTGGGCATCTCCTTCAATATTCTTCTTCTTTCTACATCCCTTCCTGCATTCTCTTTCTACATCTATGGTCCTCCATAGGACCTGGGCTTATGGTTTTATTCAGCAATCTTCTCCAAACTTCATACAGATTTTCAATTTAAAACATTCTTTATCAAAAAGTAGGTAGTAAAATGGAAAGAGGCTTTAATCTAGAATCAGAAGATGTAGTTCAAATCTGACATTTACTAGATCTGGGACAATGGATAGTTCATTCTAACTTCAGTTTCCTCATCTGAAAAATGTGGATTAACAATTCACTGTTTACCCTAGAGGGTTATTGTAAGGAAAACACTTCAGAAAACAAAATGTTATGTAAATTTGAGCTATTCTTTTTATCAGACAGATCCTCTTTCTGGTTCTTATGCGATAGACTCCATTCTTAGCCAAGGGTTGAACATTTTGCCATCATATGCCTCGGTTAAGAAAAATGAATTCTGTTCTTAACAATGCATCTCTGATAACCAATTAAAACACATTATTGGACTGCAATGGAGAAGTTAAGCAAATGGAAAAAACAGGATAGGAAAACCATTGGGCCTCAAGAAGAGGTCTCAAGAAGCCATCATTCTTATTCCTCAGATCTGCCCAAGACCAGCATAAATGTTACCTCCTTAATAAAGTTTCCCTTGATCCATTACCCTCAGCAAGAAGTGAACTCTCTTTTCTAAACCCACTCTTAGCACCTACTTGCCTCTTTTGTATTTGCATTTATATTACCCTCTTTTATATTGTAAGCTTCTTCATTCTCGAAGAGGAGCAATGGCATCAGGAAGGTAATGTCTTGACTTGCAAGTGAATTAGATTTAAGTGAGACAGGGGTGTGCCAAACCATCAGCCTCACTCTCTCCTCCAGAGTCATCTAAGTTCAGTGGCAAGGCATAGGTCAGGATGATTGGAGATGGCTCTGGATGCAGTGGGAGCCCTTGGCATTTTGAAACTGTGAAATCCAAATACGTTTAATTCAATCTTGGGGTCTAATAACTTTAATGACTTTAATAACTTTAAGTTCTTTCCCAGGTCTGAGTTTGTCTGAGGCAACACCCATTCAGTGATTCAAGGCTAGGTAAGAAATGAGGCAAAAGATTGTAAGCATCTTGAGTGCAAGGACCTTGTTTCATTTTTATTTTTATCTTCTAGTGCTTTGCACGTGGTAGGCACTCAAAGTTTATTTAATTTAATTGATAAATACATCCTAGCATCTCCAGGAGGATATATCTAATGAGTCACTTAGGTAAGGGAAAAGGATTGAATCAGAACACTTTCTTCCTTCAACAGAGAACAGTCTACATGTTGTCTAGGAACTTTGGTCTTTGGAGTGAAACAAGTATAAAAATAATTGAAAGGAAGGGTGAGGAGGAGGAAAAAATACAATGGAAGAGAAGCCAAACAAGACTCTGAAGTGGCATGTGGAGATATAGTGGAATTAAGGCTGCTAGGAGTATTAGGACTCTTCCACTTTAACTCGCCCCATTTTCAATCCATATGAATCTATTTCATCATTATAAATGTCCACAACTATTGGAACATTTTTATTTTGTTTTTATGTACAGAAACATCTGTTCTCAAGTCCTGCCTCTGACACATATTGGCTGTATGACTCTGGACAAGTCACATCACTTCTCAGGGCTCTAGGCCACTAGCCGAGACTTTAATTTGTAGATAAGTTACCCATCCATATGAAATCAAAGGTCTTGTCCCTATCCCAGTGCCTAAATGTTCATAAGCCTAATTATTAAAAATAAGAACGGGGAGACATTGGCTGCTGTCTTACCTCACTCCTTTTTCTCTAAGTTGTTTACCATCAGTTAATTCTTATTTGATCAGTGGCTTTCGGGAACCCTTCCTTGGTATGAATGCAAAAATTCTTTAGTACCTCTACCTTTCCCATTCATGAGATGACTTTCTGTTCTCCAGACCAACCCCTCACTGCATAGCTTTTCTCATGAAACTTATTATCAAAATCTTTAATCATTTTCCTTGCTTCATTCACGTTGTAATTCTTCTCCACTGGCCTGCTTAATTTTAGACTTTTCAGACTAGGAAAACTACTCTAATAAAGAACTGACCAGTGTTGACGATAGTGATAACATATTTTTGTAATCCCTCAACTCTTGTTTATACAAGGCAGAATCATGCTTTCTTTAGCAGCCCTACAAGGTTGATTCATATTTAGCTTATGATCCGCTATGGCTCCCAGATGTGTTCTGTCACACCACAAGCACAAAGTCAATATTTTTTCATCTTGCATTTCTTGAGTTTGTTTTTCCACTGTAAGCAAATTTTTCCATATGATCACATTCCTGACTAAATGTGAACTATATACAAAAATAACCCTTAAGTATATGGCATAGTTTAAAAAATCTGAGTGCCATTTAAGTTCCAAAGCCAGAAGATCAATTAGCAGATTGATGAGTAAGGATTCTGTATGTATTTCCATTATGAAAGTCATTTGTTAAGTTAAAATGCCTTGTCTTTATTACAGGTATCACTGTAATTGGCTGAAGTTGTCTCAGATGTGAAATGTAAACTGTGAAATCCAAATACGTTTATTTCAATCTTGGGGTCTAATAACTTTAATGAAGAATGGATACCTCACTTAAAATGAGTCAAAAGGATTATATTCCACAATAGAAGCATAGTGAGAAGACCAATTCTATATTTGCTGATTGTTCTTATTTGCTATGGACATTCACTGTTGTTTGGCTGTTAATTATACCATAGATATTGAAGACAAAAACAGAAATAATCCTCAAACAGGAATGTATGTATACTTTTGTTAATTTTGTTACCTGAAGTTTACATTATATGCAATTGTATGAGGTGATTAGAACATTTTGCAATAAATCCAATGATTTGGAATAGAAGGTAACACCATGAAGGTAGTTTGTACTTGATTACTTTCACATTTTAAAAGGTTCATGATTTTATTATGAAGATACCTTCTTCACAAACCTTCCATGTTCCATAGATTGCTCTGCTCAAGAAATGCATCTCCCAGTATTCAGTCTCCTGATGGTAAACCTTTTCACACTTAGCTAGGTGGCTCTTTGAATGACCTTTAGAACATGCTGTGTCTTCACTCCTAGATACTACCAGAAAGAGGGAGCTGGAGAAGGAGAAAAACTATCTAGATAGTTTTAAAGACAAAGTCAATTCCAGCTGCGAAGCCAATGGAAAGAAGCTGCTCTAACCCATGTGGTAGAGGAATGCATAATGGCATCTCCCACATGGATCAATCAATAATCAATGACAATTTATTAAGCACCTACTGTGTGCCAGGCACTATGCTAAACACTGGGGATACAAATGTGAAAAAATAAAGACAGTCTCTGCCCTCAATGAACTTACAATCTAATGAAGGAAAGACAAGACACATAAAGCTGAAAAGAGAGGTGGAGAAGGTACTAAATGCTAAAATCCCAAAGTAATGCAGCCAGGTGAGAAATGAGATGTCTAAGTGGAACTCTCTCCTTAAATTACATGGAAGTTTGGAGTTCATGGCCCCACCCTCCAATCAGACAGGAAGAGGGCAGTGATAAAGCTAATGAGGTCTTACAGGTTCTTACGTGATCTTACAGTAATCATTTACTACAGGATGGATATTATTATTCACAATTATTAGTATACCAATAAGGAGCTTCCTAGCACATGGCGATGTTCCAAAGTAGTGTAGCCAGCTGAGAAATGAGGAGATGTCTGAGCTGGGCTCTCTTCTTAAATAGAGGTTTGAAGTTGATGGTCTCACCCACCAATCAGAGGGACAGAGGGTAGTGATGAAGTAGAGTACCTAAGACAGATGCCTCCATTTTAGGTGATCTGGGTACATGAAAAGCCACATCACAGTGTCTTTCCTGGGTCTTTTTTTTCCTGAAAATAAACTTGCAACTGGGCCTTACTTCCTAAGAGATTTTCACTTTATTTTTTCCATTTAATTATGCTGGCTGAGATAGTGCCAGACCTTGGTGTAAATTTTGCCATTTAGAGACATATCCCATATAATATTACTTGACAGAGGGAAGGAGGTGGGTGGGCAATGTGGGAGTCCAGTAGACAAGTGTGGATTGTGTAGGAGAAAGTGCAGAAGATGAGAGAGAAGAGTGCGGAGGGGTCAAGATGAAGCTGAACTGAGTTGGAGCAGACTTGTCTCAGTTGACGTCAGAAGATGAATTACATTACTGAGATGATTTTGAAGTCTTAAGATGAAGTTTACTAATAGCTTGATGAAATTATTTTGGGCTTATTTTTTTAGTAGTAGAAAATTTAATACATTGAAAGCTGGCTTCAGAGACAGGAAGAGAGCAAGATATAAGTCTTTCCTCTGACACATATTACCTTGGACAAATCATTTAACTTTGAGTGCCCCCAGACAATTCTCTAAGACTATAAGGTACAGGGTAGGTGCCAGTTGGCCTTGGTAGAAGGAATTTCCTCATTAGGAGCTTCCTATACCAATGAGGCAGCTATGTAGTACAGTAGACTGAGTGCTGAGCATGGAGACCATAAGATATGAGTTCAAATCTGGTCATAGACACATACTAGCTCTGGGCAACACATTTAACTTCTATTTGCTTCTATTTCCTCAAATGTAAAAAGGAGAGCACCTACCTTTTGAAGTTGTTGTGATAATCAAATGAGATGATATTTGTAAAGGGCACTCTCCAAAGAGTGAGGGGAAAGTTTGCAGTTTACCAATACCACTGTGTGGCACTTATAAATCTATACAATTTTTAAATGGATGCTTTTTTTTGAAAAAGCCATGCAGATGCACATAACATCAAATACGTGGTTATTCTCTCACCAGGCTTAGATTATAGAGACTTCTGAATGAAAATGTCACGGTCACATTTCCCCATACACAACATTTGTTTTAACTCTCATTGCCTTTCCCTGGGTTTTATAAAGTGATTTCAAGGTCTGCTATTAAAGTTTGAAAAAGTAGAACATTTTCTTCTTTTTCTTTCAGTTTCAGCATCCCCATACCATGCTTTCAAAGTGCTTTTTACCTTTGAGCAAAACCACTGCATATTGAATGAGAAACAGATTGTCTGTGTGCTGTGTGTGTGTGTGCACGCGCGTGCACTACAACTGAATTCTTTGCAGTTAACGCCAAATCTGAATCAACTCCGTGAATTACCTTTAGTAAAAGTTAGCTTGATCCCCAGCCTTCAGTGCATACTTTAATAATAAAGATGCTGCAGCTTTAACAAGGAGTGCATTTGTCTTTAAGTCTGCATGATAGTGAAAGCTTAATATGGGGGGGGGGGGAACTTTTGTCTAGCACAAGTGATTTGAAGATGTTTTGCTCCATGCATGTGAACTCAGCAGGTGATCCTTGCCTATCTTTGATGTCAAACAGCACAAAACTTCAGTGACTAGTGGCTTCAGAAATGCAATAGACATAGCTGAGTCTTCATACGAAGCTCATGCTTGAACTACATCAGAAGAACTGACATCTATTATGGTGAGCAAAGACAAGTGTTTGAAAAGAGATTCAAACAGAAGTGTCAGAATTTACAGTGCATAGTTTTATATAAGTTGATTTTAACCAAGCATATCTCTATGAACTCGGCAGGATAGAAAAGAAATTTCAAAAGGCAGAGAAATTGTTGTCATCTAAGGGCATGGAATGTTTTAATAGCTTAAGGAAGAACATTTCTGAAAGGTTATATGGTGATCCATTTACTTTGACTGAGTAATAAGGCTTGTCATTGTGATGGTGAAGTTTTTAACCCTTAGAACAATAGGCACTGGAGATGCAACCAAGAGACTTAAAATCTTCGCAGAAGCTGGCTGATGAGCAAAAGCCCATTTGACGTTCAGCTTCTAGTAATAGGAAATTATCATAAACGATCTGAATATTTTATAGCCACTTTTTTGTTCCTTTTTTTTTCTTCTGGTGACCTAGTGATTGATACCTTGGTTGAAAAAAGGATATGGGGTAATGGAATTTGGACTTTAAGCATGGGCTTCTTCAAAGAACGCAGAAGAACGATCAAACAATAACTCTATTAAGTACCATTGTGATTATTTGTCCATTTTTCCCCTTCTTTCATTCCCTGTCCTACATACCTCCCCGTGTACATTACATAGCCCTGGAAAAAAGAAGAGAACCTTTGTAGGTACACGGTCTGTTTGAAATTGTGTCCTATAGGCTTACTCGAAGCATTGCTCTGAAATTGTCCCTAAGGAGTCTAGTGTCACAAACCAATCTAATTGTTTTCTTTAGAATGCTTTTTTTAAACAACTTTTTTTTTCTTTTTTAAACAGCTTTGAAGAAAAAAAGGCAGAGCAAACTGTTTGACTAAAACACTGGAATCCAATTCGCAGGTTGCACTTTCCAGCTTGTAATCAACATGTAACAGTGTGAGCTCTACCTCTTCTTAACCTACAATTAGCACAATTAATGCTCCCCATGCCAAACCACTTGTTTAGTTATTATATTCTAATGTTTTTCTTTAACAACAAACTTGCTTGCTCAGACTAGATTTCCCCAAGAAAAACAGAATGGCTAGCTAAGTCTGCCTTGGTGCTTGTTATTTTCTGAAGCCCAGCCCTTTATTTTCTTTCTTTTTAAAATAAGGAATTTATTACAAGTACTGAATATTTATTTAAACTGAAATTCATTGAAACAGCTTATGTTTCTCTCAGACTGAGTGGTTTACAAATTTAGAAAAGAAAGAGACAGATATGAAAGATACTGTAGACAGGGTCATAACTAGTTATTTTTGTCCCTAATGTAAGAAGTAGAAAGCAAAACTTAAATCAAATGGTATTGGGGTGGGGTGGAAAAGGGTAGGGCATGAATGGAGTACCCAGGAGGCTTAATTGATAGCTTCTTATTTTAATTACACCCACACCCACACCCACACCCACACATACCCACACCCACAGACACACACATTCCCGCCCCCCAACTGGTGCTAAGCTCTGTTGTTTCTATATTGCTGGATTGGAAGGACTGCTAGCTCTAAATTTGTCACTAGGGGGCAAAACTTCCATCTTATTTATGGTTCTTAAGGTAGGTTGGACTGCGTGTGAATAAAGTGATACCATGGGTTTTGGAGTTCTCTTCTTTGCGTTTATTGGGTTATTTTATTGGGTTAAAAAGGAACACCTTGAAAAAAAAATTTCATTGCCATGGGAAACTAGTTGTTGGAATATTTGATGGTTAAATATTAAATTAGATCTAAGTTTATGTATGTTTTAATTTGTAAGGAGAAAGGTACCATATTTCCCATGTATGAGATGCACCCTTTTTTGAAAAAATTTGTAGTCTAAAAACTGGGAGCGTCTCATACAGTGGTTGTAGATTTTTTTACTTGCATTTCCCGCTTTTTCGTGCTTGTTGTCTTTGCGCTCCTTGTTTCGCATTTGTTACCGGTATATTAGGTTACATTTGCCACATTCTGCCCAGAAATGGCTCAGAAAAGATTTTCGTGCAGTGTTGAATTCAAGTTAACAGTGATCCAGTTTGCAAAAATGAATGGAAATCATGCTGCTGAACTTAAGTTTGGTCCTCCTCCAACTGAGAGAACAATATGAGACTGGCTATGGGAAGAAGAAACCACACTGAAAACGCCAGGGCAGAAGAAGGCCATGAGAGGCAACTCAGCAAAATGGCCTGATTTAGAGAGGGAATTGAAGATATGGATTGAAGAGCAAAGGACAATTGGAATTTCTGTGTCCACAAAGATGGTTCAGCATGAGGCAAGAAGAATTGCTGGTGAAGAGGAAGTTACTGATTTCAAAGGAGGATACAATTGGTGTTTCAGGTTCATGAAACGGAGTGGACTAAGCATGCGTACATACACCAGACTTGCCCAAAAGATGCCTGAAAGCTATGAGCAGATGAATAAAACTTGAGTTCAATAAGTTGAGTTCAATAACTTTATGTAATACATTTTTTTCTCAAATTTCAGGCCCCAAAATTAAGGTGTGTCTTATACATGGGGAAATATGGTAAAACTGTTTTAGATATTTAAATATTTAATATTTATTTAATATTATTAATAATAATTTAATATTTAGTATATTTAATAATTACAATAACTAAACAACTGTAGACTAATTAGTATTGGTCTTGTACTTTAATATAAGTTCTTTCCCTCTTTCCTTCCTTTCTTCCTTAGTCATCCTGTGTCAGGTAAGGGGTTATACCTATTATCATTTAAATCAGACCTCCAGTAGGTAGGGCCAAAATTCAAATAGGCTAAACTTCTTCAGGCTGCAGATAGGTTTTTGGCAGCTCACTTTCCAAGTAAAGATATAATTAATGGTTAAAATATTTTGCAAATAAACCATATTTTAAAAAGGGAAATTTCAATTGATATCAATTAATTACATTTATTATTTAAGATTTTTATTTATCATGAAATCACATTAATGTTTAAAAAATTACTTTGCTAAGCTGTACAAGTTTTAATACATTTTTACAGGTTTTCTTACTGTTCACATTTAGTTAATGGGAGGTATTACACTTCTTGTCAGCCATCAGTTTATCATACTCTGGAATCATGATTGAAATTGATTTCTTTAAAAATCTAAAAACTAACCTTAGTAGATGCCTCATTTTCTGGGTTTACTTTCTTGAAAAAATATTGTTCCCCACTGAGATTTTTCAGCAATTTGGACACCTTAACTTGTTTTTCATTGGTATCCAATTTGCTTAAGTCAGGATGTTTTGATTTGAAATGGCAATGAAGATTGTGTTCTTTCTGAACAACCATTACTTTTTGGCAAACAAGGCACGATATTTTGTCTCTTGTGTAAGTAAACAAATATCTATTTGTCCACTCAGGATTAAACACTCTATGTTTTGATTTGATCTTCTGTTTCTTTTTATCACCCATTTTACAAAGTCACCCCAAAAACTTTAATGTTAGAACCAAAAAATCTCCACCTCAACTGCCCACATACAAAGAAATACTGAACTGAGTGTCTGACCTTGGAGAGAGTGCCAGACACTCATGTAACTTGGAGGGTGGCTGAGCTGCAAGGGAGGGGAAGAAGCCCTAGTGCTGTTGCCACTCATCGAGTAGTGGGCGTCAGCTGCGTGGGGCATGGCTGCACTTACTTTGTCCCTGTTCAATGTCAGTAAGGACCAACAACACAGTGAAAAGATAGGATTCTCACTCCTCTCAGACTAGAGACAGACTGACAATGACTGGTTGCCACGGGTCATGTGACAAACAGGAGGGAGTGCGCAGTGGCGACCCACCTGCCAAGTTACATGACAGGTACAATAGTGACTAGTGGAAGGTGGGTTAAGCTGGGCATGGACAAAGCACTCATTATGTCTTTACTTACTTTTATATCCTCTACATTTTTTGTGGGCTGCCCAAAATCCTTTGGTGTGCCACAAGTGGCCCATGGGCCGTATGTCGTGCAGGCCCGATTTAAACAACAGACATATATTTGATAGAAATGAAACAGAGGTGGTGGCCCTATGGAAATATCTACTCAGTGTTCCCTATGCTGCCTTCCCAATTAACCTTTGAAAGAAAAATTGACCAGCGATTAAACATAAAGGAAAAAATCCTGAATCTGAAGCATCAGAATTTTGAAGAGACATGAGGAAAAAAAAAATTTTACCTTCAGGAATGAAAAACATTTAAATGATAGATACTGGTTCTTTTGGCCATGGAAAACTAAGTAGTGCCTAGTGGCTGGAGAAAAATTTTAATAGAAACTGTTGTGAGATTGTATTTGCTTAAGAATCATACAATGCCATCTGTGTCATAATCGTCTTCAGAAATCATTTTATTTGCCCTTATTATAGCCTTTACCTGCTCACTCCCAAATCTAACCATTCATCTACTAATCTCCCCAGTTCAACTTTAGTTTATGAGTATGCTTTTATTTTGTTGTCAACCCTTTCCCACATTTCTAGAAATTGAATGTGGAAGGATATTTTGGCAGTGGGCACAAGAACTGAGGTGTTCCCATTATGTTCTTTGGTTACAGCTGGGGATCCTTGGGGTCTTGTCAAAAGACCTGTTTTTTTTTCCCTTATTAGAATAGGGAGCTCCCTATGTGATATGATTTGAAAGGTTCTGCACATTTCCGTCTGCTTCCTGAAGATCTATCATGATGCCTGAAATTCTAAGGATTAGAGTCATTCCTTTTCGTTCATAAGGTAGCAATTAAAATATGCACATGTAATCCGAAAGAGGTAATACATGAATAGAATGCAACCATACCCATTTATACATTAGCACAGATTAGTTTATCATATCAGCTTTCTATCATCTGATAAAAAAAATCTATGAGAGACTGAGGCACAAGAAAGGTAAATTTTGAGTGAGGTTTGATGAGGTCTGGGAAAAGACTAGATTCTCACATGGGTCTTGCTCAAGAAAGGCCTTATCAGAGGCACTACAGGAGTTAGAGTGAGGGGAACACTATGAAGAGGGGGACTTGACAGATTGTTGAATACAGCCTTTATCTGCTTATTAAATTTGTACAGGGATAGTCTTACTTAATGTCTTATTCTAGCTGTATACTGGTAGATTTTTGACGCATAGAATCATGCGGAAGGGTTAGGGCCAAATGTACAGAGTACTTGTCTACTGGAATATCAGTCTCCATTCATTGAAAACAATTGAAATAACCCATGCCATACTCCTAATCTTGGGAATGATCATTCCAGAATCAAAGGATGATATAGACTAGGTCCTCTCGGTTTAATGATCCTTAATCTACCACCCTAAGGTCTGTGTTTAGCTAATGTTATTTGGGGACTTCTGACCTGATTGGAGTGATGGAGTACAATTGGGGAGGTTTGGGGAAAACAGGTTTCTGAGAATTGCAACAAGAGCAGAAGTCCACAGTGAGAGGAGAGCACAAGTTTGGGACATAGGGTCTAAGAATAGGATGGGAAGAAAGAGCCAAGAGGATGAGGGTAGATATGTAGCCATAAATGAGACTTGCTCAGGAAGAGAAACTGAGAGTGAATCTTTTTGCTTAAAAGGATTTTCACCACAGTCTTAGAATCATAAAATTTTAGAGTTTAAAGGGATCTCAGAGGTCTAATTAGTCAGGGAGGTCAAACCTCTTCCTGAAACATAGATTTCTCCTCTATGACTCCCCTTTTAATTAGCAGAGGCAGCTGCAGAGAACTGGATTTGGAGTTAGAATACCTGTGCTCAAACAGCAAGACCTGGGTTCAAGTTCTGCCTGATATATATGTATATGTGTGTGTATATATATATATATATATATATATATATATATATACACATACATCTTAAAGTAATAGCTAAACATTATCCTGTGTCATGTAGCTGGTGTTTGATAGAAGCAGGACATGCTTCTATGCATGTGCATATGTGTATATACACATATATACACATATATGTATATATGTGTGTGTGTGTGTGTGTGTGTGTGTGTATTGGTTGTGTGGGGCAAGTCCCTTAACGTCTCAGTACTCTAGACGGGTGACAACCTGCAGTAGTAACTCACCTATGAGTTCCCTATACCAATGAAATCATTGATCCAGTCACCATTCCGATCCGTAGCTGTCTTCTTGAAGTTTCCCTCCACTTACTATAACTGTCCACTGAGGCTGAGTACAATGTCCATCCTTTGATAAACCATTCATGTATTTGAAGATACAGATGTATCTAGCAACACATTATGATAAAA
Source organism: Trichosurus vulpecula (assembly GCF_011100635.1). NCBI lineage: Eukaryota > Metazoa > Chordata > Mammalia > Diprotodontia > Phalangeridae > Trichosurus > Trichosurus vulpecula. Next base: position 136,225,399 of record NC_050577.1, on the reverse strand, counting down.
ATATACATATTTATAATTTAAGTACTATTTAATCCAACACCCTAGTTTCTGGCTCTGTGTATGTGCATATATATATATATGTATATGTATATTTATGTATGTATGTGTATATATACACACATGTATACATAGATATGTGCATATACACATAGATGTGTATATATGTGTAAATATTTATATATATATACATACACACACACACACACACACATATATATATATATATATATATATATATATATATATATATATATATATATACATACTTTGTAATAGTGATTCTCCACTGTCACATTAGGTTCCAAGTCACTTGGAAATTTATTACATGTTGGGGGGGGGGCTTTCATATTTCCAACATAAGGAAGGATAAAAATTAGACTCAAAGAAGTATATCTCTTTAAATTTGGTTATCAGATTCAACAATCAGATTAAAGCAATCAAACATAGAACTATCCTTTAAAACAAAAGGAAAATATGTTGTATAATATTTATAGTACTACAATGCCCAAACATGAAAATTTTGTGAAATGGCCACTAAAAGAAATTCTCACGGAAAGACTTTTCATATATATGATTTTCAGATGAAATTTCAAAAAATATGTAATTTACTTTTTATTTTCTATGACAGCAACGCGTCATTCACTTGGTATTCAAGAGAACCAGAGAAGGCAAAAATCAACAGACTGTAAATTAAACAAGTTTGGCTTGTCTATTCTTTTAATTAAAGTACAAAAGGGCAATTCTAATCTACTTGCCAGTGAATTAGTAGTTACTTTGAATTACTACTTTGAATAATCCAATGCCAGTTTAACATGGCTTTGTCATATATGTCTGGGTAATAGGGCTAGAAAGAGCCACCAGACCTAATCTAGTCTGCTCTCCTTAGTCTGGCCCTAGAATCCCTCCAGAAAAATAGATAACTTCCCTGTATGAATAGTATCTGTGTCTTGCATTTAGTATTCATCCAACTGGAAAAGGGCCTTGATTTAAAAACTTAAACGCCAAATGTGTTCTCTATCAAAATTACATGCTGCTATCCTGATATATTACTGGGTCATTTCCCCAGCAGTGGACCACAGACATAAGCTTTATTAAAAATGGTAACATGTTTTAAGTATCCATTAATGTATGTTTAATTATAATGGAATGTCTATAAAAATCCATGTGACATCTACATGAAGATCAAAACAATTAATTATAATCAGCATCAACTCAATGGATACTGAATGAATTTGCAATAAAGGGATGTTCAAATGGGAAAAAAAAATTAACAAGAGCATGAAGCTTGAGGAGAGATCACAGAAGCAGACCTATCTTTACTTGAGGGACGAAAATTATTTTGGCGCTTTCATTTTTCCTCACGAGAAGAACATTTTAAGTTTTCTACTTGACATTTTATTTAATTTGTACCCATACTTCTCTAAACAACATGTGAGAATTCTATGGCACCAGAATTAATATTCCCCAGGTGGCAGATACTAAGAATGTAGTTATTTTATTTTATTTTATTTTTTATATTTCTAGGAGATTGGCTAGTATAGAAGAATCTTTCTGCTTGTGAAAAATTGTGTGAATGTCAAAATTAATTTTGTGTACAGTTTAAAGAGGCAGACCGGTTTCATGAACAGAGACTTGACCAGAGAGGCAGGAAAACCCAAGTGTATGTCCTGCTTCTATCAAACACCAGTTACATGACACAGGATAATGTTTAGCTATTACTTTAAGATTTCAAATATGTACCGAGAAATATAATTGAAAAACAACCCGTGTGCCTATTCATATTGTAGCTGATTGACGGCAATCCTTTTCATTAGTTTTTCCTAAATCCAGTTCTTCATAAATCTGATTTCTTACCTGAGATATTCCTTACCTTCTGTTCTGAAGTTATTTTGAATGCATTCAGACAATAGATCTGCTGAGAAGAGAATTAGTGGAGTTAGTGAAGCCACTGAAGTAATTTAAACTTGGTGTCCCAAGCAATTCTCTAAGACTATAATTTGTGGAGTGGTTGCTGACCTGCATTGGTGAAGGGAGTTGCCATGCCTGGAGTTCCCTTTTGCTGTGGTTCAATCATTTGCAGTCATGTCCAACTCTTTGTGACCTCTTTTGGGGGTTTTCTTGGGCAGATACTAGAGTGGTTTGCCATTTCTTTCTCCAGCTCATTTAACAGATGAGGAAACTGAGGCAAACAGGGTTAGGTGATTTGCCCAGTGTCACACAGCTTCCAAGTGTCTGAGACTGGATTTGAATTCACATCTTCCCTACTCTAAGCCTGAGCTCTATCCACTGTGCCACCTAGCTGCCCTACATTGATCAAGCACTGGGCTTGGAATGGGGAAGACTCATCCTTCCAACAACAGCAACAACAACGCATCAATGAAATAACAGGTCTAGACCTCATTGTCCTACCCAGGCTGCAATGCCTACCTACTCTACCCCCAAAGCATTTATAAGAACACACACACACACACACACACACTCTAAATAAGAAGCAAAAAAAAATTATTTTATGTACTAGAAAAGTCATGAAAGCTTCTCCATAATGAAGTTTTAAATAGAGTTCAGGTGTAATGAAATGACCGTCAGAGGATTAAAGAGGGTAGATGAGGGGCTTTAGCTATGTCTACAGCTATTTAAACTGTTTTAGCTAATGACTCATGAAGTCAGTCCCCTAAAAATTTATCCAACAATAACAGACTTAAATTGGTAAAAATTTAATAATTAAACCAGAAAAATTCCACTGAAGAAGTCATATCAAACAATCAGTCTGATTGTTCGTTTAAAATTGAAGACTAGTGTTTTGACCGACAACTTTTTTTTTTCTTTGATGGAAGTTTTTTTTCTTTTTTCCCTAACCGATTTGACTGGTCATCAGTCAAAGTAGTCAAACAGATCTCTGCACGGGGACATGATCTTGCTGTATCGTGATTGCTTTTTGCGGCTAAGTTAGCAATGGACTTTATGTAAATGAAGAATAAGGTAGAATCTATGTTATTAACAAAAATATGATAATTGGCATTTACACAGTGATTGGAGGCTCACAAAGGACTTTACATAGCTTATCTCATTTGAGTCTCATATCACTCCTGGGAGGGAGAATTCTTATAATTTCCATTTTACAAGTGAGAAAACTGAGGTTCACAAAGTTAAGTGATTTGGTCACATTTACACATCTAGTGAGTATCGGAATTTGAACCAGATCTTCCTGGCTCCTGAGTCCAGCATAGTGTCCTTGAAGCCATGCTAGGTTTCCCAGTAATAGCTACCATGTAAACATTGTACCTTAAAGTTTATAATAATAATAATAAGAGCTAACACCTATATAGTGCTTACTATGTTCCAGGCACTGTGCTAAGGGCTTTACAATTATTATCTCATTTGAGCCTCACAACAATCTGGGGAGGCGGGTGCTGCTATTTTCACCATTCAGGGAGAAAGTGAGGCAAACTGAGGATAAGTGACTTGCCCAGCATCACACAGTGGGTGAGTATCTCAGTTGGGTTTTGAACTCAAGACTTCCTGACTTCAGACCCTGTACTCTATCTGCTGAACTACCTAGCTGCTCTTTACAAAATATGTTATGTACATCCTTTTCTCATTATAACAACCCTGTCAAAATATGTGCTGTACCTAAGAAGAGATGTTAATGTCCATCTTTTCAGAGTTCCTCACCCATTTCCGTCAGGACTTTGCCTCCACAGCTACAATAAACTTAAGCACCTTTCCCAACACCCCAACAAAGTAGGGCCAACTAACACAATTTGGTTCAAGGAGAAGTCTGGACTGACTTTTATTTTAATCTGGAAACATATCTATTTAAGTAATACTTGCAAAAGTTTTCTATCACGATAGATAAATTCAGGGTTTAGTTACTTTTTGTAGATCTAGAATCTTCTGTTCACCTTTTTGTCATTCCTTGTTCTCCTTGACCAATTCTCCTCTCTTAAAACCTTTGAGAAAACATCATTTGCATGCTGGATACTGACTGCCTTTCTCCAGAATAGACCAGAGAAGTCTTCCAGCAGGAAGTTTAAAACTGATGAAAATTAGAGTTTACCCAAGAAAGACCGCTTTAGTCTTAATGAAAGCGCCACGCATGACCCTTCCGTAATTTAATACACGGAATGAACCTTTATACATCTGTGGCAAATATAGACTGCTGCGCCTTAAGGGCTTGGCATTTTTTTCAGATAAAAAAGAATCAGTGTCATTACTGGGTATCTCTCTGGAGCATCCTAATTATTCTGCATGCATACAATATTTATTTAAAACTTAAAATTAAACTTCAAGAGGTGGTCATTTGAAAGCTGGCAGCTGGTGAACAGATTCTGTCTTCATGAAAAAGAGAATATTTCTTCTAAAAGTTGAGGAATAGATCAAAACGGTCTTGCTAGTAACTGACACTTTAGTCGTATGGATGCTTTTTTTTGATGTGTCAGATTTATTAATAAAGAAAGTCCATGGGAACAAGCGCACAGAAGGAAATCTTGAGGATGTGACTGTCAGTTTTTGATATGTCAGGTATGATTTTGGAGCTGTGATTTTTTGGGAAGCAGTACACACGTAGTGTTGTACCGATGTTTGTATATTTCTTTGTACTCTCCATTTGTGAGGCCTGGAAAAGGAGGCAAGGCGGAGATGTTTTGATACAGGATTGAAACTTGAAACTGCCGTCCTTCAATTTGAACAGTATTCCTTTTTCATCTTTCTTTTCATGTTACCTTTTTAACTTTTGCCACTGATGTAAAGAGGGGAAAAAATTTTGAAAAGATGCCAGGTGTTGGTTCTTATCTAGGTGAAAGATCACAGAAGCAGAGGGGATGGAATGTAGTTTTCAGTTTGTTGCTGTGACAGACTCATGATCCCAGGGAGATCAAACACTTGTCAACAACTGTTTGTTCTCCTGAGGCCACTGTGGAATAATTGTGGCTATGAGATATTTTCATAGTTTGTGGAATTCACCTAGAATTTAAAGTTGAATGGGCTAACTAATTTGCCAGGGAATACCTTGCTCTGGTAAATGTTATTTTTGATATCTGTTTTTAGCTGCTTCCAGAAATAAAGGAGGATGATAAATTATGCCAGTCCCATTCCCTGGAAAAATTCAGAAAACTATGGATACTTTTTACAAATTAGAAATGAACCAAAATATTTTATGTTTGAAATCTGGAGCAATGCAATGGCTTTTTAGCTAGTCTACTTAAGCATATGACTGGTTGAAAGACAACAGTAACAAAAAGAATTGAACTTTGAAAAAAAATATACCGACAAAATGATGTTTTATTCCTTTTTCATTGATTCTACCAGATGCTTCATTATCATATAGCCTCAGTCACATTTTATGGTCATATTATCTGATCTTTACAAACCAAGAACTATAGCCGTGCTTTAAACAAAATTTTTTTTTTCTGAATAGATCCCTTCTTCCTCCTCTACCAAAAGAACCCTCCTATGTAACAAAAAAAGAGCGAGGAAAATTTTAGCAAAACTAATCAATATGTCATCTGACTTTAAGTATATGCAGTGTAGCCACAGTCCCTCACCTTTACAAAAAGAAAGGGAGGTGTCTTTTCACATCTCTTCTTTTCTTTTCTCATCTCATCTTCTTTTTTAAAAATTCTAGGTAATCAAAAACAAACACTTTCAAAAGGGGACAGGGTCAAGGGAGAAAATTCAATAAAGGGGGATGGGTTGGGAAGGAGCAAAATATAGTTAGTCTTTCACAACATGAGTATTGTGGAAGGGTTATACATAATGATACACATGTGGCCTATGTTGAATTGCTTGACTTCTTGGGGAGCGTGGGTGGGAAGGGAGGAGGGGGGAGAATTTGGAACTCAAAGTTTTTAAAAACAGATGTTCAAAAACAAAAAAAAAGTTTTTTGCATGCAACTAGAAAATAAGATACACAGGCAATGGGGAGTAGAAATTTAGCTTGCCCTACAAAAAAGGAAGGGAAAAGGGGATGGGAGGGGAGTGGGGGGTGACAGAAGGGAGGGCTGACTGGGGAACAGGGCAACCAGAATATATGCCATCTTGGAGTGGGGGGGAGGGTAGAAATGGGGAGAAAATTTGTAATTCAAACTCTTGTGAAAACCAATGCTGAAAACTAAATATGTTAAATAAATAAATTAAATTAAAAAAAATTCTAAAATCACTTATTTTCCAATTGTTACGTGTCCTAAACCCTGGGGTATATCAATTCATGTTGAAAGTTTGCTTTGCGCATAGTAGCACTTAATTAATGTTTGTTATGTTCTTTTTTAAAATTGTAGTTAAGCCCTGGTTGAGAGGCATTGTGACATAGTAAATAGTGGGACCAGGAGTTAGGAAAATCTGAGTCTAAATGTAGCCTCCTATACTTAGCACTGGGATAAGTTATTTACTCTCTTAGGCAACTGGAGTATCATAGACTTATCAATATAAGGGACATTGGAGGCCAACCCTTTCATTTTATAGATAAGGAAAAAACACAAATAGTAGTCATTTATCCAACTATTCAAAATATTAATCAGACAAATTCAAATTAAAACTACTTTGGATAATTATCTCAGGTTCATTAAATAGGTAAAGATACTTTAAAATTATGACATAGAATGTTGGTAAGGCTTTGGGGAAACTGGGAAATCCTATGCCACTGATAAAGTTGAGATTTGCTACAATCTATTGGGAGACTAATTTGACCTTGTACTGGAACCCAGAGATTCTGCTGCTGGGACTGTGAATCTAAAGATTGTATTAAAATGGAAACAAGACCTATGAACAAAAATATTCATTGCATCATTTATTGATAACAGTAAAAACACAAAAATAATCTATCTGTTGAAAGGGTATGGAATGGCTGAATAAATTCTGGTATACCTACATAATGGAACATTACTGCTCCATAAAAATGACAAATAAGAAGAATACCCAACAAATATGGGAAGATTTATACAAAGTGATAGAGAGTGAAGAAACCAGAATTGAAGCGGCAATATATACACTAACTCTATACCAAAATAATAGTTGCAAAATAATCTTACATATCTACTATCATAGATGATTATGATCTGTGTTGGCTGAGGGAGTTTTCCTTGGGGACAAAATGGCAGATCCTTTGTGTTTATCCTTGTTATTATTCACCTCAGGTCATAATGTTTTAAAGATGATCATGTCAGTATAGTCTGGATGTAATGTAACTTTTCACAATTTGTTTTGTATCTCTTCGAAAATGTCCTGCATTTCTTAGGGATGCTCTGGAATTGCATGGTTGCATCTAATTGTGAGGAATAATCAGTGATAGTCATCATTGTCATTATGATCATCATCATTATCATAGCTCACATCTCACATTGTTAATAGCACTTTAAAGTGTACAAAGTGCTCAACATATATCACTTCATTTCATCTTCACAATCACCATGGGAGTAGGTGCTCTCTGGATTTCCCCATTTTACAGATGGGAATTGATGTTTCAGAGAGGCTAATTTACCCAAGGTGATACAGCTAGCATATTGACAGAGGTAAGATTCAAGCTCACATCTCTCTGACTCAAAAGTCCAGTCCCCTATTCCTAAGCAGAAATAGGAGGTTTTTGGGAAAAGAATGTCAGGGAGGTTTGAACTAAAAGATTCTGAGTCATTACGGAAAGGATAGGTGAAGGAAAGTGAAAATTGGTTGGATTCCTATCCTTCCCTCCCTTTTTTTTATTCCAAAAAATCTGAATTTTCAATTTGGAAGGGAAGAGATATTTTTTATCCTTATATTTACACGATAATTTTATGAGCAAGCCATATTTAACATAAAATGAATCTATAGTCTCTAAACTGACAAATCTGTAAAGTATATTTTAAAAACTGGGGAATGCTCAGAAAGATTTGTGATTTTATGATCAGACCATTTTGTCACTGTAGGGATTCCCTCCATTGGAAACAATCCAGCCCCTTAGTGACTTAGTACAGGGGTCTTAAGAAGTATCCTGAAACTCTTATGGCTTGAAATATTTAAATGGCTTCCCCAAGATCACATAGCTAGTAGGTACCAGAGGCATTGAACACAGGTCTTTGCACTCCTATCCACTAGTCCACACTGACTTTATAAACACAGGTATTACAGGTAGTTCAGTTCTGCTCCAAAATTTTTCCTTGAGCCTACTCACCACAATTTGATTTTTTCCACCGTAGTTTAAGAAACCTTCCAGATATCACCTTTGTAATCTTGAAAGGCAGATGGCATAAGGGAAAGAGAACTGAGCTTAGAGTCAACCAGACGTAGGTTCAAATTCAGTCTCAGAACACACTAGTAGTATGACCAAGGCCAAGTAATTTAACCTCTCAGTGCCCCAGGGTTCATTTTTATAAATTACAGAGAAATATTAAGCACATACTCTGTGCTTGGCACAGTGTTAGGTGCTGAGAATATAAAGAAAGACTAAAATAGTCCCTGCCCTCAAGGAGTTTGCATTATAATGGAGGGAGGCAGCCTGTAAATAACTAGGCACTTACTAATAGTATTTTATTAACCCCCAGTTACATGTTAAAAGAATTTTTTAACATTTCCTTTTTTTTTTAAGTTTTGAGTTCCAAATTCTATCCCTCCCTCCTCTCCCTGCTCCCTGGGAAGGTAAGAAACCTGATTTAGGTTATACACGTGCAATGATGCAAAACATTTCCACATTAGTCATTTTGTATAAGAAGGAAGGAAAAAAGGAAGCAAGAAGGAAAGAAAGAAAGAGAGAAAGAAAGAAAGAAAGAAAAATAGCATGATTTAGTCTGTATCCAGACAATATCAGTTCCTTCTCCGGAGACAGGTATCATGGTTCATCATCAGTCCTTCGGGATTGTCTTGGGTAATGCTGAGAATAGCTAATTCACAATTCTTCATCATGCACTATTATTGTTACTGTGAACAACATTCTCCTGGTTCTGCTCATTTCACTTTGCATCAGTTCGTGTAAGTCTTTCCAAGTTTTTCTGAAATTTTCTGAAATCATCCTGCTTGTCATTTATTATAACACAATGATATTGCATCTTAACCACCACAAAAAAGCTGCTATAAATATTTTTGTACAAATAGGTCCTTTTCCATTTTGAAAAATCTTTCTGGGTTACAGATCTAGCAGTGGTATTCCTTGATCAAAGGGTACGAACAGTTTTATAGCCCTTTGGGCATGTAAGTAGGTACATACAAGATATGTACTGAGGAGATAGAAGATCATCTCAGAAGGAAATGCTTCTTACAGAAAGTATGATTTGAGCTGGGTCTTGAAAGAAGCTAGGGTTGATGGCACTTCAGTGAGGGAACAGAACGTTTGGGACATAGAGGGCGGCAACAGAAAGGCAGAGAAAGACTGAGAAAAGGCCTGTTAGATTTGGTGATTGAAATATCATGGGTAGCTTGGGAGAGGGAAACTTCAGTTGAATGATAAAGTTAGAAGCCAGGTTGTAGAGAGTTTAGAAAAAGATGAGAAACGAGGAAGGGAATGTACCTATTGACTTTCTCAAGTAGTTTAGCTAAGAAAGAGAGGGTGAGAATAGGGACATAGTGAGCAAGAATGGTCAAGTTAACTTTTTTAAGGATGGGGAGACATAGGTACATTTGTAGGGAGCCAAGAAAGAGCCAGTGAGATAGAGTGGAAATGGTGGAATCTCTGCTCCTGGAATTTTGCAAGGATCATAACTAAAAATAACAAATAAAAATCTCTTTGGGGGGTATATTTGACCAGAGATATTGGCATGAAATCAAAGTAATACTAAGAGAGGAAGTTTAATATAACCTCATTTCACAGAGCATCAGATCTCTTTGTCCTTCTTTGGTCAGTTTGGGACTATAAATGTTTGATGGTGGGTCCCATCATTTCAATGACCGCCAAAGTTATACACCTTAGTTTCAGTGAATTTGAATGACACTTTGAAGTAAAACTTTATGAGGTACTATAGTGAAAGCTTTATTACTGTATTACATATACTACTTTCCCTCCATCTACTAATTCTGTAATTTGGTTAAAAGAAAAGGCATGGTTCTTTGTCCTTTTCCCCCAAGAGTGATTCATTCTGGAAGAGAAAAAAAAAAGTCCATGCTGCTTTATTGCTCCTGTATCCATTATTTCATAGAAGTCACTGGCTTTCTTTCTCTTATCGAGTACCAGTTCTATTATTTTGCTAGAATCCTATACTAAGCTCACCAGATCGTAATTTTCAGGGAAAATCTTTTTTGTTCCAGTTTTCTTTAAAAAACCAAACTATGTGGTTTATTTTATCCCATTTCTTCTACACCTACCTATTTTCACCTAAATTCTAAGAAGTAATTCTAAGAAGTCATTTAGTAATTTCCAAGTAGACTTCTTTTAGACCCTGGGATACGTATCATGTAAAATCACTTAAGGTTGTGTTGAAATTTTCATAGAAATTGTATTTCAAAATATCATGCAGATAGAAAAAAATGAAAGTATGTCAACTGAGGAGACTCATAAAAAATATTAAAGGGTTGTGAAATTGGGCCTGTAGAGAAAGGTTAAACAAAGGAATTTGAATTATGTAGCCTTGAAAAAAGACTAACACCCTTAACAACTCAAGTACTATATATAAAAGCTAGTGACCTGCGGGTCTTCATAACTATGGAAGAGTGAATATGACAAGATTTAAGCTGCAGACAATCTTTAGATGGAAGGACTTACTGACTTGGGAGGTTTATGAAGGTTACCCAGCTGTAACCCAGGGCAACTCTACATTCTGTTATTCCTTCCCGTATACTACACAACATTTCTTCTTGGCTAAAATGTTTAAGGTATTGCTATATAAGATCTTTTTTATTCCTGGCAAACTTGAAGCAACCTAATAGCTTAAGCCAACTACAGACTTTGATCCAAAACACCAACAATCACCGCTACTAAAGCAGTCTTCAAAAGCTGTTTTTCCTGATATCTAGGGGTCTTCCCTTGATCAAGGAATATAAAATTCTAGGTGTAGTTTACATAGGGTCAGTGGTTTGATTTATGGGATCATAGATAGAGAATTGGAAGGGACCATAGTGGTCTCTTCATTTGGCAAATAGGGAAACTGAGACTCAAAGAGAAATGATTTATCTGAGTTTAAACAGACAGCCAGGGGCAGAACCTTAGATGCTCTAACTCTAAGTCTATCATTCATTCCTTTACACCATACTGCCTTTCTTTTTTGGCCAAAATATTTAATGTTTTGTTGACATTTATCTTTATTATTGATTATTATGTATTATTACATGTGTATATTATATATAAATAGAAATAAATTTTATATTATAAAAAACTTCAGAGACAAATGGAACTTTTGGTCATGTGTCTGTGCATGTTCATCTGGGGTTTTTGTATGTGTGAGTATGTAGGTGTGTGTTTTTGGGGGGGATATCATTTTTATATAACGAAAATATAGTTTTGCTCAAGAATATCTCAGTAGAGCCCAGGAGAGAAGCCTGTTTGAGGTTATGGATATATTTGTTTTATTTTTAAATTTAGTAAAAGTACTATGACATATCGCCATTAATTCTAATTACAAGTTGTTGTCCAGTAGGGGCTTAAGGTTGCCCTCTTCCATTAGTCATTAAGGCATAACTGCTCTACCAAGATGGCAAGCCTAGAAGACAGCTACAGAGGGGAGTCATATGCTGAATTTTCCTTTTTCTTTAGTGGAAAAAAAAACCATGTGTTTGGTCAAGACGGACTTTTTACTTTGAGAGTCTTAGCTACTAATGAAATATTGATTCTACTTCTCTCCCTTCCCATCCTTCACCCAGATCTACATCTGCTATGAAGGCCACATTCCAGGGTCTTGAAGTGATAGTCGTATGACCTCTGGTGTAGAAAATATCCATTTTAAAGTGGTGTCCTGAGATAACACTCTCTCCTAAGTTAACAATGTCAAATTAGGAAAGGAAATAGAATTTGGAAGCTAGCAGAGGTCTTAAGGTTAAAAAATCCAGCCCCTTTATTTCATAGAGGAAACATTTACCCCAGGTGGCATAGCTAGCTAGTGATGGAGGCGTCACTGGGACTAGGAGTCTACAGGATTTCTGTTGGTGAATCAGCTTTCATTATGGCATAGCAATAATGTGCTAAGCATAATCATCATCATCATCATAGCAAACTAGCAGTTACATAACATCTTAAGTTTTTCAGGGCTTCATACAAATATTATCTCATTTGATTCTCACAACAACCCTGGAAAATAGATGCTATTATTATGCCCATTTTACAGATGAGAAAACTAAGGCAGACAAAGGTGAAGTGACTTGCCCAGAGTTACACACCTAGTAAGTGTCAGAGGCTGGATTTAAACCCAGGTCTTCCCATCTTCACTTACAGAGCTTTATTCTTTATACCACACAGTTTAGAACGAACATAGTGCTCGAGACCACTAAATAAACTTAGACAGCTCAAGAGACACCGGTGACCAAATCATTCATTTCATTCAGTCGTTCAACAAACATTTAATTAGGTGTTTACTATGTGCCGGGAACAGAGAAAGCCAAAAATAATCCCTGCCCTCCAATAAGACAGGAAGAAATAGATCAGGAGGTCAGGAAACAATAACAAGTCCTCCATCAATGGATGATACGGTAGTGATAAGGGACTTCAATTGTACAGAGCTCTCTCTATCCCAAAAGCAGAGCACTCTCAAATTAATGACTGTCTTAATGGCAATTTCATCCTTCAAAGGGTGACAGAAGTGACAAAAGGAACGGATATCCTAGACCTGATCCTTACTAACAAAGAGAGACTAGATGCTGAAACAGAAATAATAGTAATCTTTTGGGTAATTAATGACTCATCAAGATTTCATGATAAAGAAAGAAAGAAAAATCAGGCGTGGTCTGACATTCAACCTAAAATTTAGGTTTTAAGATATACTTAGATTTCAGCAAATCTCTCTTTTCTATCTTGTGGACAAGATAAAGAGGTATGAACTGTTGCAAATGAGTAAGTTCAGAATGTATTAAAAGACTGGATCCAAAGAGTAGAAATGAATGGATGGATGTCACCTTAGAGGAGGTTCTATTAGAGTGTCCCATGGAACTCTCTTTGGCCTTGTGATACTAAGCATTTTTTAAAATTAAATTTGCAACTTTTGTTTTTATATCACCTTTATATCCAAAAATATCCCTCTCCTGGCTCTTCCCCTACCTAGAGAGCCATCTCTTCAACAAAGAGGTATTCAACATTTTTAATCAGTGCCTTGGATGAAGTCACAAAGGGAATGCTTATTAAATTTCCATATGATACAAAGTTCAAAGAAATAGAGAATGCATTTAATAACAGAGTCAGGATCCAAAAATATCTCAAAGAGGAAGAACTGTAATTATAAATTTTTGGTGCTGGGCAAACAACATGAAATGTGTCTGCAAATCAACTTTTTAAAGCACATGGAGTTGGGGATGGGGAGCAACCTTAGGATACTGTGAGACTTCTGCTGAGGATTCTAACCATTGTGAGGGAAATATATAGAGCAAGGTTTGTATGGCATAGGAAGGATCTTACATGTGGTGTAGCTACTTGGGGGAGATAGCATGTCATAAGGTATTTTCCTATTGTGACCAATTATTCTTGCTAATTAGTTGCTAAATACTGATGGATTGTATGATCACAGAATCAAGTTCTCTCAGTGACCTCTAAATTTTGATGACCTTCGCTGTAATGGCAAGCAAAGTGGAACTTTTTGCTGTTTTATCTTTTGGAGTACTTCTCAGCACTAAGGCAATGAAGTGCCTTTGATTGAGCCTTGCCTTGGTTTGAGTCAAGTCTTTGATTGGAAACAGTATTTTTGCTCTGAGGTTAGCATTTTGCTTTGGGGGTTCACTCATTGGAAAAGTGTTCATGTAATTTGGCCAGACAAGACTCTGGGTAGCCGTTAATGAGCCCCTCAGCTTTGAAAACCAGATGTTGGCGTTTGTCTCTCTGGTAATTATGTACGTATTTCTATGGACAGAGAGTTAGAAGCCCTATCTGCTGATTTGTGTTATTTGCTCTGTTTGTATAATTTCTGCTTGTAATTTCTGTTTGTGCTTTCTCTGAAGTTCAGGGTGCTGACTTTTTCCCCTGAACTGAGTAAGTGATATATGCATGTTTAATTAAAGTGAGATTGTTAACCCCTTAAAGTCACTTTCCTTAGAAAAGCAGATCAAAGAACCTGTGCTAGCAGCCCTCCTGTGTGCTGGTGTTCTTGGTCTTGCACCTCCACAGTAGCTACAAATAACGTTGTTGTTACATTTGCAAAGCCCCAGTTGCCCCTCTTTAGTTATGATTCCACCAACAATCTGCAGCATTGGACTAAATCTAATAAGGTGAAATTCAATGTGGACAAATCTAAAGTTACACATTTACGTTCTAAAAATCAATTTCTCAAATGCGAAATGGGTAAGACATAGCAAGACGGTAACTGTAAAAAAAAAAGATCTGAATATATTTTTGTACCGTAAGCACAAAGAATGAATAGTTCCACTATATTCTGCCCTAGTCAGACCACATCTGTAATACCATACTTATTTTTGGAGGCAACAGTTTAAAAAGAATATGGGTAAGTGGGAGCACATTTAGAAAAGGGCAACCAGGATTTCTAGAGGAGCAGAGACCATGCCAGACAAGGATTAGTGGAAAGAGCTAGGAATGTTCAATCTAAAAAACAAAGACTTATAGGGGAACATGACTAATGTCATCATATTTGTATTTGAAGGACTAGCATGTGGAAGCTGGATTAGGCCTCCAGGAAGAACTAGAGATGGGATTTTGACTCTGTACAAGGAAAAACAATAAATCAAGTCCTGATTTGTAGTGTTTTCTGATTTCTGAGGTGCAAATGCTCATACTGAATATTTAACAACGAGGCTTACTTCTTGCTATCCTAATGGCCTGGCTGTTTGGGCTGTGGGAGTGGGAAAGGGTGATGCATATTTTATTTTTCTGTGCTCCTCAGCTTTGTATACCCAAAGCAAATGTCTCACTACTCTTATTCTTGTCACTATCCTGATATCATTTTCCTATTTAAAAAAAACAAGCAAACAAACTCTGAGTGGCTTCCTTTTACATTTAGCAGGCTTCCTTAACCTTTTTTCTAATGTGGGCTCCTTGAGCAATCTGGTAAAGGCTACGGACTGCTCCTCAGAATCATATTTATTATTGCATAAAATAAAACAGTATAATTACAAAATAACCCAATTATATTGAAACAGTTATTAATTTTTTAAGTTCACAGATGGAAGGTTAAATACACCCAGCCTATAGCATAAAAGACAAAAGGAAGTCTAAAACTTCAAGAATCTCCTTCAAACTACCTTTCCAGCCTGATCTTATTTTCTCTGCCTCTTTAAGTCTCAGCAAAACTAGACTAATTCTTATTTTCCCATTGAGTCTCAGCTCAGATGCCATTTCTTCTCCAAAAGTTTCTCTGACTGGCCTCCTCCAACCCCCCAACCCCCATCCAATGTTCCCTCTTTCCTCAAACTTTCCCTGTTCTGGATTTTCCTTTGTCCCAATTAAAGCCTATCTCATATTGTACTTATCTGTGTCCTTAGTGTATCTCTTGGTCAATTATAAGCTACTTTCTGGCATTTTCATATGTCCAATACCTGTCACAAGGCCTTGCACATAGTTGTTGTTCAGTCATTTTGATTGTATCCAACTCCCTGTGACCCCCATTTGGGGTTTTCTTGGCAAAGATATTAGAATGGATTGCCATCGCCTACTCCAGTTCATTTTACAGATGGGGAAACCGAAGCAAACAGGGTTAAGTAACTCATCCAGGGTCACGTAGCTAGTAAGTATCTGAGGCCACATTTGAACTCAGGTCTCCCTGACTTGAGGATGGGCGCTCTATTCACTGCACCACCTAGCTGCCCTCTTGCGCATAGTAGGTACTCAATAAATATTTTTGGAATTGAACTCAGCCATGAAAATCAAAAACATTCTATTTAAGGCTTGAGGAGCCCTAGAGAGGAGTCATCTGCTCCGTTTCCACTGACCACTCGTCGGGTTCAGTTTCTTTGTGTTCACGCCATATTTATTTATCTGTAAGAAAACTCCAAACCTCCCATATGAATAAGAAGCATAACTTGCTGTGCCCAGAGGCAGCAGGACCTCCATCCCTGCCAGTCAGCAGCTCGGCACAGCAGCCTCTCCTCCTTCCCAACAGTCTGGTGGTGAGTGGTGCAGAAACATTTTAATTAATGGTGAACTTCTTAAAGTTGAAGTAGAAACAATTACAGCTCAATTTTACTTTCATCCTCATTTTCATCACTTACACTCTCTCCTCCCTCCCCATTAGATGACTTCGTTTCACAGTCTGTAAAGCCATCTAATGATTATGCTTGAGAAAGAGAGAAAGGGCATTGTTTCTCTCTCCTGCAATTAAAAGCTGCAGAGGGACAAAGGCAAGACTCCCATCTTAAATGCCACAAGCACAGAGTCAACCTCCCCAATGCAGACATCTCACTCTTCGCCAGCTGTGAAATTTTTTTTTAACAAAAGGGATCATGTCTTCACTTAACAACTGTTTGCACACAAGACTCAAAGAAAGTTCAGAGCGCACATGATGAGTACATTGGCTATGTAAGTGAAGTGATCTGTAGCACTGCTAATTAGACCTAAATTCTTGATTTACTATTTATAAAACAAAATTGATTATTACTTCATCAACAACATTTAAAGCATCATTAAGAGAGGTCTGCTCCAGCAGCCTCAGGTTAAATTTTTTAACAAGCACTTTAGTTGCTAATCTGTGTTATTGCCAACATATGTAAACTTCCTAATGCTAATTGCATTCAGCTGTGAATCAAACAATGTCTAATTCTCTTCAGGATTAATTATGCACATGTGCCGCCTGCATTCCTAAACATGGTTCTCATAAATAATAAGAGATATATCTAAGCAGATGGGATTTTTCCAACTAAATGATCTGTTTATCATGAATAAAACAAATGACACATACTAGACTTTGAATGCAGAGTCACTGCAACTTTCACATGTTTTTAGCATAAATAATTACCGCAACAATTGTTTGGGTGCATCCCTATTTTAGAAAGCAATTGAGCGCTGGAGTGGTTCTTCCCTGGGCTCTGTTTATCTCTGGGATCACCTTTTTTGAGTTTGAAACTGAGGACACAGAATGGAGTGGTTTATTTCATGCGCTGGCTGAGTCAAGATAATTGACTACAGTAAATGTTCAAATTCTGAAGGCCCTGGGGAATTCTGTTTAAATGAACTCTGTAATTTAAGCTGATAAAACATTATACAGTCTTCTCACTTAGTAGAGTGGGGCATGTTGGTGGGCATTTCTCCTTGGATTGCAAGCCCAAATTGGTTCTGATGGTTAGATTCGTTTGTTGATAGATTTCTCTGCCTGCTTTCTTCCTCCCCAACCCCCAAAGAGGAAACATTATAAGAGAAAATGGGCTTGTAAATTTTTAAGTACTTAAGACATAGGAAATATGAATGCAATTATACTTATGGTTGTTGGGGAGTAGGGCAAGGAGAGTGATACTCTATTTGCATAATGTACCAAATGCTTCATGGGTATAATCCGAGGAACAATCCATCTATGTGCTCTTGGAGTGAGAGGATGGGTTCCTTTGAAAAATGGTGCCTGGCTCGTTCTAAGGAGGTTTAACTGGTCAGAAGATCTGGCAGTCACTATAACTGAGTAAGGGATCAGCGTGACATTGAGCCCCTCAGTCGAAGCCAGCTCTAGAGCTGAGGAATGTGCCACTCTTCAAGGAAGTAGCAAGATCCAGCTTCCTGTGGTGGTTGGTTCTACAGAGATGACTAAGTAATAACTATCACAGTTAGGGATAGCATTGAACAAGAAATCACCTGATTTGACATTCCTATAGCAAGAGTAAAGTACTGGAGATGTTTATCCTAGAGAAGAGAAACTTAAACAGAGATACGATCCCCATTTTCAAAGTATTTGAAGGCTTGCCACGTGAAAGAGGGATTAAACTTGTTCTGTTTGGTGTCAGACAGTGAGCAACTGGGCAGAAGTTGCGGAGACAGATATAGGCTTGTTACCAGGAAAAATTTCCTAACAATCAAGCCTGTTCCAAAGCGGAATGGGCCGCCTTAAGAGATGGACATCCTCTTCTTTCAAGAAGGGACTGGATGATGACTTACTTATGGGGTGTGTTTTGGGGTGGGTGAGATTCTTTTTCTGGTACAGCTTGGCTGCTGAGGTCACTTTTAACTCCAAAATTCACCTAGGGACCTCAAAGGCCATCTAATCCAACTGTACCTTTTACAGTGAAGAAAGTGAGACCAATGGTGGTTAAACGATTTGCCCAAGGGAAGCATTAGAAATGATTCTATCACTGATTTACCTTGCTTTGGAGAATTTTTACAGAATTTAAGCAAAATATGCTTTCCTTACTCTCAGGGGATACAATCTAATGAATTAATAACTATCCTGTAAACACTCTTAGAGTAAATACTGTTACCCCGTTCTTCAGACTTCCCTTTACAGCAAAAGTACAGTGATTTGCATAGTGTGTAAGAATGATAATTTACACAGTGCTTTCCTACATTCTCACAACATCTCTATAAGGTCAAGTAATTAAAACATTATTATAGTTTTGTGGATGAGGAAGTTGAGGCTCAGAGCAATTGGGTACCTTGTTCAGGCTCATACATCTTGTGTTGGGACTGGTCTAGTCTAGGTCTTTCTGACACCAAATTCAGTGTTCCTTCCACTACGGAAGGCAGCCTCTCAGCAGGATGCAGGGAGATGAGAATGTCAGTAATGATGGCTATCCATATAACCTTTGAAGGACTCTCTGTCTCCACAAAACACTTTGAAGCAGAGTCAGACTGACAGCCCAGGCACTGAAGAACACAAAGTGTCATATGCAGTTTTAACATGACTTAAATATACTACATATAGTGACAAGTTCTAGATAGATGAATGAATATTAACTACCACAAGCGTGTTTAGAAGAAAGGTTCATGTAAAACAAAGCAGTTGCATAAAAAAGTGTCATTTTTTCCCAGCATTAAGATTTTGTTACATTTTCTATGTAAACCTTGTGTCAGAAAACCAAAGGGAACAAAAGCCCATCCTATGACAAGATGAATTCAATAGACATGGACTATATAACCTATATGGAAGAGACAATAAGAATATGAAGAATTCAAAGAAATGGGGGAAGACTTTTATGAACTGATGCAGAGTAAAGAAGGAGAACAGTTAGGTCAGGTCTCTGATAAATGAGTGCAGTAACCTCTGAGGACCAGAGGTGAAACATGCCTTCCTCCTTTTGGCAGAGTTGGGGGACCACAGGTACAGAATACAGTGCTGAATACAGTCAAGAATAGACAGTATGTTGGTTTATTTGGATTTAAAGCCAAATAGGGCAGAGGTGGGGATCCTTGGGAAGTAACAATGGTATGAAACAAGACATGAACCAAACATTGATAAACAACAAAAAGACAACAAGGAACAGGACATAATTAGAATTATCTCATAGGCCCACTAGCTTATAAATTGTTTGCATAGATTTGGTTAGTTCTGGTTTTACATATTAGACTTCATAGTCAAGGAGTTAGTTGGTGTGGGGAAGTGGGACTTGGTGGTGATTAAGAAGAAAAAAAAGCCTGGGATAGGCAGGAGCTGATAGATAAATTCTCATAAAGGATATTGAGGACTCTGTGGTATGTATGTATGTATGTGTGTGTGTGTGTGAGAGAGAGAGAGAAAGAGAGAGAGAGAGAGAGAGAGAGAGAGAGAGACAGAGAGAGAGAGACAGAGAGAGACAGAGACAGAGACAGAGAGAGAGAGAACTATTTGTAAGAAGTTGTAGGATCATAGATGAAGAAATAGTAGGATCCTCAGGAGTCACTTAGTTCAATGGCAGCCTCCTTTTACAAATGAAGAAATTGAGGCCCAGGGAGGTTTAGTAAAATGGCTAAGATCACCCAGCTAGTGTCAGAAGTGGGATTTGAACCCAGGACCTTTGACTGCAAAGTTGGTGCTTTTTCTCCTATTTCATGCTGCCTCCCTAAGGCCTTGAGCCCAGGTCTTCTTAATTCCGAAGGTTATCTTTTCGTTCACTATGCCAGGTTACCTACTTCCCTGCCAAATGAAACAAATTAAAAACAAAAATGAAAAAACCCTTTTTTATTGCCATTTGAAAAATGTTCATTGTTAATACCACATTTTACAAAAACATCCCATTCTGGCATCATTATGCCCAGTTGAAATGAACTGTTTTGACCAACTTGACTGTCTGGTCTGGTCAATTCTTAAAACAAAACAAGAAAGTAAATAAACACATTGGTTCTTCAACTTGAGTCAGTAAAACCATCAAACCACCTTCCTGGCAGACAGAGCTACCTCATGCCTGCTTTACTTCATTCTGTCCTAACTCTATTTGATGAGGCAGAAAACTGTAATCGATCAAGTGCTGTGTTGGGAGTCAGGAGATGCTGGGATCGCGCTCTGGGCATTCACTCCAAGAGTGACCTTGAGTAAGTCCTTTATCCCCATGTGTCTCTGGCAACTCCCTTGGACTTATTTATTTAATGGGAAATTTGAGGAACTGACTAAGCCACGTTTCTTCCTTGTCTAAATTCATGTCATGTGATAAATGACCAAGTGTCTGTATATTTGGTAAGTTTCTAAGCGTTTATGGTCATGATGTACTGGACTTGAAGTCAGAAGACATGAGTTTGAGTTCTGAATCCTCAGCTTACAAATTGTGTCACTGTGGAAAGTGATTTCCTCTCCTTGTTCTAGTTTTCTTATCAAGAAAATAGGGATGATATTAGGTACCCGTCTTATTTATCTCTCAGGGTTATTGTAAGAATTCAGCACAATACCACAAGCATTTATTAAGTGCTTGCTGTTAACTAGGCAGGGCAGCTAAATGGACAGAGCAGAAGAACTTAAGTCAGGGAGACTCATCTTCCTGAGTTGAAATCTGGCCTAACTTACTAGCTGTGTGACTCTGGGCAAGTCACTTAACCCTGCTTGCCTCAGTTATCTCATCTGTAAAATGAGCCAGAGAAGGAAATGGCAAACCACTCCAGTATATTTGCCAAGAAAACCCCAAATGTGGTCATGAACAATCAGATACAACTGAACAAAACAAAATGAAACAAAACAAACAAAAAAACACTGTGCTAGGTGCTGAGTCAAATGATATAATGTATGAGAAAGTGATTTTAAATAACAACGTCCTGGGTAAATTGATCAATAAATCAACAAAGATGTTGTTAAATGCTAACTGCATGTCAGGCACTGTGCTAAGTATGGGGGATACTAGAAAAAGCAAAAACAGTCCCTGCCTTAAAGAGCTTACATTTTAATAGGGAAAAAATTATATACATGCATATATATATATATATGTATATATATATATATATAAGCAATAATGTGGTAAATGTTAAACAACCAGCTCTCCAGATGGAAAATTGTATGTGACATACTTTTAAGTTTAATCTGCATTATTGACATTTTATTTGTTGCTTTTTTGTTTACACAATAAAAAAAATCAAGCCCTGATTTGTAGCATTTGTCAATTTCTGAGGTATAAATGCTCAAACCGAAAATTTAACAATTGGCTCTCATAAACAGGGTCAAGCTGGCTCCCAGATATCCCTGAATATAAGTATATAAATGATACATACACAACAGGTATAAAGTAACCTCAGAAGGAACAGCTATGTGGCACAGTAGAGAATGTTGGGCCTGGAGTCAGAAAGATCTAAGTTCAAATCCAACCTCAGACACTCACTAGCTGTGTGACCCTGGGCAAATCACTTAAACCCTATTTGCCATGGTTTCTTCATCTGTAAAATGAACTGGAGAAGAATATGGCAAACCAGTCTAGTATCTCTGCCATGAAAACCCAAAATGAGGTCACAGAGAGTTGGGTGTAACTGAAAAATGACTGAACAACAAATAACAAACTTCAGAATCGAAGGCTCTAGCAGCTGGCACAAGTCAGGAAAGATGTCATTGAGAAGGAAGCATTTCAGCTGTACTTTGAAGGAAACTAGGAATTTTAAGAAGCACAGAGGAAGAGGCACGGAATTCTAGGCATGAGAGAGAGCAAGGAGATAGGAGATGGAGAATCATAATATGAGGAATGGCAAGTAGGCCAGAATTGGGCCAATTCAGATTACATGGAGAGAAGTAATGTGTAAGAAGACTATAAAGATGCTAAGTGGCCAGATTATGAAGAACTTTAAATGCCAGAGGAGTTTATATTTTATCTTGGAGGTAATAGGGAAACACTAGAGTTAAGTGAGTGGGGTGTGTGTGTGTGTGTGTGTGTGTGTGTGTGTGTGTGTATGGGTGTGTATGGGGGGCAGAAAGGAAGGGTCATGTGGCTAGACCTGCAACTCAGCAGCTCTATGGAGCATGTATTGGAGCAAGGAGATACTTCCGACAGAGAAACCAATTAGGAGGATGTTGCAGTAGTCTAAACAAGAGGTGATGGGGGCTTAAGCTAAAGTGATCACTGTGAGTGGAAAGAAGGGAACATACGTGAAAGATATTATGAAGGTAGGCTCAATAACATTTGGCTACTGATGTGGGAGAAATTAAGAGTGAAGAGTTGAGGATCACACCTAAATTAGGAACCTGGGTGACTAGTAGGTTGGGTGGAGCCCTTGAAAGCAATAGCAAAGTTAAAAAGAGGTCTAGGTTTAGGTATAAAGATAGTGAGTTTTTGGACATGTAGAGTTGAAAGGACTACTACAGTTCTAATTCTGCAGTATCTAATACAGGCAGTTTGTGATGCACGAGGATTATCTTATGAAGATTATCATCTCGTAGATAATAATTGAATTCATGGGTGTTGATAAGATCAGCAAAGTTAAGAGACCACACAGTGAAAAGAGAAGAGGGCCAATGATGGAGTCTTGGGGGACAAATGAAGCAGTGGCCCTACAGGTAGTAGAAGAATTCAATGAAAGTAAAGTCATGAAAATATAGAGAACAGAATGTACCCACTAGAGAAGGTGGTCAGCAGGGTCAGTGCTACAAAGGGGTCAAGAAGGATGAGAACTGAGAAAAGGCCATTTGATTGGACATTTAAGATATCATTGATAACTTAGGAGAGAAGAGTTTCACTTGAATGATGAAGTGGAAAGACAGATTGCAGAGGATAGAAGGAATTGAGAGGAGAGGAAGTAGAGACACTGAGTATAGATGGCCTTTTCAAGTTTCTTTTCAAAGGTTAATATAAGGGGGGGGTAGGCAGGGAAGGAACTAATAGATTGTGAGAGATTAAAGATTAGAGAGAAAGTGGGGATGATAATGGGGGAAATCATCTAGAGAAAGTGGAAGATGATCACATCAAGGGTACATGAAGAAGGTTTGGTCTCGACACAGAGAAGGGCTATTTCTCCATCAGAAACAAGAAAAAAAGGAGGAAATAGTGGGAGATGGTGTCTGAGAGGTGTAAAGTGGAGGAGAAGGGGAAAAAAGGGAATTGTACCGAATGGCCTTGAGGTTTTTTTTGGTGGAGTATTGGACAACATCCTCATCTGAGAGTATGGAGAAAGGAAGGTAATGTGCTAAACTTAAGGAGAGAAGAGATCTATACTGAATGGGATAGAAAATCAGTTACAGGTGGATATTATTACAAATGCCTAAGGCTGGTGGATCACTTCAGTTAAGGAGTTCTGTGAGCTAGAGGAGGACTAAAGCCAATTGAGTGTCAACACTAAGTCCAACACCAATAAGGTGAGCCCTGGAGAGTAGAGGACCACCAGGTTGCCTAAGAAGGGATTTTCTAGGTTAGAAACAGAGCAGGTCAAAGCTTGTGTGATGATCAGCAATAGCATCAGGTCCATGAATACTTCCAACCTGGGTGAGATAAGAAGACCCCTCTTAAAAAAAGAAGACATATAGAAGGAAGGAAAGAAGGCAGGGGAAAGGGAGGAAAAAGAAAAAAAAGTAGGAACAAAAATAGAATGATTGCCCTGCTGTAATGAAGTCCCATTTGAGGTAAACAAATTTTTTGTAGACCCAGTCATTACAATTTTGTGACTTCCCCCAATCCTATTCAGTAGCATATAAGTAGGAGTGAAAGAGGCAGATGGTAGAAGTAAGTTAGAATTACAGCAAGGATTGTGCAGGGTCATTGGGACAAAACAGCAGCAAATTTGAGAGCAGAACATAGTTTAGACTTGTATTGGCTCACCAAAGTGTTGAAGTTGAGAAAGGAAAGTGTGGGGTGGGGGCTGGGAAAGTCTTGAGAGGTGGAGGGGTCAGAAATCAAGGTGAGTCATGGTGAGTGGGAATATTCTAACCATTAGGGAATGTGACTGGGTAGGGTGCCAGTAGACTGGTGAAGGCAGGTGATAAGACCATTAAACCATTCAAGGTCTCTGCATAACTCTAGCCTGAGACATTGACAGTGTTGCAGTGTCCCAAAAGGTGTCAGGGAGCAGAGTCTCATGGAAAGAAGCACCACTTTGTCCTGGTCATCAGCAAGAATTGCCAAATTGCTCAGGCAAACTGAGTCTTACAGTGTTATATCCTGGGGGCCTCTGGAAGCATCAGGAGGTAGGATGTCTTTGTTGCTGTATCCCAGAGCATGCAGAAGGGTTACTTAATAACAAGTTTAAGAAAGGACTGGAAGAGTAAGATAATATGTAAATTATTATCTATTTTGATCTCCATGACCTAAGTACAACATATACGTCCCCTTAAACAGTCAACAACTATTACACTCTTACCATATACAAACTCCAATGTGCCTTATCTTTTACTTGTGTCCAATCTTTGTATCTTGTAACTCTGAAAAAGAATAGCACAATTAGTCTATGGTGGAAAAATGATGGTAGCAAGGAAGAACGTTTAGAGAGGAAATTTGATTACCTGGTGGTATAACTGACCTTCTTGTTGACTCACTTCAGAGCCAATGACTTATGGATGATACTGGGAATATGAGCTAATAATAACATTTCCCAAACATGGTTAGAAAATAGGCAAGAGTTTGTCCTGAAGTGAGTAATTTATTGATAAATTGATAAAAATTGATAAAAATCCCAAACTGTGTGTTTCTAGGCTTACTAAATCTTGGCCTCTCCACCAAAATTTTTGGGCTTCCTAGTCTTTTGGGTAATAAGCTGAGGGGAAGTACTCTCAAGTTTGAAGAATGATCAACAAATCTAGAATCTAGAGGAAATTTGAAGCGCCAAGTGTGTTATGAGCAATACTTCTCATTTCTCCTACCAAGTTTGAAATAAACCAAAGTCTTTGACTGGGGATGGGAGCAAGAAACATTGTGGAGAGGCTGAGTTTACCTTCAGTATTGCTTAGGCATCTTTCTGTGCCTCATACTTTTCACTGTTCCACACTTCAAGTAATTGGTGCCCATTTGCCCACCCGGTTTCCCTGTACATAGAAAACTCTCTCTTTCCTGCTCCACACTGAATATTTCCTGTTCTACAATCCCTTCCTTTGGTGCCATATTTGGCACCAAACTGAGAAACTAACTTGAGCTAAAGTATTAATATTAGGTGATTACATTTTAACATGTTACCCTACCCAAATAATGGCTGCTTTTGGACAATTGTAGTAGGGTTGCAGTACCCTAATCCAGAGGAACAAGTAATGAGAGAGATTTCAGGCATGGTGATAAGGCTGGTGGAGTAGATCTTATTTTCATTCATTTATGTATTTTGGTCTAGAAGAATATTTTCCTAGGTTCAAATCACACTAAAGTTGGTGGTTACTTATTGGGTTCACAAACGTCATCCTGCCTTTTTACCCTCCCATCCATCCAGCAGCATGGTGTTCATTTGCATATTTTATGAGCCATACAATTCTCACTTGGTTTAATTACAGATTTGCATTTCTAAAGAGAAAGGTTTGTGACTGTACTAGGGCAGTGATGCAACAGAAAACACGATGATGGAGGGGGAGGGGGGAAGAGGGCACTGTGGTTTTCACAGAGTCCTCTGATATTACTATTTTGAGAAGTCAACTGATAATGAGAGGCAACTCTAAAATGCTGAGCATGTGAATCATAGATTAATTTTGTTGTGGCTGTTTGTTTTTTTTTTGAAGGCAATACAACATCAGGCACTAGCTCAAGTTGAAAAATCTCTGTTGATTTGGACATTTTTTTTTTTTTACCATGTGATGGAAGCACTGTTTCCAAAATCTGAATATAATTTTGAGTTGTATCATGAGCTTTTGTCCTTATGTGTGGTGAGGGTGATAGGTGGTGCTTTGGAGGTAAACTGATTCTCTGATTACATTTCATGTACTTATCTTTGAGGTGTCTCCAGCTCATAAAGCAGTCTTATAGTGGACTTGATGAACAGTTGACACCTTCTGGTTGTTCGAATAGGGATCAGGTAGAATAAGAATCTGGGAAGGTGAAAGAGACCCCCTTCTCCCCCACCAAGCTACTATCAGTACAAGAATGATACATAATGGATCACATATTAAAGAGGCTATTCATATAATAATAATAGTAATAATAACGATTAATAATAATAACTACCATTTATATAGCACCTACTATATGCCAGGTACGGTGCTGAACACTTTACAAATATCATTTCATTTGATTCTCACAATAACCTTGTGCAAACTGGTGCAAACAGAGGTTAAGTGACTTGCCCCATGTTACCTAGCTAGTAAGTTTCTGAGGTTAAATTTGAATTCAGGTCTTCCTGACTCCAGGCCCAACCTTCTATCCAGGGCACCACCCTGCTGCCAATTCATATCACAGATTGTCAGGACCCTCTCGATTCAAGAGGATATGGACTTTGTTTATAGATAAAAGATCCTGTTTCTTTATTGGAGGAGTTCCTTGGAAGTTCTACCTTGGACCTTGCTCCATGTGGTTCTGTTGTTTATGGGCTTCAAAGGAAGTAGGAGCCTGATGGTCCAACTCTGAAATATCTTCTCTTCACTACTGACTGGTTTGTGGGAGAACAACCTCTGGGCCATGCTGAGAGCAATAAAAGACTTTGTTCTAGTATTCTCACCAGTGGCTACTAAGGGAGTAGTCTTTCTGTCTCTCCGTCTGTCTCTCCGTCTGTCTCTCCGTCTGTCTCTCTGTCTGTCTCTCCGTCTGTCTCTCCGTCTGTCTCTCTGTCTTTCTCTCTGTCTCTCTCTGCATCTCCCTCTCCCTCCCTTCTTGTGGCCCTAAAGGAGTAGAAATGTCTGGCTTTGCAATCATACCTTCCCTATCCCTTCTGCTTCCATTTCCTCATTCTCCCTCTCTCTTTCTCTACTCCTTTCTCTCCCTCTATCCTTTATTTCCCCTCTCTTTTCTCTCCTCTATTCCTTTTTCCACTTTTCCCTTCCCTTCCCTGCCTCCCATTTATTTTTCTTCTCTTTTCTGTCTTTCTGGGTCTTATTTCTCTCTTCCTCCCCCAGTCTCTCTCCCCAATCCCTTCCTCTTTTTCTTTTTGCTATGGATATAGTCCAGATAGGCCCAAGTGGGCCTAGGAGAAATCATTCAACGACTTCCTCCTTAAAGGAATAATTGCATGCTTTATGTGTTTAGGATTATTGTTAAGTATCTTATTTTAATTGTGTAGAAATTGTTATTGATTTGCATACTTTTGAGTTAATAATTTCCCTGATGTGCTTGGTAGTTCAACTTATACTAGATCATTACTGAGCTAAGAATTCCCCTGTAGTCTATATTATGATAATTCCCATTAAATACTTCCCCCTCTAGACCAAAACTAGGTAGTTATTTTGTGGTTTCAGCTTTGCAAGTGTGTTAAGACCAAAGCTAAAAGAACTTAGGAGCTCTGAAACACACATGGATTTGGGGGCCACCGGACTCAGTAGCCAGAGGGTGTGGATGGTTCTCTGTGGCTCCTTAGCAGTCTCATTAAGAGACTTCATTCTCCCTCCCCTCTCCTATCTTATCAACGGCCAAGTGGTGTTGATTCCATCACTATATATCTCACATATCACTATGACATCACAGGTGTCCTCTTCTATTCAACCTTACCACAAATGCCCTAGTTCAGGCCCCTGGACTGTCTCAGTAGTGTACTAAATGTCTATACCTCCTTATTCCCTTTGAAATCCATATTTCATGTGGCTTCCACGTTGTTATTACTAAAATAAATCTGCACCAGAGCCTCTGGATGCCTTTTCCTCCCATTATGTTTCCACATCTTTAGGAAGTTTTCAATGTCAGAAATGAATGGGCTGACTTGAGGACAGCAGCTCCCAGAGGAGTTGTGGTTATAAGAGGCAAGGGTGGAGGAAGGTAGCAGAGTGTGTGGGGGGATAGAGAAACATGGAGAGAAACAGAGAAAGACAGAAAGAGATACAGAGAGACAGAGGCAGACAGATTGACACTTAGAAAGAAAATCCCATTTGGACTTCGATCAGACTGGGCCCAGTTGAAATGAAATGTAAAACTTTAAAAATTTGAAAAAAAAACCTGTCTCAATAAGGTTTGAGTATTAGCTTCCCAATGGTTTGTACTAATAATTAGAGGTAGATGGGATGTTCAGAGAGAACTAGAACCTTTGGGGTGAGAGCTTGCCAAGCCCTTTTTAGAGCTGCTCATCCATCTTTGGTATCCACCTGCCACCCCACTCTTAACTGTGGTTCCAAGAAGTTGTAGCATAAGCAGTGGCCACACCCCAGTAAAACTGTCTTGGCAGACAGTTTAAATCAGGTTGAGGGTAACTGACAGTCCTTAAACATTGGTGAGTTAGGGGAATGTCTACCCCAAGCAGAACTGGCAGATAAAAACAATTTGTTCCAGTGGCCATGAAGGTGGCTGAAACAGGTTCTGTGCATCAAGGGCCTCCACCATATCCCAGGTCATTGCTAGTCGTCTTGACTTTTCCCCTGCCATTGGACTTTGATAATTCTGGAAGAAAGAGGGAGACTGAAAATTTTGCACAACTCTGCCATAGTTAAATCCAATTCATGTGCAAGCCAAAACATCACCTGTCATCCATTATTTTACTCCAACATCTTTATGTCATTGGTCCTCTGAAAATAAAGGATGAACAACACAACTAGTAATTATAACGTAATCATTCCATAATACACAGTATGATTCTTTTATGCTGAGGTAGCATCCCTTTGGACATGTGTGATGGAGAGGCCATGCCCTCCTCCCCCCACACCACCACATGAAAAAGAAAGGAAAAATGGAGCTTCCACAAAATTATAACATTTTCCTTTTCCTTTTCCATTTTTCATTTATTAAATTTTAATCTCCACAAGTTACCAAGTTGCTTCAGTAAACAGCTACTTTGTATTTCTTCTAATTGGGTACATTTTATGTTAACCTGTGGAAAGTGATGGTCTTAATAAACCTCCTGGCCATCTTGCCGAAACTTCTGTAAAATTTACTTACTATAAAAAATGTAACTTTTTGAGACTTCAATGTACAACTGCTATATATTTATGTGTTTAGTTGTTTTCAGTCATATCTGACTCTTTGAAACTCCATTTGCGGTTTTCTTGGTCAAGATACTGGAGTGGTTTACCATTTCCTTCTCCAGCTCATGTTACAGATGAGGAAACTGAGGCAAAGAGGGGTAAGTGACTTGCCCAGGGTCACACAGCTAGTAAGTGTCTGAGGAGGGATTTGAACTCAGGAAGATGAGCCTGCTCCTACTATATATTTATATATAAATATGTATGCATATACATTTAGACAGTACATTATAGTGATGAACTTTTGGTTCAACATTTATGTCTGATATTTTATTATCTGAGTGACTATGGGCAATTTATTTGACTTCCCTAAGTCTCAGTGTCTTCCTCAGTCCAATTGGGAAAATGATGCCTGCACAGGTGTTTTTTGTTTTTGTTTTTTAAGATCAATTGTGATAATGCATGTAGTATTTTTAAATTCTTAGCACATTATATGTTAGCTTGTATTGTTAGAGTGCGGGTTGTGGTGGTGGTGGTGGTGGTGGTGGTGGAAAAAAAAAAACTAGTCCAGGAGTCAGTAGACATGACAGACATTTAGGCCTGGCTCCACTTCTTACAAGTTGTATAACCTTGAACAAGTAGTTTATCTTCTCTGGGTCTCAAAAGTCTCAACTGTAAATCAGAGATAACAATCTTTCTCTATAGTAAATGATTGTTGTGAGATAATATTTGTAAAAAATCATTCAATAAGCTGTAAAGCACTATGTATTATGCTTAGTTTTTCTTATATTAGCTATACTATTTTTGGAACATGCAAAATTAAGACTAACTATACCGTTTACTCTTCAAATAAGCTTTAGTGTTTAACTCCAGTCTACACCTTACCTAATTGACTTGGCTAAATGTGGCTTTCAGGTAGTCTAGTCATTCTTAAATTATCTCCCCTTGATGTGTTTTCCAGGTCAGTTGTTTTCCCCATGAGATATTTCACATTTTCTTCTATTTTTAAGTCTTTTGACTTTGTTTTATTATTTCTCAATGTCTCATGGAGTCAGCTTCCATTTGGCCAATTCTAATCTTTAAGGAGATATTTTCTTCAGTGAGATTTTATACCACTTTTTTGCCCATTCTGAATTTTAAAGAGTTATTTCCTTCAGTATTTTTTGTCCTCTTTTACCAAGCCATTAATTCTGTTTTCATAATTTTTTTGCACAGCTCACATTTCCTTTTCTAATTTTCCCTTACCACTCTGACTTGATTTTTAAAATCTTTATCTTTTGCTCTTTTAAAAAAAACATTTTTCTTTAACTCTTCTAGGATTCTTGTTGGGTTTGTGTCTGATCTACATTTTTCTTTGAATCTTTGATTGTAGATATTTTCAAGTCATTCTCTTCTGTGTTTATGTCTTGATCTTCCTTATCACCATAGTATTTTTATGGTAAGGTTCTTTTTTCTGGTTTGCTCATTTTTCCTGGCTTTTTATTGACTTTGGACTCTATGTTGGCACTGGGCTCTGCTCACTTTTGGGGAAGATGTCTGGCCTGAGCTTCCATCTCTTTATGCCCTGATGCTTCATAACTCAGTCTAGGAGCTGAAAAGTTTTTGGTGCTTCCAAAATAATGCAGTCTGTTTACTGCTCTTCTGGTTTGTACTCTGCAATTTCCTAATCTGGTTTGGATCTGTTGGCTTGTGTGTGGTTGAGGCTCTACAGACTGCTGGACTCAATCAGAGACAACTGGGTGGTTCTTCAGGTTCAGAGCACCTGTACTTCTGTCTCCCCTTGGTGTTGGTCTCCTTCCCTGGTTTATTATACTATAAGCTTACATATAGGACTAAAGGTTAGAACCAAGTCCCCCTCTCTGTTCTTGGGCTCAGAGCCACATAGCAACTAAGTTTCTGGAATATATTCCTTGCTCCTTACATAGGTAAAGCCTCTACCCTCTGGATTACTTTTCTCCATCCTGGAATTTCTTCCTAGAACTGAGTAATGGGTAACAGAGCAGATGGCCCACATCCCTGGTCTCAGAGATAGTACAAGGTTCTCTTGTTATCTTTTTCTGTCTAGGTTTTCAGTCGCCTTACTTTCCTTGGGCATTTAGCTCATCCCCATAGCTTCTGGCCAGCCCCAACCCCAGTGTCTACACTCTGTCTTCCTAAGCAACTCTGAGCTGGTAAAAAAATAAAACAAACAAAACAACAACAACCACCATCACCTCACTGTGACTTTTTTCTTGGTTCCCTCACTCAGAATTCAGTCCGGTGTGCTTTATAGGAGGTAGCAAAGGACCTACAGCAAAATTGCTACCTCTTACTCTGTCATCTTTCCACTCCCTTGATATGGTCAGATGTGAATATGTAAAAACCAGTTTGGCCAGCACAGCCCCAGTCCTCTCTCAGCCTCCCCCTCCCCATGTATGTTAAACATGTATGCTAAGGCTAATAAACTCAGAGGCTGGGTATTACCACCCTACCCCCACACTGGTCCTTTGCTGGATAACACAGAGTTAAGTTCCGCTAGTTCCTGCCTCTCATTCCTCATTCCTTATTAGACAACTTAAATAATACCCTCAATCCATTGGTCCTGACTATGGCATTATCTTCCCCTATGATTGACAAGGCAATCTCCTATTGGTGTCAGCCAGCCCTTTGTGTATGAACTTTATATAAGCTTAAGCCCTCAGAGGCTCTGGGTCTTTGACCATAGTGTGAAAGCTGTTGCACAATTCTGTATCTAGAAGCCACCCTACTGTGTGCTGCCCTCATTTGAGGGCAATAGGGGCGTCAAATCGTGCCTATTCCCTCTTGGAATCCTTTCTCCTCCTCCCCTTGTGAGTCATAATAAAGCTTAATTAACTACTATCCCTGTGTGTCTCTGCTGCTTTTCATCTGAACTCCCCTATACTACAGTAAGTCAGAATGGAACACAGATATGAAATTCATGAGTACTCCGGGAGAGCAGAGAGGAAACAGGGAATGAAATCCATCTCCACAAAGCTTTAACTTGGCAAATTGTGCCAGGCATTTTGCTGATGTTCCTACAGTGTGCCACAAAATCCCACTCAAACTTCTCTGACCTAAAATCTCAGAAAGGCCTGCGTTTCAAATCTGGCCTTCAGTTCTCACCACAAGTGTGACCCTGGGCAAGTCACGTAGACTCTATCAGCTTCAGTTTACTGTAAAAAAGGGATAATAATAGCACCTACCTCCTGGTGTTGTTTTAAGGATCGAACGATTTAATGTTTGCAAAATGCTTTGGAACCTTAAAGTAGTGTAGAAGTGCTAGTTATTATTAGGTTTACGTATCTTGAATTTTATTATTAATTTTTATTCATTCAATAAGTACAACTATTTTAGAAAAGTTGGCACAGCCTTTGATGTTGGCAAAGGGAGAAAAAGTCATAGGGAGTGTACCATAAACTTCCTGGCTACAGCCTCTGTTACAGGCACTGCCTGGTTTCTCCACCACATTTGTTAAGAGCACTGCTCCTTTTACTTTCAAACTCTATTCCTTCATTGACCCACCAACTATGTTAAAGGTCAGCATTCTAATAAGTGTGTGGACTTTCTAGAAAGTTTCCAGCTTAGTAACAAATATATAACTTCATTAAAATGACTTTTTGTAAAGTAAAAAAGGCCAAATGTATTGTGTATCCCCTCCTGTAAGCTTCCAGAGGAAAATGAGATAGCTCCTTGGAGAGAATGAGTTGGCAATCTCAGCTATGTTGGGGTCTGAGGATGAAAGAGTATGAAATCTCATCTCAGCAGGAAGTTTGGGGACATTGGGAGACAGGCAGAGGGGCAGACTAGCAGTTGTTTGTTTGGGTGGGGACCAGACATCCATTGTTGGCAGAAGGGTCAATGATGACCAAAGTGATAAGTGATACTGGAATTTTATCCCTTTAACTACAAAGATGAGTACATGAGGGCATCTTTTTCTCTTTCTCTCTTTCCTCTCCTTTGTGCATGCTAAACATTATTGAGTAAGCCCACAGAAAATATGAGTGAGGTCTACAGATGAAGTCAGGTGATTAGAAGATACATGGTCATCCCTTGAGGTTTTGGTATGGCCCTCAACCGCATTACTTATGGTGTTGCTGCGTTCCAGGAGGCATCTGGAAGCCTTCCTCATTGTAGGCATATATAGGGTGTAGTATGTACCCAGGCAAGAGACAATGACTTTGTCACTGCCCTAGTGGTAAAAGTCTGGCTCAATTTTGGCCCTGTAGGCATTGAGAAGTCTAGCAAGGAAGTAGGAAGTATATGTCCTGTCCCACTTGATTCAAGTTCCTTAGTTTGGAATTCAAGGTCCCGTTTTATAGGTCTTGTTTTGTTTTACTTTGTTTTTTTCCCCCTCAAAATACTCCTCTACTTAGAATCCCCATGGATTCTATGACCTAGCTGAACTGTACTATTCGCTGTCCCCTAAATATACTCCTTGTTTTCCTACTTTCATGCTTCTGATTGAGCTATTTTCTGTCCTTGGAATCCACAGGCCAGATCTGTCTCTGTTGAAAATGACTTCACTCAAATGCTAACCTACTCTGAAGACATGCCACCCCCCCAAATATATGGAATGATTTTTTTTCCTTCTTTGACCCTCATATACTACTTTGTGCCCCCTTTTAAAACAACATTTTCTATTTTTAGTAGAGCTTTTTGTGGATGTATAGACTCTCTCCTATTAGCTTACTTATAGTCATGGAATCCTAATGTTAAGGGATATCATTTAATCTACACAAGTTCTATGAAGCCAAGGGCCATATGTTAAATATTGCTGCACCTCCCAATCTCTGTACATAGTAGGTGCTTAATTTGTTCAGTTTGATAGAATCTTTGGATCCAAAGATTCTATAAGTGCTAATGACACTCATAATAATATTGTAAGTTTATATTGTATTCGCCTTTGAATGATCTCAGAAGAAATGACAATAAAATCCTAATATAAAGTGACTCATTAAATTATAGATGTGTGGAGGGTGAAATCATGTTTCCCATGTCATATATAGTACACTACTTAAAATGAGGGAGTTATCAATTTTTTTTTTGCTGTTACCAAGCATATATCAGGGTTCTGCTATATTAGGCTTATACACGAGTCATATGAAAGTCACTGTAATTACAGGTTCTTAGAATCTTCTCATTTGATCCAGTGGAACTTCTAGAAGTATACTTCTAAACTGCATAGGACGTGTTTGATAATTACATTCCCATAGAGTTTTCAAAAGAACAAAACATTTTCACATTATAGTAATGTCATACAATGGGGAAAAACATTGACTACAAAGTTAGAGGACTAAAGTTCAAATCCCACCTTTTGAGACCGGACACTGGGCAAATAGCTAAACCTTTGTCGACCTCAGATTTCTCTTCCATAAAATAGCGGACTTCAGCTATAATGGCTCCTTAGTCTCCATATTGATCCCTTTGGAAGTATATATTTAGAAATATTGAGAAAGTACAATATACAATTTTACCAGTCTAGATGCTCTCACTCCTACTGCAAAATGAAAATCTAATCATTTCTTAATTGTCATGAATTGCTGTGCCCCACCTCACCACCCACCACTTCCCCAAAACAAAATGGAACATTCTGGCAGCCAAACTTCTGGTAATGAGAGTCTTCAAACATTGGCTGGTCCATAGCAGTACGTTTAAGGTAAGGTTCTTTATCTGGGGTCCATGAAAAGTTTTTCACCCCAGAAAGGTACATGGATAGATTTCAGGGAATTCTTGAACTTGGATAGGAAAATAATTTACATCTTTATTTTCACTTTCACCTTTGTTTTCTTTTGTAATCCCTATATATTTTACGCATTAAAAATGTTATTCTTTTTTAATTAGATTTTTATTTTTAATTTACAACACTTAATTTTACATGTTCTTGACTTTCAAATTTTCTTCCCTTCCCTCCCCCCTCCCCCCCAAGATGGCATGCAGTCCGATATAGATTCTACATAAACCTTCGCATTAAACTTATTTACACAATAGTCAAGTTGAAAAGAAGAGCTATGACCAATGGAATAAATCATGAGAAAGAAGAAACAAAACCGAAAATAACAAAAACAAAAGAGAAAAAAAAGGAGAGCAAACAGTTTGCCTCAATCTGCATTCAGTCTCCATAGTTCTTTCTCTGGATGTAGATAACTCTCTCCATCATGAGTCCTTTGGAGTTGTCTTTGCACCTTGTATTGCTGAGAAGAACCTATCAGGGTTAGTCATCACAGAATCCATATATCGGTGGTCGTGTATAATGTTCTCCTAGTTCTGCTGCGCCCACTCAACATTATATCGTGTAGGTTTTTCCAGGCTATTATGAAGTCCATATCTTCCCCATTTCTTATAGCACAATAGTATTCCATTATATTCATATACCACAATTATTCTAAGAGGCAATAGGCTTCACCAGCCTTCCCAAAGGGATACATGACACACAAAACAAAGTTTAGAACCCGTCATTTAAGGGAGTTCAACTTCTAGCTCTGAATCTATGGGCCCATGAATATTCCTGCTTGCAAGCTTTCTGACTTGTTAGGACCTACCCGAGCTATTATCGTATTGGCATAGCCTTCCAGAACCCAGTGTCACCTCTGCATCAGAATGAACGGCCCAAGTAGGGCTTTAGAGAACATTCACATATTGACATATTCACACTTTAGTCCTCCAGTGCATCTGTGATCTCACTTGTGTGAGTACTTGTTCCAACAGTGCAGACTCTGGGAACCTCTCCCTACCTTCTCATCCTATGTGACTCTTCCCATGTCTTCCCATAAATTCTCATAAATCTCTACAGGGTGTCTGCTCACCATGCTGAGAGTCTTTCTGTAAGTCTCTTGATATAACCTGGGGAACAGTACAACATGCATGCTGTCCATCTGTTATTTTTCACTCTTGCCACATAACTGGCTCACTTCCTTTGGTATTCTTTATGACACTTACACATTCATTGAATCCCTGGTCATATGCTACAGCTTGCTTATGCTCTTCATGTGCCTCTTTACTGTCTTTTGAATTGTCTTCAGTTTTGATTGTTCTGTGCTTGTGATATTCCATGCTTTGCATTTATATATTGTTGTCAGAAGAATAGTAGTATTTAAAAGAAAAAGAAGTAGATGGATTTTTATTACAGGGACAAGTTTAAGGTCATTGGTAGTGCCATGCAATTTCCAAAATGCAGTAGTTTCTCTCTTCCACCTCTTTAGTGTTGGGTCCAGTTCATTTCCCATCTTCCCCTTCCACATAGATTATCTCCTTTTGATATTCCGATAGTCCTGTAATATAAGCAGGATTGATCTGATTCTGCAACCTCATCTGTAAAATGGAAATAAATGGAGTCTCAGGGATGTTGCATTATATATACTAGGTTACCCAGCTAGTAAAGGGAAGAGCTGGGACTCAAAACTAAGTCTGACACCAAGTTCACTTTCCTTTTTCCCAGTGCTACCCTAAATCTCTTCATTACCATCAAGAGCTCACTCTTTGGAGAACTCAATGCATTACTTAGTACTTGGGTAATTAAAAGGAAAGTAGGAAGTCAAATCTCTTCACTAAAGGAGAACAAACCATAGATTAACTAGAACAAGGGTGAGAAACCTGCGGCCTTGAGGCCACATGTGGCCCTCTAGGTCCTCAAATGTGACCCTTTGACTGAATCCAAACTTCACAGAACAAATTCTTTTACTGCAGGTTTCCCACCCCTGAACTAGAACCTTACAGTCCAGAACCTTCAATTAATTAAATGGTTCCTTCACAACCTGTCTTTCACCCTATCTCCACATTTCACTTTCAGGAAAGAGGTAAATGAAAAGCAAACAATTTCTTATGAAGGGTTAGATTGTTGTGATAATGTATGCAAAATATTT
The DNA here is from genome assembly GCF_011100635.1 of Trichosurus vulpecula. Classification (NCBI taxonomy): domain Eukaryota; kingdom Metazoa; phylum Chordata; class Mammalia; order Diprotodontia; family Phalangeridae; genus Trichosurus; species Trichosurus vulpecula. The sequence goes on along the minus strand of NC_050577.1, from coordinate 136,188,207 downwards.
GGTATATTTTTAAGGGTTATTCAAATATAAGCTATGATTATATTAGGAATATTTGGGTTTTGTTTCTTTTCTTTCTTTTTCTTTCTCTCCTTTCTCCTCTGTATCTCTCCCTCTTATTCTCCCTCTCCCTCCCCCTCTCTTCTTTCCCCTCCCCCTTCCCCCCCTTTCTGTCTTTCTCTCTCTCTCTCTCTCAACTTCAAGAATACCCTATTATTGGGGCAGGACAGTTTCTGCTCAATCTACTCTATTTCTCAACTACGGTACTATGCAAGGATCGTTGACCCAAAGATACCGTTAAGATTGCAGACAATCTACAAACCTCCCGGTTAACAGATGAGGAAAGTAAAGTGACTTGCCCAGGCTCACAAAGGTAGAAATCAGAGCCAAAATTTGAACCCAGGACTTCTGATTCCAGAGCATCTACCCTTTCTACTACACTACACTGCCTCTTGGTCATTAAAAAAACATTTAATTTTGTTCATGAAGGTCTAATGATGAGACTGCATTTCCTAAGGTAGAAAGGAAGAATTAAGGCATTTAAAAAAGCTTTTCAACAATAAAGCCTGGAACAAAAAGTGTTCCCTGTTTAACCCTTAGTTAACTGGATATTTTAGCTAACCCAGAAAAGTCCATTTTCTGAGCATTCTGATTAATTATAGTCTTTCTGGAGTTAACAAGCTGAGCATCAGGAGTATACACAGACAAATTTAACTCTTCTTAATGGTGGAAAACATTCAAAAATGCAACAGGAAGAAAAAGAATAAAACATCCAACTAGTGAAGGAAACAGTACTATTGCAGTCTCCTGTGGCCACACAGTATCTCCCTCCTGGCACTAAGCCTCAGGGCTTTTTATGATTCTTTTTTTTTTCATACTGTTCTCTGGGTACATGCCCATCGTGTAAATGTAGGCTTCAGCCCACTCCCCTTCCCATTAATGTACTTCTGTGTTTGATAAGGGCATTCACAGAGTCCCCTTGGATTTTAATAACTGCCAAAAGATGCATTAAAAGATAACATTGATTGGGAGGTAGTTTATGCAGCTAAATTCTCTTTCTGGCAATTAATTTCATATGTTCCTGCAAACAAATTTAACTGTCTGGCAGAGACTATGTGGTACTTAATATTTTACTGACATTTAGACAAGTCCAAATTTGCTGGTTACCTTTTTGTAAAAAAAAGTTTATGTTAAAATTCACACAATTCCCCAAACATATTTTGGCAATGAACATGCTGTCTTATGTGATAAAATCACACAATACATAGGTAATATTCTGTAGCACAAGAAAATAATAAAGAATTAGAAGGTATCTGGGATATGAATACCCGTGGAGAAAAGCTTTCCTTTGGGGTTATAAGAAATTGAGTGTGAAGAGCAATCTGTTGTTATGAGAAGGCAATGATGGAAAATGTCTAAATGATCAATTTTGGGGCCTAGGTTGACAAATTAAAGAGGCTCTGCACCTTTCACCTTGAAGTTTTTGGTAAGTTTACCAGTTGTGAATTGAATTAAAGGAAGCTTAATTATACATGTCAAAACCAGGCTAAGACTGCAGGTGAGGGGAGACAATGGAGCTCAAAAAGCTTCTTCAGCCTTCGCATGCGATCTCTCTAATATAGGCACTCGCTTCACTGATTCACATTCTTTCACATTCCTTGCCTTTTCAACCTGGTCAATTTTTGTCCATGTTCTCCTGTAGATCTTCCACTAAGGGTCTACCAAATGGGCTAAACCTGATGTGGTGGTACATTCCTGACCTCCCTGTGACCAGGCAGGCTCAGGCTAGTGGATCTCTTGAGCTAGGGAATTTTTCTGCCACTGGGTAACCTTAAACAATCCTTGGTTTTCTCCCCTTTAATGTAAGGGAGTAGGGCTAGATGACATGAAGAAGTGTGAGAGTGAACTGGACATCAGGAGGTGTATGCATTTTGCCAATAACCAGCTGTGCCACTTTGCATGTAACCTCTCAGCCTCAGTTTCCCTATCCGTAAAATGAGAGGGTTGGCCTACATGAACTCTGTGATCCTTTTCAATTCTAAAATTTGAGGATTTGTTTTTTCCTCTCTAAAACAAATAACTAGAATGTAATGATTTAGAGTGTCCCAGCGAATGGCCTTGGTGGCCATGAGAGGAGGGGATGAGGAGTGTGACTTGTCCACCAAGTGAAAGGATGACTCTTTGCCATCAAAATGATTATAAGGATTGCTTTTAATGCGAGATGGAACAAGTGTTAAAATTCAAATGTCGTTGTATCAAGTTAATTTAATTAATTTTAATTTTTTAAATTTAAATTTTAGTTTTAAATTACAGTAAGCCTGTGGATCCGTGAGGAATCTCAGTAGATGTAACTATCCACTATAAGGCAAGCTGTTTCTGTACTTTAAAATACAGGAGATTTTAAAAATAGCTTATTCATCATTTTGGGCTTTATGATGACCAAATTAGATGTTTATATGGTAAGTCCCTTGAAATGGATAAAAAGTAAGTCTCAGTTTAAAGGCATTCTGTGTGATAATAATAATGGACATGTATATAGCACTCTAAATACATTATATCATCTGATCCTCCCAACAGCTCCATGAGGTAAGTCCTACAACTATTGTTATCATTTTTGTTTTATAGACAAGAAGAATGAAGCGAAGGAAGGTTTGAGGACTTGCCTGGGCCCACACAGCTAGCAAGTACCAGGGTTGGTATTTAAACCCATGTCTTCCTGATGCCCAGGTACCGTGTTCTATCCCCTGGGAAAATAGTGTCAAACTCAAGTACAAACAGGAGCAACTAATCCACATGTAAGGACCTCAGTGAGCTGCATATTGATTTAGTTTTAACATATAATATTATCTATTTTTATTTATTTTGTTAAATATTTCCCAATTACATTTTAATCTGATTTGAGCCGTACTTGGGAGTATTACAGGCAGCCCACAGGCCATGTGTTTGACTCTTCTGCACAAGGGCACCTAATTTAGCTGTTTCCACGCAATGCATGCCAACTGGTTAAAAAAAAGTCATTGAAATTTAAACATTTAAACTCTTCCTTGTAGATGTGAGACACTCCCCTGAAACTTCCTTTTTTCATGTTTCTCAGTTCAGGCACTACTCATGATGTACATCCAGACTATATTTAAACAATATGAACAATATTATTCTTGTTAATTCTTCCCTTTTCTTATGTAATATACATAAAGTATACTAAAGTCCTCTAGGCTAGTCTAATCCCCACCCCTACCCCAACAACAACAGAGACAACAAAACAGTAGTAAAATTGTCCTTGACACCAAATTGGCCCAACATTCCAAGACCTTAGTCAATAGCATAGTTTCCTGGTGATCTAAATACAAAAGCAAGCACATGAGGTAGCAGGTGCTCCTCCCTCTGGCGTCTCCCTGGCTTCTGACCAGTAAGATAGCATGGCCAACACAGGCCTGTACAGAGACCTAGAAGCTGCATTCAATTATCCTTGCCGAAATGGCTAAGTAAACTTGCTTTTTATTAACCATTAGATGTTCTGTGAGCATCTAATTTCATTCCAATCCCCAAATTACAGTCTCTAGGGATGGCCCCGACCTTCCACAGCTGGAGGGCCTAGAGACCACTACTATGATCAAATACAAGTGATATGTCTATGTGTGTCAGGGACTTTAATATACTACATATACTATTACTACTATTATGCAGTGTAATCTTCATATATATTCTTTGCACCACCTCTAGTTAAAACACTGATGATTGTCTTCCATAATTAGCATTTTCATTCTTCAATCAGTAAGTTAGTGAATCAGCCAATAAACATTTATTAATCATCTACTATCTGCCAGGCATTGTATTGGGCACCAGAGAGAAACAAAGATGAAATAAAATTGAGCCTGACTTCAAGGAGTTTACATTTTGTTGGGAGAGATAACATGTACACATATGAGTATATAGAAAATAAATGCAAGGTAAATAGAATGGGGTGGAGCTGTTAGCTACTGGGAGGGATCAAGAAATGCCTCACGAAGAAGGTGATGCTTGAATTGAGCTCTGCAGGAAACCAGGGATTTTGAAGAGGCAGAAGTAAGGAGGAAGGTCATTTCAAGCGTGGGAAGCAGCTTGTGGGAAGGCCAGGAAATAGAATGTTGTGTGTGAGGAACAGGAAGAAGGTCAATTTAGTTGGATCATAGAACATGCGAATAGGAGTAATATGGAAAAAGGCTGAAACAGTAGAAAATGGCTTTAAATGCCAAACCAAGGAGTTTATCTTTGACTGCTGAGGTGATAGGAAGTCACTGGAGTTTACTGATTAGACAAGTGAAATTGTCAGACCTGTCCTTTAGGAAAACCTCTTTGTCAGCTATGTGAAAGATGGATTGGAGAAGGCATAGACTTTATAGTGGGATATCTATTTTTTAAAAAAAGGAAAAACTTTGTCCAGTTATCCATCAGATTTTGAAATGGTGGTGAAAATGCAAGCTTACAAGACAAATAATTCTATAAGAAAACAAATCTAAATTCAAAATTTTAGTTTTGATAAATGTATTTTTAGCCATCAAAATCATATGTAACTCCACAAAATAGTATGTCACAGCAATATAACAAGTATAGCACATGTATGTATGTGTGTGTATTTATACAATACATAACTGAAGTTTTTATGTTCTTTTTCTGCTGCACATTTTGAAGTTGTATTTATAACTGGTGTATGACATATAAACAATAGAAAGCTTTCAAAGTGAATTCATACAGGTTTTAAATGCCCCTGTAATTATACCTTTCTCCCTTCACTTGAGTGACTTGTTATTTGGCACTTTTGGGGATGGAAATATTCTCATTCAACCCATGGAATATTTTCAACGCTATTGGTGCTAGTATGTAGCCATGGCTTTATCCAGACATATAATACTTACAGAAATGCTGGAATGGAACACCATGAAAATTAATATTCTGTGTTTTCCCTAGAGACCTTTAGAGAAAGACATTTTATATTATTGTTACAGAAACCTGATATGAGTCTGTATAGCTTAAATATCACATTCACTTTATTTCCCATAATTACTTCACACCAAGCCAACACCCTGTACACAATGCTATACTTATCCTAGGTGAAGTATAGTTTTGAAATTTTTGTCATATAAAAAACCCAATATGTATATTTGGAAAATATACATCTGGTGACAGATGTTAGAATTACTCCTGTTGTACAATACATCCATTGAGTCCTTGTCTTTGAGCTATGTAAGCATAATCTTATGAACTGTTTGAAATTTCAGGAAATAGTTTACTGATTTTGGTCTGATACCCAGTATTTCAACTGAAAAATTATTTGGCAATGCGTACATATACACTATTTTTATATATGGGAGTGAATCATAATTTCCTTTTGTAAGTCTGTCTGAATTAATTAGATTATGTGTTTCCCCTGAAAGACCCCACAATTTTTTGTTCCATGGTGAGGAATATGATGTCACGGAGAGCCAGTGACCTGTGTACTTGCAGTAAGATCATTCTTTTCTTTTTTTAATTGTTAGCCGGTGATCTAGTGACCTCTTCACCTATTCCAAACTGGTGATCTGAAAGAAGTGTCATCATGCATCAAAGAAGCAAAGATGTCTCTCTGTGCAAAATGCTTCTTAACTAAAAAATAAATATGCTAAACTATGGGTTTAATTTAAATTTAGGCAGTGGCTACACACAGCAAAAAATAGGACTTAATGAATCAATATGGTTAATTCTCTATGTTTTTCTTCTTTGATTTTGTGAGAATTAGGATACCCAGAAGTACCAATCCCTACTTTTTATGAACCTATGTTCCTTCCTTCCCTCCCTCCCTCCCTCCCTCCTTTTCTTCCTTTCCTCTCTCCCTCCCTCCTTCTTTCTCTCCTTTCCTCCCTTCCTCCCTCCCTCCCTGTTTTCCTCCCTTCTTCCCTCCCTCTCTTCCTTCCTTCCTCCTGATGCAAGGGGCTACTTGACAACAATCAAAATGGCACTCTAGCTTGTTTTTTTTTTTCAGCCCTGGTCGGAAAGCAGAATATAAAAAATATGTGTCTAGAGTTAAAGTAGCTAGTTTTTAATGTTAGTTGATGCTACAATGAAGAATTTTCAAGTGAAAATTGTCTTCCCCATGACTACTGCAGATGTACTCTGGAAAACCAATATATTATATTGTGGCCTTTATATGCTATTATGTCTTTAAAAATAGTACTGATATCGTTTATTGTGCAATCAACTACAGAACCTTTTAAATCAAATGAGATCAAATCAGATAATATTTATAAAGCACTTAGCCCAGTGCCAGGCACATAGTAGGTGCTATATAAATGCTTATTCATTTCCTCTTTCCCCCTCTTTTCCTAATATATCCATTCCTCCTTTGCCTCCCAGGGATCTGTCCCTTATTACAAAGAATTAAAAAAAAGACAAAAGTGAGTTAGCAAAACTAACCAATGTATCAAAAATGTCTAAAATTGTGTATTCTAAACCCACAGTCTCTTACTTCTACAAATAGGTCAGAAGAGAAGATGCCTTGTCATACCTCTCTTTGGGGTCAAGCTTGGTTGTCATGTGTAATGTTTTACTGGTTCCTCTTACTTCACATTGCATCAATTCGTCTAAGTCTTTTTGTGTTCATCTGTATTCATTATATTTGTCATTTCTTATAGCATAAAGACATTCCATCATATTCATTTATCATAACTTCTAAATCCATTCCCCAATCAATGAGCATCTACTTGGTTTTAGTTTTTTGACTCTCAAAAATTTTTGTAAGTATTATGGTGTATATGGGGACTTTATTTTTGTCATTTACCTCCATGAGGTATATGCCCAGTAATGTAAGCTTTTTGTCAAAGAATAGAGACATACCATTAAACCCTTGATTATTCCTGTTAATGGGGAAATCAGAATTTACAGATTATTCAGTAGACAGTTATTTCCATCTTTCCACTCTTGAGGAATTCTATAACAAGTGCTGACAAGCAGCCAAGCTTCCTGAGTTGAATTCTTCCTTGTTTCTTGCATCCTGCTCACTCATTGGTGGCAATGCTAATGAGCAATGAAACTGTGAAAAAGAAGTCAACTTGATGGAGAATGAGGAGTAAAAGCCAAGGGCTGGGATAACCCCTCAACTGGATCATTGGTTCATGAATAATTGGGTGAACTCTATGACAGAGCTTCTAATAAACACATTCCATAGATGGTTTTTGGACAACTGCATCTTCCCTCATGAACATTTGCATTCTCCTGTTTACATTCTTTGTTATATTTATGACATGATGATGCTCATTATTTATCATTGTTTCTTTAGTGTTTTGATTATTTTGGTGAATTTTGTAGCACATAAAATACTTTTGTTTTTACAAGTGAATACCAGTATACTGTCTATTGGCTCTTTTTTGTTGGTAGGAAACAAGGGAAAGTAGTTATTAAACTCAGGGAGTTCTGTTCCCTATTATGTGGTTGGAATGTTTGATTTATTGCGGCAAAGAAAACTCTAAAAAAGGACATGATTTGGGGTAGATTAGATTTTCCATGTTCGATTATATTGTTGTCAACTAGTAGGAGGAAAAATTGCCAAAATAAGAGATTTCTTCTTCTAGGTTTTCCTGTGCTCTACAGCCTCAGTGAAGCTTACTATGCTCATTCTCTCTATTAGCAGGCTTGCTAATTCTCTGAAACAAACAGGAACTCAGACAGAGAAAAATCATTTCCATATTTCATGCAGACAAGGCAGATGCTTTCCATTAAGAAATTTAAGGGCTTTTTTGTTTTGTTTTGTTTTTGTTTTAATTGAAGAGATTAATTTACTAACATGTTAAATACTTCTTGCCTCTGTAATTTGTGTTTAATTACACATGAAAACCATATGTAGTTCATTGACGCCTGTTATTAATTCCTAAAAGTAAATTTACTTTCTACTGATGTCATTTGTATCATGGGGTGTGTATTTCTTGTTAAGTGATTCCTTTCTAATTTCTAAATAATTAGCTAATTAAGGGCATGATCCCAGGGTTCTTATGCAAGTATAACACCCACTGGCATAAAGACAGCGGGATTTGCTTTTATTTTATACGTGGCTTCTTACCAAGGTTTGGATGGCATTACTGAGTAGCTCTAATATCATTTCCCCCCTACTAAGGCTATGGAGGACTGCAGAAATTAGAAGCCTCATGGACAAGCTTGGCAAGGCTGGATCCATCATCTCTAGTATGGTAAGTGCCTACCATTTATTTTCAACTCTTGTGGACCCATTCCAGAAATGGGAATCCCCTTCCCCCACCCTCCCCACAATTTTTTATATCACTGTTCCTCTTCTCAGGGTATTTTGGGAAAGACTATCCCAAGAGAATTAAGTATTATTCTACCCAGGTGTCCCTTAGAGTGTAAAAAGCTCACCTTTGAAGGGAACTTTGAGGTGCTTCCGCAGTGGGATAGTGCCAGACTACCACATGCTCACATTTAGTACCAGTGGTATCAAGCACGCCTTGGATCTGGGCTGCCTATGTTTGGGACTGCCATTTTAAGATTAGCAGGTAGGAGGCAGGTGACTGTCACGTTATCCAATATTTTCTTCAATTGCAGTCTCTAGCCTTGTAAGTCTTTCATGCAATGTACCTTGAAATTTGAACCTGAGTACTGATCAGTTGGTCCATCAGGTAACTAGAGTTATTTACTCTTTCTTTAAATAGACTTTAAAAATGTGGCTCACTTTTACTTTTATGCATAACTGTTTAGTCCACTTGGTTAGGGAATGATCCCAATAGTTCTAAGCATAGAGTCAGAAGGCATCCCAGAGGTCCTTTAATAATTAGTTTCTTATTTGAAGAATGTTGTATTTTTTATCATTTCTCTCTGAGAAAAAAATATATAGATGTTTAACTACATCTTCCTCTCCACCTCTCTTCTTGGAAGTCTTGGTTTCCTTCAAGAGACTTCTCAAGAGCTTCATTTTGCAGGAGACCTTTTATGGTCATCCTTCTTCCCTCCACTTCTCCCAAGCTGCCGGTGCCTTCCTCTCCAAGGTCACCTTATATCTGTAGTATTTGGTATATTCATATATATATATATATATATATATATATATATATATATATATATATATATATATATACATATATATATTTTATATCTTATATAAGTACATGTTATCTCTCCCATTAGAACGTAAACTTCTTGAGCCCAGTAATTGTTTCCCTTTTGCTTCTGTTATCTTCAGCACCCAGCACATAGTAGGCTTTTTAATAAATACCTTCTTGATTGAGTTATTACTGTTAGAAGACTGGAAGTCACCATTTCATTGTCATGTCTTTTTTGTGCCCTATTCATTCGCAATGACCCATTAAATTTGGCATTAATAAGATTTTCACATTGTGTTACAATTGATTAAATAACTTCTTTCTCTGAATCAGATCTGCATTGCACATTTCTGTGTATGTCCATGGATCTCCAGTAATATATATATATGTGTGTGTGTACACGTATGTAATATAAAACCAGACTTCTATTTATATGTTATAGAAGAATCTTTAGCTTTGTTAATTTGATTTTCAAGTGTATACTTTTCACAATGTGGTCTGTTACTTGATACAACTTTTCTTTAGATTATTCTAGAACAAATACGTTTGATTTATCATTTAGTTTTGTGCATTTGACACATAAGGTTTTCAAATTAGGAGGAATTTTGTCTTTGACCTTACATAGCATTACAACCTAAGAAATGCCATACTGGTTTAACACCAGTGTTCCATCCAGTTCACTCTCGTGTCTCTGTCAGAGCCATTCAGAGATATTTGTAGGACAACATGGTAATTGTCATGAAAACATTATCCTCCAAGGTTAGAGAACATCCAGTACTGTTCACCACATTTTAGGAAGAGCATAGATAAGCTGAAGAGTGTCCAGGTAAGTTTGCTAAGATAGCAAGGAACCCCTCTCAATATTATTGCCTTCCCTCTGATATTGCTGTAGATTTATCCTGTTATGTGTGTATATGTACACAGTGTTTCTATATCATCTTTCCCTTTAGATTGTGAGTGCCTTGAAAACAGGAGTTGTTTTTGGCTTTTCTTTGTATTCTTAGTATTTAGCCCATAGTAAGCACTTAATAAATGCTTGTGAACTGACTTGAAATTATGTAATATGCAGAAGAGTTAAAAGAACTAAAGATGTTAGTTTAGGGGGAAAAACACATTGGGCACCATTAGGGGAAGGAGAATCATGATTGCTATACTAAAATATATTAAGGAATGTGATATAGAAGAAGGATCAGATTTGTTCTTGATTTCAGAGGGCAGAAGTAAGATCAATGCAGATGTAAGTTTTATGTAGAGAGGAGAAAATACCTAGCAAGCAAATTTATCTCAAAATGGATCATATTACCTATAGAGTTAATTGGTTCTGCCTCACTATAGATCTTCAAACAAAGACTATTTGACCACTGATCAGACATGATATAGTGAGAATTCTTGTTGAGTTATAGGTTGGGCTATAGACTACTTGAATTTTCTTCCAATCCTAATATTCTATGATTTCTGTGAATTCTCCCTAATAATCCACTATACTGTAAAGCAATTAACATGGAGTATGGAAACAAAATCCTAGGATTAAGGCCTAGAAGGGAACTTCAAGGTTATTTAGTCCAACACTGTCTTTTTCCAGATGAAGAAAACTGAAGCCTTGAAAGGTTATGTGACTTTTCTGAAGTTACACAATACCAATTCACATTTATAAGGGTCTTTATGATTTAGTGAAATAACCTTCTACTATATATAGGAAAAGTGTTATTATTTCAATTTCACAAGTAGCCCTCCTATTCTTTCTGTATAGTTCCAAAATGAGCATCATCCAGGAATACATCCATGGCAAGATAGATAAGGCAGAATGATAGATGTAAAGGGAGGCTAAACTTGATTTGAAGGGGGATATTCTTGAGTTTATAACAGCCTATGAATCCCCCTTTCTGTCTTCTTTGGTAAGAACAGAATGTTCAGGAAGTGTACATCCTGTTAAGGAATTCCCTAAGACTTGACTAACATTTAAAGGTCAGAAACATAATTAAATGTATGCACCTGAAAGTAAGATACATCTCCTTATAGGGGAGGGGAGCAGAGAGTGACATGGAGAGTAGGGAGGTAACACCTTGGGTAAGTGCCGGGTGCATTGATTTTAACATTCTATGATTTATTTCTTTCATTTTGATGAAACCCCTTATATGACATTTCTTGTGACCTTAAATGAAGCGCTAAATGTAGAGGAAGGGACAAGTGCAAGTCATCAAGAGGATGGGAGCATCTGAGCCATATGAGATTTTATTGGAGAAGCTAGCTCTATCCTGAAAGCTGTAACACTCATGAAGGGGCAAAGCCAAGACAGATTGCTGGATACCATAAGGTTTTCTCAGTTGTTGGATATTACAAATCCTCTACAGATGAGAAAAATGAGAATCAGAGAGATGAAGTGACCTCCTTGTGGTCATAATGTTAGAGCTTGAGTTTAAGCCCAGGCGTCTGAACTCCAAATCTAGTACTCTTTTCATTACTCCATGGTAAGAGTGGAAGGATCCTAAAAGACCACCTAGTACTACGCTCTCATTTTATAACTGGGGCAACCTGGGATCCATAGAGCTGAAATGACTTGCCCAAGGTCATACAGCTAGTTAGTGACGAAGATCAGAATCAAGGCTTCCTCCCTTATCCCTGGTCACTGCTACAGCTTTGCCATCCTGCTAAAACAGAAACTATGTTCTGGAGATTTTCACCTATTCATCTCCGTAACTTCCTCTTGAGGACCTGCTATTTGCTGTTGCTGTTCTGATTGGTGACCACTTCATCTAGCCCACTATTTGAGAAATGCCCCATACTTTACTTCATTCCCTACTCCCCAACCATCTTGTCAATGCCACATGTGTATTCTTCTTTCACTACTCCAGTTCTGGAACCGTGAGCCTATTAACTCTGCCATTGTTCCTAGAAGGAGCATGTCAAACTTCTGTCATTGATGTTGCCCTTATCTTTGCTTTTGTGTTTGTATCCTCAGGGTTTAGGGCAGTGCTTGGCATATAGTAAGTGCTTGGTATTTATTAATTATGTCATTCATCCATTCACTCCTTACCTTCAGCTGAGTACTTTTTCCACTCTCCCTCTCTCCCTCTCCATATATATGTGTGTGTATACAAATACATATAAATGCAATAAACATACATACATATACACACACATATGTATACATATCTATACGTGCATATATTGTGCTTTACATGTGATGAGGGAATCCATCAAAAATTGTGGCTGACAGGAAGACCAGAGTAGAAGCTCCAGTTCACAAGAATGATTCTTGACCATTATGATTTTTCTCTTTATGAGACTAAGTGCATGTCCCCTTCAAATAGATCTCCAGGAATGTCCTGGGCCACATTTTCTTATAATTATTTCCTAAAATACCTCTATCTCATCTTGCCACAGCCACTCTGTATTGCTCAGGCAAACTACAAGAAAAGCCTGAGCAAACAGGTAGGCCTTTCAACTTGTGCCCTGAATGCACAACTAAATCCAGAGCTAATGAAGTTCATTCAGAGCAAAAGCACTCCATATACTGGCAACAGCTCTTTATGTAATGCAGTTAGGGGTAGAAAATTCATGGTATTTCATGCCTACTTATATGCTTTTCATGTGAAAAGACACTGTATAATAAAAGTAAGGGATTACTCGTGTTAATTTATTATATTTTGCTGATATAGTCACATCAAGGGCTTAAGAAATATGCTTCAACAGCAATGCAAACGGAGGAAGAATGGTTTAAGACAGGGTGCCCAAATGCACTCATTGCTGCCTCTCTTAATGATGCTTCATTTAGAAATAGATCCTGTTTCATGTGGAAATACTTTATAATAAAGTTGGAACTATAGAGACAAATTGTAAAGATGCATTAAACTGATTACTCAATAAGTAATTTAATAAAAGTCACAGCAATACACAAGTGGAAGAAGAAAAAAATATAATCCCAATTTCTCACATGTGAAAGCATCTTTCTTTCACTGAAGTTTTAGATGAAATATCAATGTACCTTCTAAATTAGTATACTTATCCCAGTCTAACAAAGTATACAAGTAAGATATGCTTTATTTCATTTTAATTGGAAGATCACACTGTCTTCTGAATTATACTAGGAATTCTATTAGGGCTCATATTTACACACAATATTTTAAAACTACGTTAAGCAATAGTTCACCCATCACAAAATTATAAAGCCAACATTTATTGTATCAAATAAGAAATATTTTTTGAGTAGCTAAAACCTTTAAAGTAATTTTCTGGACACTGTTGTAAATCCACATATAGGGGATATGACCAGGACTTATTGAGGTTAAAGGATGAGGCCTTTTCTTCTGACTTAGAAACTGTCTACGTAAGGTGTGAATGTTCCCACTGACACCTCATTTGGGGAATTTCAACCACATTTCAACCACAAAGGGGTGCTAAATCTGGAGGACTATGTAGATGCCTAACAGGGATGGGGAACCTGCAGCCTTGAGGCCATATGTGGCCCTCTAAGTACTCAAGTGTGGCCCTTTGACTGAATCCAGTTTGAAGACCTAGAGGGCCACATGTGGCCTTGAGGCTGCAGGTTCCCCATCCCTGGGCCCTAGAAGGTAGGATTAAATAGAAGGAAGGAGAATTTTTGTGACTGTATATGTGTAGAGGATTTGAGTACTTTATGTTTTGCCTAATTGCTAACACATAGTAGGAGCTTTAATAAATGCATGTCGATTGTGGATTGTTTGCTTTTTCTGTGGAATGAAATAAAAACTGTCCTGGTTTTTTATATCTACTGTAATTTTGAATTCTTGCAATCAGATTAGGGTTGAGAGTTCTTTTGCTTTATTCTGTAGATAACTAGACTTGACCCAAATTCTGAGTCTCCTGAGGGGTACAAACCAAAGATCAATTTGTGAGAACCTTACAAATGTTGAATACGGACCTTGTAAACCCATACCTCAAACTCTTATCCACTGGATACACACTGAAACAGAAACACAGAATTATAGAATCTAAAATTTGGAAGAAATCTTTGGAGCACCTGACCTACTCAATACCAGAGAAGGGATCTTTTTTATAACCTCCAAAAGTAGTCATCTAGCTTCTCCAGAAGACCTCTAGTAATAGGAAACGCATTAACTCCTCAAGCAACTCATTGAACTCTTACTTAGTTCTAATTGTTAGGAAATTTTGCCAGATAGTAAGGCCAAAAAAATGCCTTTCTGCGCCTTCTATCCAATAATCTTAGTTCAGTTCTCAAGGGCCAAAAAACACAATAATAATAACTAATAGTCATATACTTTTTTAAAGTTTACAAAGTACTTTCTTTACTACAACTTTATGAAGCAAATCTTGCATATGTTATAATCCCCATTTCACAAATGAGAAATGGAATCTTTTAGAACGTTGAGTTTCTTGCCCATGAACATATAGTTGGTCAGTATCTGAGATGAGTGTCCCTTACGGATCTTTTGACTATGTTTTCCTTGCTGCCACGCCTCCTTTCACTAATCCACACCCACCCCCTCTTGCTAAGCTATACTGCCTTTCAAAAAATCTGATCTCTCTTCTGCTGGATTCAGCAATTAGGATGCCATTAGTGTGAGGACACCTTTCACCAGGGAAAATTGCACGGAATAGATATTGTCCATGAATTGCTGTGACAGTTCATGAACCTTTCTGAACTTAGATGCACCGATCCTTAGGGGGCAATCATAGTGCATCACAGAGCCTCTGCTTGAAGACTTTCCATCTCGAAAGGACTTGCCTGAGCTTGCACTCCACTGATAGGGTCTTCAAGAAACCAGAATCACCTCCATACCACTTTTAAACATCACAGCACAATGATAGTGACTTCTGAACAATAGCCCCTCAAATTTTGAAGACATCTAGCATATCTTCCTAATTCTTTTGTTCTCCAGATTAAATATCCCCCAATTTTTTTTTCAGCTGATCCTCAGAGGGCATGATTTTGTGTTCCTTCACTTTCCTGGTTGTCCTCTCATTAATTATATGCTGTTGATTGAAATGTGATGAGTGGAGCTAAATATGATACTCTAAATCTGTTCTGACCATAGCAGAAAAGTGACTGTAATATCTCCCTGGACCCCCCTTTAAAAAAGTTTAGACTTGTGATTTCACTGCAATAAAAGACTCATGGTAAGGAAGCTCCTATTGCCAGTAGAGATTGACAATCAAACATCACACATTTTCTAACCTCAGAGAGCAGCCCAGGACAAAGAGAGATTAAATAACTTTCCCAAGGCCACCTACCATGACACGTCAGAGGCAGGACTTGTGCCCAGGTCTTAATAACTCTGAAATCAGCTCTGTGTCCACTATGCATCACTGCCTCTATGGACACTATACCCTTCTTAATGCAGCTCAAGACTGCATTAGCTTTTTGGGCCTCCATGTCAAAGCTTTTTAAATAATGTAGGCAGGGGTAGAAAATTCATGGTGTTTCATGCCATCTGAGACCATTTCAGGGAGACCATCTGAGGAAACATGAATTAACTTTTAGTTAACGGGGATTTTAAAAAAGACTGGCTTTCTCTATTTCCCCAATGTTCTGGGTAACAAGTCTTTCACTTTACTTCCATTCCAATACCACCATTTTAACTGTTTTGAAAAAACAAAAAGCTTTTAGTCACGATATAGTTTTAATGTCACTGTTGTGAGTGTGGGTATTAACCTCCTTAAAATTGAATTCCCTCTTTTTTTAAACGTTGAGTTTATATTGTGATTATCATCTAGCAGAATTTAAGACCCACTTATTACGATTTTATTTTAATTTGGGTAGAGACCGACTTAAGTTTTAGTTTCCAAATATCAATGAATAAAGAAATTTGCCAAGGAGACCAATGACTTAGTAGGAGAATGGGGAGCACTTTGGAAGAGTGGACGAGCTTTGAGTTGGCCTCAAAAATAGGGTAACCTGGCTTCAAGTCTTACCTCTGAAACATACTGGCTGTGTGACCCTGGATGTCACGTAACCTAACAGTACCTCAAATTTCTCTCTAATTTTATGAATTGCATTAGACATTATCCTGAAGTCATGCAGCAGGACCTAAATAAAACCCCCCAAACAGGGTATAGAATGGAATGTTTTAGTTATTTTAGAGGGCAAATTATTTTAGACACATGAAAATGACCCACTTAAATATCAATAAATGATATACTTGTTGTAAATCATTCTTATCTATTCATTAAAGCAGATCCTAATAAGGACTTCTTCTTGGCAGTGCTTTATTAAGACTAATTTGAGTTACATAAATGAGAGTAGTAAAACCACATTTCATACAAGCATCCTAAAATCTAGATTTTCATTAAGTTAGGTTGGCTTTCCTTCCCGTTGGTAAAAATTAATGAAATTTTACTATAAAAAATTGCTTTGATTCTCTAGTGGGCAGTGGCCAGTATAGGACTATTTGGGTATGCCTTTATATATGACCAAGAATTTATTGCTATTTCTGCATGGACAGTACAATGCAAAGAAAGAAATAGGAAAATCAACAGCGGAAAGGAGGATAGCTATGAATAAGAGTGTCAATAGTTCTACTTGACCATGGATTGCTGGCCTGTCTATCCTTTTTCTTTCTCCACAGGAACAGAAAGATAATTTATTAGAATTTATCATCATCAAAAGTATTTGTAGATGCTTCTTCCCATGGGGAATATTATAAGTCTTATATAAAATTGATACAACCTCTTATCTACAGTCCTTTTAAATTAAAAAGTTGGGGGGGATTTGTTTTTCTTGTTGTTAGCTGGGTGAGGTGGCACATACCTATAGTATCTGTTACTGTGGAAGCTGAGGCTGGTGAATCCCTTGAATTCATGAATTCTGAGTTTCAGTAGGGCTCAAGTTAAATGAGTATCCATACTAAGTTGGGGACAAATTGAAACAACTGAATCAACAACAAAGATAGTGAGGCACACCTTAACACTGCCTGCAGGAAGCCACTAGGCTGCCTGAGGGTGGGGAGGTGGGAAGAGAAAACCCACTCAGGTTAGAAACAGAGTGGGTCAAAGCTTCCATGATGGTTAGCAGTAGGTTAAGTTTGTGATTGGCTGTAGGACTTCCAGCCTGGGTGAGATAGGAAGACCCTGTCTCCAAAAATAAAATGATATAAAATTGTTAAATGATTTTTTAAAAAGTCTATATGATACTTTTTTTCTTAGAAAAAAAAATCTTTATTCATCTAGACCTTAACTCTCTTTCTGTAAAATGGAGGAGATAGTAGAGAGACTAAGTGATCACTGTGATTCCTTTCAGCTATAAGAATCTATAAGTGTGGTTACAGTTACCATTGCTTGGGACCCAACCAGCACAGAAATCCTGATCGTGTAATATATTTGTCCTATTAACATTCCTTCACTCCTGTATTTTTTATTTTTTGAACTGTTGAAATGAATTACTATGTGAGAGCTTGTAATATTAGGTAATGCCTTAACATTTATTAGAAGCCACATTATAGTTTCTGGTAAACATTTGACCATACTATGAAACCATCATATAGCCTGGCAGAATGGACAGGTTCTCCTTCAGCAAGGCATGGAACTGCAGCCATATTTACAGCTCGTAACTAATATATGTTGGCAGAGATATGTGGAGAAATATTTGAATGTTTATTCACATCTTATTAAAACCTCTTAGGATTCCAATATTTATAGTATGCACTGTTCTAGGAATATGTGTATGTTACAAGAATATATTTATATATGTTCTTCTATTCATTCGACATTCAACAAACATTTATTGAGTGCTTACTATGGGACTTATTGTGGACATACAAAGACAAAAATAACACATGTAAGTGCATATGCACTCATACAGTGCAGTATGCATGAGAGGAAGTGTGGCAGAATGGATAGAGAGATGTCCCTGAAGACCTAGGTTCAAGTCCTGTAAGATGTGAATAAACATTCTAATATTTCTCCACATATCTCTGCCAACATATATTACTTATGAGCTGCAAAATGGCTGCATATTTGCATCTGTTCTGTTCTGTCTGCGTGATGCTGAGCAAGTAATTTAATATATGATTTAAATTATACATACATACATACATGTGCATGTGTGTATACTATACACACATATACACATACATATATTCCTAGTATATACAGTCTATACATATGTATATTTTACCAAAAACCACAAAAATTGTACTGCCATATATATACACACATATGCAAGTGTATCTATGTTTTATGACCCAACCTTACAGAGACAGAACAAATAAACATAATTTCCTGGAATTAATGAGCATATATAAATATATTTTTCTAACAGAAGGACCCTATCCTGACACAATCCAACACAGTCCTTTGGGCTTTATGTCTTTCCAAGGTAGGTTGAAAATGCTCTCTTTATACTATCATGATACTAAGGATAGTGTGATTAAAGACCAGTTATAATGGTACAAAAAGTCTATAATTGTGCTGATATAAACATGATAATGTTTATATGTCTAGAAAAGAAAGAAACTGTACCATTTTATTACTTATAAGGGTTACTGACAGAACACTTAGAGATAGGTTTTGAAAGAGGCATATGTGGTTTTAGCCGCATGACTCCCATTAAAGTCAATGAGAATCACGCGGCTAAAACACCATACACCATTTTGAAAAATTATCCCAGAGGGCTCTAATGTGGCTTTTTATGACTTACCCACGTAAATCCTTTTATTTTCTGATAGATCATCTGTGTGGGAGAATAAGGTAGATGAATTTGAAACAGAGTATTTTTTTAAAGTCTCTTCTTTCACTTCTGAGAGGGGTTGACATATGGTGTATATACTTTTTTTTTCTTCCAGATTTCAAATAGGAGCAGAACAATTTTTTAATGTATTTCCACCCATGTGAAAAACTGTATGGGAAAGATGAGATATTCTAAGATTCTATGGAAATGGTTTCGGAGAATCTCTTCATATACCTATCATTATATTTATTATAATACACTCATTTCTGAGAGAGGGTGGCATGGCGGAGAAAGCAGGCATCAGAGTTAGGAAGTCCTTGGTTGAAGTTCCACCTTTGACACATATCAGCTCTATGTTTCTGGGAAAGTGACTTAACCTCTGTATGCAACTCCCTAAAAACTCTAAATTGCAAGGTAGGGGAAAATTTGCAATGATAGAAATAGTTTCCTCCTTGAAAGTTTCCTATATGAATAAAATCACAAGTCCAGTAAAAACAAAGACCAAAACCACTTCACTTTAAGTACTACACTAAGCACTTATCAAGTGCCAACTATGTGCTAGACATTCTGCTAGTTGCTGGGGGATACACAGACAAACATGAAATGATCACTTCCTTCAAAAAGGATTCATTCTGGCCAGGTGCTAAATCTGCAGACCCCATTGGAAATCTGATAAAGTCTATGAACCTCCTCGCAGAAAAATATATCACAATGCATAAAATAAAATATGTAAGATTAGGATGGAAACTATATTGAAATATAGATGCATTTTTCCAACCAAATTTATAGGGCCCCTGAAATCTGTCCACAGACTCTAAGGGATCACTGGACTCTAATTAAGAACTTCTACTATGTAATAAAATGATAGAACTGAGGGGGAGCCTGTGAAAGCATGCAGTGTAATTTCCTTACTTTACAAATGAGGACACTGAGGCACAGAATAATCTGAGTCTCCTAACTTCTAATCTAAAGCTCCTTGCAAGTTTGTCTACTAATTCTAGCTCTATAATTATGTTGGGAGATTTACCAATTTAGGAATCTAAAGCAGGAGACCCTTGTTCTGAAAGCCAGAAGGCCTAAGCTGGACATCCATGAAATAGGAGGGAGAGGTAAAAATCTCTTACTCCATCTGTTTCAATTAAATATGAAGTGTCAGAAGAATAAAGGAGTGAATTAGGGATTTATTTCTGAGGAGAAGAAAAAAGAAGAAATTAAGATGGGAAAAACAATGAACATGCCAAATAGTGTTCAGGAGAGCAGGAACTTGTGTTTGTCCTTTGTTTCTGAAGAGGACCATGGTGTCAGGGAAATGATGACATGACTTGCAGTTGACTTTGATTTGAGTGAGAGAGGGCTGGGCAGAGTTGCCAGCCTCACTTTCTCCTCCAAGGACATCTGGCTCCAGCTTTGCTAAGTGATGTTCTTTGTCATTCTTCTTGGGCAGCTAGCTGTTGCAGTGAATAGAGAGACAGACCTGAAGGCAAGAGGACCTGAGTTGAAATTCAACCTTAGATACTTTACTGGCTGTGTGATCCTTGGTAAGTCACTTAACCTCTGTTTGCCTATTTCTTTGTCTGCAAAATGGGGATAATAATGGCAACCTATCTCCCAAAGTTGTTGTGAAGATCAAATGAGACAGTTATAAAGTACTTAATACAGTACCTGGCATATAGTAAGTGCTATGTAAATGTTATTATTATTATTATTAATATTACTACCACTACTACATTTTTATTGATAATTACATCTATAGACCAGAAATTATTTGGCATATAGTACTGTGTGCTGTGCATTAGCAAACAACTCTTCTACGATTATAACTCACTGTCATTTTGTACTAAGGGAAGCATCATGGTTATGATAGAAAACACTCTGGAGTCAAAAGGATTTGGGTTCAAGTCCTGTCTCTGATACTTAGTACCAGTGTGACCTTGCTTAACTTCCTACGGTCTCAGTTTCCTCATCAGAAAAAATGAGGGGGGAGGATGAGATGTCCTCTGAGGTCTCTTCTAATTCTAAATTTATCGTTCTGTTATGTCTTACACCCGGTACTTTACTCACTCATCCTATTGAGGTAGATAGTTCCCATATCATGAGTCTCATTTTATAGATGAAGGACCTAAAACTCAGGCTGTGACTTGTTTCAGGCCACACAACTGATGAAAGCCAGAACACAAGTCTAGATCTACCAGATGGCAAGTCCAGTTTTCATCACACCATACCGAGCAGTTTGTCCTTTTCTAATCAAAACAGTGGCAGTACCTCACACATACAGGAACCATCTGTAGTTTTTGTCATGGTGAGGGAGTCCGATAGTGGGGGAATCTTCCTTAACCAATGCAGAACAGATCTACCACCTGCCTATGACTTAGCAGAGAAGTCCTAGGAAGTTGCCTTGGCGATGACATTTTTTAAAGTGCCTACTGTGTGCCAGGCATTGTTCTAAGCACTTCTGACAATCATTATCTCATTTGATCCTCACGACAATTGGGAGGTAGGTGCTCTTTTTATCTCCACTTTTCAGTTGAGGAAATTGAGACAGAGACTAAGTGACTTGTCCAGGGTCACACCGGTAGACTCTGGTCTTGCTGACTCCTGGTTCAACATTCTATCCACTATGCTAGGCTACCCCTACTCATTACATATCTAAGTTCTTAGTCAATTAGAATGTGATTTAAAATTCTTACCTTTTTACATGCAATTGGAAATTACCTCTTTACATGTAATTGGAAATATACTATTTAAAAATTTAAAAAATAGAATGTTATCTTGAGGTCATGGACTGTTTTTGCCTTTCTTTGTATCCCTGGAGTTTAGCACAGTACCTGGCATGTGACTGATCACCTAAATGTTTATTGAATGGTTTTCTGTAGGAGTTTCTCTGAAATCATTTTGATAATGTATTTTCTTCAATGAATCCTTATTGACTTGCTCCTTGTATGAAGTTATAACTTGCATTGAAAGAATTAAATTAAAAGCAGATTTTCAGTAACTCTTAAAATAAAAAAGATGTTTCTCTGGATTAATGCTCCACCCCCACCCCAAACTCAATGTTCTGTATTTGTCACTGCCATAAAATAAATATTTATTTTGTAGCCATCCGGTGCCTGGTAGCTGGGTCTGGCATGAAGAGGAGTGAGATGAAATGTTGCTAATGGTTTTAAAGGAGATGGAAAATAGAGGGAGTGGCAGAAAGAAAAAGTTCCATGAATTTGACTAGCCAAATTTTAATTTATAGGCTCCTGGATGTGAAGCTGAAAAGTACCTTAGCGATAAGACAGTCCAACCTTCTCATTTTATAGGTGAGAAAACTTACCCAAAGTCATAAATTCATAAGTGTAGAGTCATGATTTGAATCCAGATCCTCTAAATCAAAATCCTGCATTTAAAAAAATTGTACCATATTAAAACAGGATTCTTATAGTGTAATGTAAATCACAGTGGCACAATTAAGAGGTGTAGTGTGCAGTTGCTGAATAAAATTTAAATGGCAGGTTTGGGACATTTTTTTCTAAATGTTTTTTTCTTTCCATTTTTCATTATTCTCTCCAAGAACAAATTTTCTGTGGGCTAAGAAGCTATGCAGATACACTCATAACACTTATTTGTGTGCCCTTATTGAGTCCATTATCCATTGTTAAATGATTGATAAAAATTGTTAAATAAGGCAAATACTATATACATGCTGCAGTGTAATGAGGCCTAGCCAGCAGGAGGAATAGTGCTCATCGTGATATTAAAATTAAATGTAGCATTTTTAAAATTCTTGACATAAATAAAGAAGTTATTTCTCTGGACCACTGCTTTTTCCATAAACTCAATGTTCTGTATAAGTCACTGTCATAGGATATATTTTATTTTGAAGCAACCCAGTCATTTTCCCCCACAAATAAGTACCCAATTCAATACCATTAATCTGCGTATTATGTTTCTAAAAGTCTATCATGTGCCAAAGAGCCAAGACGGAGGTCTCCTAATATACCTGGTAGCTCATACCCACCTTGCTGGCTGACTTTGTTATTATTATTATTTCAAGGATCCAACTGATTCCTTCAATTTTCAAGACTAAGTGGGATATTGTATATTTAGTAGTTGCATTTCAAATGCCACTATATGGAAATAAAATTCCAAATGATAAGTGATGTTTTAAGTATGAGCATGAGAGGCATAGAAAGTGTGATGTGATCATAGTCCAATAGTAAGGGATCTTTGAAATTCTGCCTTCATTTTACAGGTGAACTAAAGAGGATTGAGGTAATTGATTCCTAGAAGGGCACAGGGTTAATAAGTGGAAGAGTAGGGGACCAGAACACTAGGCTTCTGATTTGTCCTGTGCCTTCAAAAATGTTTCCCTTTGAAAAGGACCCACATATACAAAAAATATTTATAGCAGCTCTTTTTTGTGGTGGCAAAGAATTGTAAATTGAGGGGATACCTATCAATTGGGGAATGGCTGAACAAGTTATGGTCTATGAATGTAATGGAGTACTATTGTGCTATAAGAAATTATGAGCAGGTGAATTTCAGAAAAACCTGGAAAGACTTATATGAACTGATCCTGCATGAAGTGAGCAGAACTGGGAGAACACCATACACAATAATAGCAACATTGTGAGATGATCAAGTATGATAGACTTAGCTCTTCTCAGCAATACAATTATCCAAGACAATTCCAAAAGACTCATATTGGAAAATGCTATCCACATCCAGAGAAAGAAATTTGGAGTCTGAACGTAGATTGAAATACACTATTTTCACTTTTTTAATTTGTTCTTTCTCGTGGTTTTCCTCTTTTGTTCTGATTCTTATTTCACAACATGACAAATGTGGAAATATGTTTAATATGATCGTACATGTATAACTTACATCAGATTGCTTGCTCTCTTGGGGGAGGGGAAGAAGGGAGGGAGGGAGAAAAATTGGGAACTCAAAAACTTGTAAAAGTGAATGTTGAAAACTATTTTTTACATGCAATTGGAAAAAAAATACTACTAAGTAGGGGAAAATGAAATAATAAAAACATTGAAAAGGAAAGAGAAAGAAAGAAAGGAATCTGTTCCCCTTTAGCCTTCTTTAATTTCATTAATCTTTTTGTTTGTGCTCACAATACTCATGTCGAGGTAGAGGGGGAAATGTTCATATTCCATTTACAGATGGGGTTATAAAAAATGAATGCTTTTTTAAGGTTACACTATTAATCAATCATAAAGAAAGAACCTTAATTCAGTTCTCCTGATTTCCATTCTTGTACTACACCAAGAAAGTGACCCTTTAAGGGAATGATCATTAACTTATATGAGGCATAAGTCTGTTCCTGAACAAAACAGTTGCTGATTTAAGTCTGCCTTAGAAATTTGCTATTCCATGGTACAAGTCTTCTCAGAGTACTGAGACAATTATTGCTCACTTTCAACATGGTGAGTTGTAGTACATTGGAGTGATATGGACTCCAGAATGGTTCTATGACTGTGGGATAAATGTAAATTACCTTATTATAGACAGAAGTATAGAATGTTTGCTAACTATAAGCTGAGGCAGGATGGTTTGGAGAGAGGAGCTAGGGTCTGAACCCAAGAGGATGAGAGAGAGAGGAATGGAGAGGGAGAAGGGAGAGGGAGAGGGAATGAGGGAGGGGGGAGGGAGGGAGGGAGGGAGGGGGGGGGGAGAGAGAGAGAGAGAGAGAGAGAGAGAGAGAGAGAGAGAGAGAGAGAGAGAGAGAGAGAGAGAGAGAGAGAGAAACAGGCAGGCAGAAAGGGGAGAGGGGGAAAAGAAAAGACAGGTCTCATCACTAAAGCCTGAGATTGGAAACGATGGATATAGTTGCAATTGAATATAAGTCCATCTAAGTAGAGGAATAGCTTGGAAGATGAAAACCAGAGAAGTCAACCAGCAGATTTCATTTTATTTCAGTAAACATTTTTAATGCACCTACTATGTGGCAGGCACTGGGCTAAGTGCCAGGGACACACAGAAAGCTATTTTCCCTCAAAGAGATCACAATCTAATGGGGGAAGACAACACCTAAAAAGAAACTGAAAAGGAATGAGAGATCAGATGGTTGGGGATGGGATATGACTAACTCCTGAGACCTAGGTGTGAGTTTTAGATCTGATTTCATCTTGCAGAATGATGAATTTTTGGAGATGGAGAAATCCAGAAGTTCAACAAGGTGGGAAATGATGTATAATTAGTTTGGCTGGATCATCATACCCAGTAAGGTATTAATCAAGGATATTGTAGGTCAACTCAACTTAGTGTGAGGAGCAGAAGCTACATTCACCAAGCAATTTTTATGGGCAACTTCAGAAGCAAGAAAGAGGACATGGAAGTTTACAGTTCTAAATTTGTAAGTTACCCTGAGCATATGGGTTTTCCTCACTAATGTCCTTGGCAGATTACTTTGTGCTCATTCTCCCCTACAGCTACTGAGTACTCTGATGGTGGAATATGTCCTAGGTCTAAGTGTGGATTATCATGTATTTTTTATTCCTGCATTCACTTTCATATATCAGCACTCATGTTCATTTTTTTGCTTTATTGTCAAGTAAATGGTTATGTTTGAGATCTGAGGAAATACCATTATTATGAATGATTGGTTTTGTGCAAATGGAAGTACATTAGTGAAGGCTTAAGATCCAGTGTGATGATGATGGGTGGGGTGAGGTGGCATACTCCTTCAAAACAAGGTTTCTACCATATCTGTAGGAGGGTTTGAATGTAACCATACGGTGGTGGTCCTTCTCTAGGAATATGATATTTGAGACAAGTTTGAGAACAACTTGAAGGGAGCCAGCCTAGAGACTGAATAGTGGTCCACATTTCTTGTATCAGAAGTATGAGGTGCCACAGTATGGGTGGCCACCCCATTCCTGGGCTACACTACTTTTCATCAAAGTTCCTTAATCTCTCATTGAACAATTTTTTTTCAGTGCTCACTGTTTACAATCCATTTAGCTAAACACTAGAGGAGAAAAAGTGTTGAATTAAACATAACCCCTGTCCTCACTAAGTTTATACTCTGCTAGGGAAGATAAGACATATGTACAAATAATTGTAATACAAAGTGGAAAGTGAAATTTCAGTAAGAGAGAGTCCAAAATGCTGTAGTAGTTAAAAAAGAGAATTTATTTCCAGATGAAATGAGTAGGGTAGGCTTCTCATAGAGAAGGTGATATTCTGAGATGGGCCTTGAAGAATGAATAGGAATTGGTCTGACCAAACTGAGTGGGGAGAAGAGGAGGGCATACCAGGTAGAAACAACAAGGTGGTACATAATGAACCCAAAGAACTATCCACATCCAGAGATTTGTAACTGATTTGTAAACACATTTACAGTAGAGAGTTCATGTGGGGGAAGAAAGTATGTTTGAGCAAGATGGTAGATGGTTTTATATGGCAGCTCCCTCCACCCCCATTAGAATGAATTAGATGAATTAGAATTTATCCTATAGGCAATCAAGAGACAGTCACATTTTTCTACCATAATTAGGTCTTTGCTTTAGGAAAATTAACTTGTCAATGGTGTTCAGGGTGTATTGGATGGTGTTCGCCTAAAGGCTGTTGGGAGAAGCATTAGGAGGCTAAGGATGAAACAGGGATCCAAAAACCACATCTTAAATATGTGAACTAATGTGGTAGCAGTGTGAATATTAAAGAAGGATGAGAGGAATGACATTACTAAAGAAGAATTGATTGGATTAGGTGGTAACTGAATATGGAGAGCACTAGAAAGGAAGGAATGAAAGTGATATATGTGGTCCCTTCCAGGTCTTCTTTGTGTCTATGTCTTCTTTGTCTTTCTATGTCTATGGGTCTAAGGTTTTGGGCAAGGTAAACAAGATAAATGGTAAGGCAACTAATATGGAAGTCACAAGGGGATATTTTGACTTGAAGAAAGCTAGGAAGAGATGAATTCACTTTTAGATGTCCTAAGTTTGAGATAGTGGCAAGACAACCAAGGAGAAATGTCTAGTTGGGGTAACCAAGTCTTAGGAGACGAAACAGTCCTACAGACAGATATTTGGGAAGCTCCTTCATCAAGGTGATAGCTGAAGTCATGAAAATAGATGATATCTTCAAGGGAAAGAGCTCAATAAATAAATCATTCAATAAACATTTATTAAACCTTACTATATTCTAGACACTGTGCTAGACTTTAGGGATGTAAGACAAAAGTGAAACCATTATAGCCTTCTAGAATCTTACATTCCCCTTTAAAGAAAATTTACATGATTAGACCTACACTTAAGAGAATTTCTTTGGCAGTTGTGTGGAAGTTGGATTGGAATGGGGAAAGACTTTAGGTTGGGAGTCCAATTATAAGTCACTTGCAATACTCCAAGTGACAAGAGAGTAGAGGACCAAGAATACACTTGAAGAAAGCTTGAATGTAAGGAATTGAAAGAGAAAGGAAGCCTAGATAATTGCAAGAAATGGTGCCCTGGCCCTCCAAGTCCTCCTTCAAATATCCTCTTGTCAACCAATCTTATCATCCTGTTAGGAAACATCTAGTCTTCCCAAGCTTCCTTGTACCAGCTTCATCATTCTCATGTCTTTTTCTCCACTCAGAATGCACTCATGGATTCTCACCTAATGTTTGAGGTCCCTGAACAGTTTATAGGACAGAATCCCCAAACCACTCTAACATTATTCTTTTCTCCTTTGAACTTCTGAGACTTTCTTGGAATGTGTTGCTCCCTCTGAAGCCACAAAAACACAGTATGTGTAGTGGGAAGAACATTGAATTGGGAATCAGAAGAACTGATTTTAAGTTCTAGCTCTTCCACTAACTGTATAATCTTAGGTATTGCAGCTAGGTGGTACAGTGGAGTCAGGAGGACCTCAGTTCAAACCTGGCCTCAGACACTTATTAGCTATGTGCCCCTGGGCAAGTCACTTAACCTCATTTGCCTCAGTTTCCTCATATGTAAAATGAGCTGAATAAGGAAATGGCAAACCCCTCTGATATCTCTGCCTAGAAAATCCCTGAAATGACTCAACAACAATATCTTATGTAAGTCTGGGCCTCAGTTTCCCCAAATGTAAAATGAGTGGGTTGGCTTAGATGACCTCCGAGTTCACTTTCTGTCTTGACATCCTGTGTTTCTAAATAGTCTTTCCTTGAGAAAACAGTATGTGAAACAAGAGCAGTATTGAAAATAAGGCTTCATAGTCTCAACAGTACAAGAGATTGCTTGCAAGACCCATTTGTCACATAAAAGAGAACTACAGAGAAGAATGTGATAATGATACCTCTTTCAGTGTCCTCTTATGAAGCCAGCTTGCCATGGGTTTTCTTTGACTTTTTTTTTTAGCAGGTTTTTATTTAACTCAAGCAGGATTGACTTTGAAATAAAACCCAACATGTTTTCCAGTTGATTTTGATTTAATGGAGGCCTTTGGTATAGTGCCTCAGGGTATGCTAGCGATGGCTATTTATCTTTATCCTGGGTAGTTTATATATTTTAAGAAAATGATGAATGGAAGCTTTAAAAAAACTCATTATGGTAATTGATTATTATAGAAAAACCTTGGGAACTCTACAAAAGAGAACTGTATTCTCTTGGTATCTTAGTTTTAAACCAGACTTGTAATTAGAAGAATCCATAAACATTTGTCACAGTAAGAGAAGGCCAGTCACTAAGTTTAGAGGAAAACTCTGGAGTCACTTTATTGTCCTGTATTGAGATGACACACAGTAGTGGCTGTCGTGTATAACAAGAGATTAATTTACCCTGGGAAATAAAAGACCACCTATGTGGAATTTGTCTGAGAAGTGTTCCTTTAGAAAGGCTGAATATGATCCTTTCACTAGTGTGCTACAGAATTTGTAAACTGAGACATTTTGCTTAAAGTGCCTTTTTTAAAGGAATTTGTGATTACTCTTCTCTGTTCTTTTAAAACTTAAATGGTGACAACAAAACCAGAAACTTAGCAATGTAAGAACATATAGACACATACCTACCCATGAAATATATACATACTAAGTACAATTCTGTGTTGAGATGTCATACTTCCTCCCTTAGAGTTACAATTCAGTGTTTTTTTTCCCCGCAAGAAAGGAAGTAATGAATGTAGATAAGACTAAGTTTTTCCTAATATTTAAAAAAAAATAGGTGTTTACCATTGATAGCTACACTGATAAGCCCTAAGGTTGCAGAAGTGTTTCAAACAAAAGTCACTCGGCTATTTTTACCTCATCACTGTGTGATAGGTTACTGGCATCTCAATGTTACAGAAAAGGCAAGGATTAGAGACTGCCTAAAAGAGACTTGAGGGTGCAATTGCCGATTCCGAGCCCCAGATTTCTTTGTGTTGCTATTCCACTACTGTTCCAAATGGAACGCTTCATCCTCAATTCAAGGATGACGACAAACATGAGAATGTAGAATAATACCTTTACGGCAGGAACGGACCATAGAGACCTTCCAGCTTTACCCTCCGACTTTACTGATGATGAGCCTGGGACTCAGAGAGGTGGTGACAATCCCAAAGTAGTAAGAATCAGAGGTGGGATTTGAATCTGCATCCTCTGACTCAAGAGTTAGTGCTCTCCCTGCCATTGTGCCATGTTATTTATGCCTTATTTAAAAACAAAACAAATATGACTTACAGATTTACATACCATGCTGATGTTTTCTTTTCTGTTATGAATTCATAATAAGTTTCTAAGTGGCAATTTAAGGTTCTGATTTTTTTTAAAGTCAATGCGTTGGGAACTCTGTTATTGTGTTGTTGTTTATTGTTCCTTTGTTTCCAGTTTTGTCCTTCTCTTTGTGGGAGCTTTCTTGGCAAAAGATACTGGATTGGTTTTGCCATTTCCTTCTGCAGTTTGTTTTACAGATGAGGGGACTGAGGCAAACAGGATTGAGTGACTTGTCCAGAGTCACACAGCTAATAAGCATCTAAGATGGGATTTGAACTCAGATCTTCTTGACTTTGGGCTCAGCATTTTCTCCACTGTGCCACCTAGCTGCCCTTGGGTACCCTGTGGGCTATTAATAAGCCCCACATTCTTACACTTTGTTTTCTTTAGTGTGAACGTTCTCCGTATAACCTTTAAAAATAGAAGTCAGCCAAGGGTCAAGTTATACCTGGCTGGGAAGATGACACGTTGCACATTTTCTGTTGTTTTAAGCTTAGTATTAAAAAAGAAAGGGCAAGAAAACCCTGGTGCTCTTTAAAGTTAAACTCCTTCTGGGCAAGAATCATGACTCCTTTTTCTGAATCTGCCCACAGCAAACAATACAACATTCACCACACACTAGCAATCAATTAATGGTGTCGCAAAGAAAGTAAAAACAAACATAAATATTCTGCATAAAAATGGATAGAGTCAATCCATACCCTCTCCTTCCACCCCAAATAGGTTTGTTGTTGTTCAGTGGTTTTTCAGTCCTGTCCAACTATTTTTTTTTTTGAGGAGGGAAGGCAGGGCAATTGGGGTTAAGTGACTTGCCCAAGGTCACTCGGCTAGTAAGTGTGTCCAGTTTTGGGGGCCAGATTTGAACTCAGGTCCTCCTGCCTCCAGGGCCGGTGCTCTACTCACTGTGCCACCTAGCTGCCCCCGCCTATCCAACTCTTCATGACCCCATTTGGGGCTTTCTTGACAAAGTTTCCTGAATAGTTTGCCGTTTCCTTCTCTAGCTTATTTTACAGATTAGAAAACTGAGACAAACAGGGTTCAGTGACTTGCCCATGTTCACATAGATAAGAAGTGTCTGAAGCTGGATTTGAACTCGGGAGGACGAATCTTCCTGACTCTGGGCCTAGCACCCTACTCACTGAATCGCCTTGCTGCCCACCTCTACCATTTATTTCCTGACAGTGTGCTTGTTACAGGTCAGTTGTCTGAGCCTCAGTTTCTTCATCTGAAATCATAATAAACATAGTCATATTTGGGATCAGAGATGTAGAGTTGAAAAGATCTTAGCAGTCATCTGGTCCTCATCTTACAAATGGGGAAACTGAGGCCCAAGGAGCTTAAGTGACTTAGCTATAGTCACACAGGTAGAGATAGCATATGTAAAGCATTCTATAAATGTGGGTATTGATTTAAATAGCAAAAGAGATTGAATAAAAGACAACACCAATAAAAAAGATAACACCAGAGACAATAAAAATGATAAGGCATGCATGTAAGTGATGAAGCAATGAATGAAAGGCACAGATAAAACATTTTAAAGCAGTCAGCAATAGGCCTGTGGAAAGAGTACTGGCTTTACAGTCTAAGGACCTGGGTTCAAATTCTGCCTTAATTGCTTCTAATCCATGTGAAGTCAATTAACCTTTCCAGCCCTAGTTTTCTCATCTGTAAAATGAAGACTTTGGACTAAATGGTCCCTTCAATGAGGGTCAATGAGGTCCTTTCTACTTCTAGATATACGATTCTATGATGTTCAAAGGAGGAAGGACTCATTTCCAACAGTGGAGGAGGCCAGGGAAGGCTGGGGATTTGAACCTAGAGTATAAAGAAGGCTTTTTTTCACCTAGGGGTAAAACAAAAGACAAGGAGGTGAAGTAAGGGCTGGGAGAAAATAATCAGAAAAGGCACAAATGTAGAAAAGTACAAGACATGTTAAGCAGAGATTTGATCCATCTGGTTAGAGTAGATGGTCTGCTTAGGAATGGCATAGCAGACAGAGGGGCAGCTAGGTGGCAGGAGTTCAAATTCAGCCTCAGATACTTACTATCTGTGTGACCCTGGGCAAGTCACTTAACTCTGTTCACCTCAGTTTCCTCATCTGTAAAATGAGCTGGAGAAGGAAATGGCAAAACCACTCCTGTCTCTTTGCCAAGAAAACTCCAAATGGGGTCACAAAGAGTTGGATACGACTAATCAACTGAACAACGGAGCCCTGGATTTGGAAAGACCTGCCATCAAATCCCACTTGAACCACTTGTTAGCTGGGTGACCCTAAGCAACTTAATAAGCCTCTCTCAGCCTCAGTTTCCTGATCTGTAAGATGGAGATAATACTAGTGCCAACTTTAGAGCGTCGTTTTCAGGATCAAATGAGATAAAATATGTAAAGTGCCATACGAACTTTAAAGTGCTATGCAAAATGCCCGTTGTGATACATAAAGTAGAGAGTAATCCTCAGAGGCAAGCTGGAACCCCTCTCCTGCACCCTGAGCCTATTGTTAAATTTTCAGTGTGAGCATTTACATTTTGGAAATTAGCAAATGCTACAAATCTGGGCTTGATTGTTTTGTTACTCCTTTACTAAGAAAGTGAGGGAGAAAATGTTAATAATGCCCGTTAAAACTAAAAGGGAATCCCGTATACTTCTTTTTTACTTCTGTAGAGCTGGGTATCAACCATTTACTAGAATACCTCTGGAAGTAGTGGGCTTAAAAACTTTTACGATTTTGCCGGTTCGTATCTGGGGATATTATGTAATTCCTAAATGCCTAATTGGTGTAATTCCACTAAATGGCGATATTCTGTACATTATACCTGGTGCGCTATAGATCCAGTAAATGTGAAATAATAGTGACAATGTCTTTGTTGTGACTGAATACAAAGGGCCTCTACTGTTTAGCTTGGAAAAGAGGACACAAAACGCGGTTGCATTTTCATGACAAATCTCATCTCTGTGATCCTGACATTCTTTAGACAAGGCTAAGAACCGGTGCATTTCAAGTTGCCAAGAAGTCAGGGGCACCTTTCACAGATTCCAAAATCTGTAGCCCAGATGATCGTGCTAGACAGCTCTCAGGGATTACGTGCGTAATTATCGAGTGATCGCTTCCATTTTCAGGGCACCAAAGTCATAAGAAACACACTTCTGCAAATAGGTTTGGAGCCATAATTAAACCCCTGTTGCCACGATAGGTAGTACCTACTTCACATCACACACATATACAGAAAAAAAACCCTGATTAATAAAAGAAATGGAACATGTCAACATGAGTCAAAACTCACACTTACAGCCTATTGCTTTTCTGAGATGTCATCTGAAAACGAGCAGTTTGGAGTGTGAATTTTTCCATTAACATTGCTGATCAGCATGTGCTATCAGTCCTCTATGGACTTCAATTATTAGCGGTTGCTATGAATTTTCCATTAACTTTAATGATTGGCATTGGCTAAGAATTTTTGAGTGCATTCTCTGATCAGCATTTGCTGCAAACTCCCCATTTAATTCATTGGTCAGTCTTTACTATGACTTTCCTATTGAATTTGATTTTCTATTCGTTTCCACTTAATTTCAAGGATTTAGGTATGGCTCTAAATTCACCCCAAAAAGTCTAGTGCTCAATGTTCATGATAGGTTTGTTGTTTGGCTGCAAATGTTTTAAATTTAAGCCAAGGCAATTAAACTAGATCAAGACAAAGCCCTCCTAATTTGGTACCCTTGCAAAAGCGGGAAGGAGGATTGGTAGAGGAGTCAATAGCTAAACTGAATTTTCCTTTTTCCTTGACATTATTTACTTATATGCACTTATTATTGCCTACCCTCTTTACAGCATCTGAATGTGTATTACTTAGGGTTGCTGCAGTATAAAGTCAACAACATTTTTGTTCATGCATTTGAAATAAAATATTAGAAGGATGAGCCTAAGTTCACTTTTTTATTGATTCCCTGTTATAGCGAGGAATCCACAAAACCAGTAGGTTTTAGCCTTACAATATTCTCTTTTTATTTTATTTTAATTTTTTAATTTAAATTTATTTATTTAAACATATTTGGTTTTCAGCATTGATTTTCACAACAGTTTGAATTACAAATTTTCTCCCCATTTCTACCCTCCCCCCCACTCCAAGATGGCATATATTCTGGTTGCCCTGTTCCCCAGTCAGCCCTCCCCTCTATTACCCCCCTCCCCTCTCATCCCCTTTTCCCTTCCTTTCTTGTAGGGCAAGATAAATTTCTACGCCCCATTGCCTGTGTATCTTATTTTTTTAGTTGCATGCAAAAACTTTTTTTTTTGTTTTTGAACATCTGTTTTTAAAACTTTGAGTTCCAAATTCTCTCCCCTCTTCCCTTCCCACCCACCCTCCCTAAGAAGTCGAGCACTTCAACCTAGGCCACCCATGTGTCATTATGTATAACCCTTCCACAATACTCATGTTGTGAAAGGCTAACTAAAAAAAAATTGAATCTCCCCATCTCACCCAGGTTGGAAGTACAGGAGCTACTCATGTCTAATCCTACTTCTGGTCACCATAAGAGCTTGGACCCACTTTGTTTCTGCCCTGGATCAGTTCTCACTTCCTTAGGCAACTTCAGTTCATTTGATAAGATGACTGTAGTTATCTTAATTTTATAAACAAAAAAAAAACAAAACCTGAAAAGTATGATGCTATTTTCACAAAACAGGATTTGTACTTTCTGATCTCTTGTTGCTGTTCTAATTCATCCTCCAAGACCCATATAAAATACCAGCTCTATAATAAACCTTTATTTGACCTATTGGGTGGCTTACTGATTGACTGAACTTACCATTTGGAAGTGATCTCTCCTTTCTATACTTCTTAGCACTTTGTGCTATACATATGCTGGTAACATTCTGATTTGTATTTATCGATCCTTGAACATGGTCTATCACCCTTCCTTACTGGACTGTGAAGTCTTGGGAACAGAGACCATCCCATAAGCTGTCCTTGAATCATCATGCCCAATGCAGTATATTGAACACATTTCAGTCCTTCACTGAATATGTGAACTTATTGGCCTGGGCACTCTCTCAACGGGTAGAAATTGAAGCCTATCCATATATGTTCATTGTGTGCCTTTCATTTCCATGACTTTCAGTAAATCCTCTACAGGAAAGCCGCACAATTCACTTTGTATCTTTTAATATTTTATGAATATTATCATGTTACTTATATTAGGCATGTAATAAATGTTTACTGAATGAATGAATGTGTTAGGAGAGACAAAAGCTTGATTCTTCCTGATTTGTGGTGCTCTATCTACTAAAAGAAAGAATAGAAAACTTTCATAAGACATTTTTTCCCATGATCTATGATGAAAAGAATGACATAGATTATCTGTTCTTTAAAAAAAGCCATAAAAACTTGACTTTTCAACTACTTAGCACTATTTGGGAAGTACATATTCTTCAATACAGAAAAATATAATTAGTTGATAAAAATCACCAAGAGTGACTCCCTGTTAGTGTGAAAACAGAGAACGTAGTCAAAGAAATGCTTACAGTGCTCATATAGGAAGGAAATAGATGATAACTGTGGAATTCTATTTCTGAGAAACAAAAAATTTCAAAGTGTAGTTTGCCTCTCCAATAACAAAATGGTAAAATTTCTAATTGTCCAATTTATTGTCTTTATTTGGGAAAACTCTTTGTGGATTCTATGTTAAACTCTCAGAGTCACCTCAGGAGTATTTCCCTAAGTGTATTTCCATAAGTTCAAGCTCCTTAAATACAAAATTAGCCTTAAAGTATGTAAATTTAATATAATTTATTTAATAAATTATTCTAGCCCCAGAAAAGTCTAAGAAAAGACTTACTCTAGTTTTTAATAGGCTGCTTACAGATCAGGCATCTTCCTCATAAGCTGACTATTTCTGAGAAAGTCCAGAAAAATACTCCCAGGCATGATATAATGGCACCTTTGTCAGAGTGCTTAGGCTTCCACCTTTTTAATGCACATTTCATAAGCATTTGGGGGGCACTAAGCTGTTAGTTTCATATTTTCAGCTTTTAAAGAGCCAAAGAGGTGAAGAAGATTACCTTTGGCAGATCTGTTCTATGCCATCACTTTGTTGCCATTGTTGGAATGTCTCAAAAGGTTTTATTAGGTAAAGACCTCTATAAATTCCAGGTGTCGACCATATGTTCATCAATCTGTCCATAAACAAAGAAGGTTTTATTCTCATATCTAATTTCCTCATGTAAGTCTAGGAAAACACTGCAAACATGTTAGTACATGACTGTGAAAATCTTCAGGTATTTAGGTTGAGCTCTTTGAGTAATCCAAGGTCCAAGTTGTAGGAAAATAGAACAGCCCATTTCAGTCTATCCTTTTTGATGCCATGGAAGTGCTCCAATCAGATTCGTAAGGATGCATGTGAACTATCTTTGTAGCCTAATTGAAAGATTCCAATTAATTGGGGATGGAGAGGAGGGTGCTTCAGGACAACAGCAAGATGAGCTGAGTTGTTGAGACATTTTTTCTTGCTAAAGGAAACTAGGGCGAAACAAGCCAAAAAAAATCTCTACAGCTCTCCTTGAAATCAGTATAAGGTTTCCTGTAGAGCTATAGCAAATATATACATAAAGATGTATGTAGCTAACTACATATCTGATCACAAGATCATAGGCCTAGAAGAGACCTCCTATTCCAACCTTCCTATTTTACAATTCAGGAAACTGAGACCAAAGAAGGTTAAGTGAGTTGTTCAAGGCCACACAGGTAGTGTTTCAAAGGTGGGATTTAAAGTCATGAGTTAGGTTCTCTCACTCACAAAACAGTGTTATTTCTACCATACCCTAGTCTCTATATTGTATATAACACATAATAAAAGCTTTATCTATGTTATGTGTATATTTTATTTCAAGTAGTGTATATTTCCAGATCAGAAACTGAAATCTGTTTTTGTTTATATACATATGTATGTGTGTATAGACATATATACATGCATGTGTACATATGTGTGGTGTGTATACATACAACTACAGGAAATAATGTATCAGGCACTGTCATAGGCACTGGAGATACCTAGTCAAAAATGAAACAGTCCCTGCTTTCAAGGAACCTGAGTTCTATCAGGGGAGAAGACAAAGACAGAGAGAAAGAGAGAAATATTTCTGTATAGATATATAGAAATATATCTATAATATAAACTTATATTAATATACACACTGTATATATGCATGCCTGTGCATGCATATATGTATATACAGAATAAATAAAATACAAGGTAGTTTAGGGAAAGAAGGGGCTAGCAGCTGGAAACAAGCAACAGGAAACACTTCATTTAGAAAGTGGTGCTTAGCTGAGTGCTGAAGTCAATAAGTAATTCTAAGTGATGAGAAGGGAATTCATTCCTGGCATGACGGACAGGCATCACAAAGATATAGATATGATGGGAGAGGGAGTGATGTTTGTGAGAAACAGGAAGAAGGCCAGCCTGGCTGAACCTTAAAGGGCAGGAAGGGGATTAATGGATTGTGAGGCTGGAAAGGTAGGTCAGGGCCAGGAGTGGAGGCTAAATCATCTTATCCTTTAAAGCTCTGAATCTATGATCCCACCCTTTCTCAAGTCCATTCTAAGCTTGTTAGTCCAAGGGAAACCACCACATGATACTCTCCTTCCAGATGAACTCCAGTGGCTCCCTATTACCTTGAAGATCAAACACAAACTTCTTCATTTGGCATTTAAAAACTTCCAAGATTTGGTCCCAACCTACCTTTCCAGTTTCATTATAAATCGCCTCCTACTGGTTTTCTTGCTCTTCCTCACATATAACTTTCCATCTCACATTTCCATAGTGGTTTGCAAAGGCTCCCTGACTACCAAGCCTTCCTCGTCTTTTCATTTAGAATTTTTAGTTTCTTTCAAAGCTGGGCTCAAATACCACCTTCTACTATCTCTGCTGAAATACTAGAAGCTCATGGTCAGAGCCCCTTGAGGGAAGTGACCATTTAATTTTTCTGTTTATATAACCAGTATCTAAGCAGAGTTATTAGAACATAGTAGGTATTTAATAAATGCTTGTTGATTGTATTAAAATGATGATTTCTGTAGGATTATAATTAGAAACCTATGGCATAGAGATATTTATACTTTTAAAACTTTATTTTATTTTGACAAATAAACATACATTAGACATTTTTAAGTTCATTGCTCTTCTCTGACCAATTACATGTATTCTTTATGTTTTAAAATAGACTTAGATTTCTTTGATTATTTTCATTATTTCATGTTGTGAATTAAATTCACAACAGTTAAACTATAAATAATTAAAATAGTTAAATTATAAATAATAATTCTGAAACTTGAGGCCCTTTCTAGTTGCTCTAGGTCCCACTGCTGCTCCTCTGAATTTCCTTTGCACTCACCACCATCACTAGTATATTTAGTCAAGTCAAGGCGAGTCAACAAGCATTTATGAATCCCTCAGACACTGTGCTAAATGCTGAGATTATAAATACAAGCAGAAAATAGTTTATATTTTAATGAGGGAAGATAACACATAAAAAAGAGCTGAAAAAGGGTGGGGTGAAGGTAGTGAGAGAAAACTGGTAGAGACTAGAGATAGTAGAGCCTGGGAGAGGTATGAAAACATAGTTAGCCTGGACCTTCTCCTTAAAATGGAGATTCTGGGAGGAACCAGCCAGTCAGAGGGAGAGGTAGCTGGGATGGAAGGTACTTTCAATATGAGAAGGATAATTAATGACTGATTATTGTCTAATGTTTCATAGACCTTAGTTTTCCTCTGTCAAGTAAGTTCCATGAGGGCATGTTTTATATGGTATCCCTCATAGTGATTATGATTCTACTTAAAAAATTTTATCAATTAATTTAATGATCAAGAAATGTGGTTACTGCTTTTTATTCAATTAGTTTAGTAAATGATCATTTTAAAAGGAAAAAATGGGCAGTATTTATGAAGTACATTATCTTGAAAAAATACTTTCATCTTGAAAAATAAGCTTGCTGTTTAGAGAAAGTATGTTGGTTTCTGGTGACTATTTTCCATTTTATTCCTCTGAATCCCTCTGCCCTGTTGCTTTCTCAATTTTCTCTGGGCATTCATCATCACAACCTTTGTCCACTGTTAAATAGATGCTTATTAAGAGAGCTCGCTTTAAAATCTGTTACATTATCCATTGCCACTTTTTTGTCAATGCTATGGGCTGTAAGGAGATCAGTGCTGAGCACTTTAAAGAGTCCACTTTAATTGGGAAGAAAAATATTTCCATTTCCTGACTGAAAACCCCAATACAATTAATACTGAACAAAGGAACCCCTTGGTCTCAGAGTCCTACACGCCATTATGTTATCCACGTCCCCTCTTCTGAAAATAAAGTAAAACCATATATTTTCTACAAACAAACAATAGACACATGGCCTGTTGGATCAGGTTACATCAGGTTGTGTTGTGTTACATGATGTGACATGCCCTGCTGTGACCCGAGGCAATGTCATCTTGTGTTACCTTGGTAGAGAAGTACTGCTCTTTATTAAACAGCTGTGGAGAAGGCTAATCAGCTGTGGTCATAAGACTTTTTCTGCTATCTTTTCTCTAGGAGTGAGGAATATGAAGTGCCCTGAACTGCTGCCATTCTGAGTCATTTAAGGAAATCAGAGAACACAAGACCCAAATAAGACACAGAGGCAAGGTTTTCATTAATTTTCTAAATGAATTTCTAATTCAAAGTTATACAAGAAAAAAAGTATATTCCTGAGAGTTATGTGTTGTAAAGGGACAACTCCTTCAGTTAAGAGTGGTATAGCTAAGATATTCAGTAAATTTTTAGGTAGAAGAGACTTGGTGTTTCTACCCAATTTATCCCTTTTTCTTTCCTGCACAGCCTGGTCATTATTACTCCTTTCTGGTGTGATAAGCTTTGTGCCCATAATTGGACATTATGAAATCAGGAGCCACAACTGGAAGGTGTGATAAAAACATGTCTATGGTCTGACCCTTGAGAGGATTTTATCAGGATGGTGACTCTCAGTAAGAAGCTATCTTAAATTATTACATTAGGAGGTGATATTATACAAAGGAACCCATTGTGTTTGGTCATTCAGTCTAATGATTTTAATAGTATTTTCCTATTGATACATCTTGCATATAAATTTACTTTTTAATGATCTACACAAAGAGAAGTGAACAATATTACATAGGTACATCTATCTAGTGATTTTAGAGTAATTACTGGTGCATGGTACAGAATATAACCTTTTGGTTATATTCTGCAGTAAAAGGAATAGGTTAGAGAGGTTTTTATGTAAAATTAGCAATGCTCTGTGTTGGAAGCCTAATGTACTTTTTATTGTTAGACAAGTCAATACTGCCTTAATACACAGTTTATAAGCTTCTTGCTAAAATTGTATATGAAAGGGATTAGTTTCCATAGATGAAAGGCATAATTTTAACAATGAGGCCACGTAAGCAGAATGGTTGAAGTACTGATAAAGGATTTGTTAGCTTCAACACAGAATAAGTCTTATTAGCCTTATTAGTTGCCACTGTTTGACCTAATATTGTTCATTGTCTGAGTAACATATATTGGGAACCGGGATGGAAAAGCACTATATGTGACCGATTATTGTGCATAGATTCAAATATGGAGAACGCTTCAACTGAAAAACATAAACTATAGAAATTTTTTAGAAGTTCTGTTTCTCTGGCTTCACTTGTCTCTCAAAGAGACTTCAGAAAAGAAAAGTCCAAGTTTAGCTTTCAAGAAAATTTAATGTTTAGGAAATAGAGGAAGCCAAATCAAAATAGTTTCTCCTTTCACTTGATAGGATAGGAACTTCCCCTTAGGTCCAGTAGCATTTGTGACAGAGAGGAAATATTGATGAAATTGCATGGGAACATTTGAAAGATAAAGTCATAAAAATGCAGTGTTAGTAAGTCAAAAATAGATAGTGAATTTCTTTGGATTTGTAAAGATAAAGTTAATAGCTCCCCCCTGCCACACACACACATGCACTTTGTTGGTAGTAAGATTAAGAATGACGATATAAAGTGGAGTAAATGTTGAAGTCCAGGAAAACCAACAGTTTTACAATACCATAATGGTAGAAGGGAGAAAAGGAAACCAACCCTGGTTCCTATCTTAATTTCTGCATATCTGTCATCAGCAGAGATGCCTAGATATAATAAGGAGTCATAAGAAGCAAGCAGCAATACGTTATTTGCCTGAGAACAGAAATTCTTCAACTTGTTTTTTTTTATAGAGCATTCATTATTCTAGTTATTTTAAGTAAAGTAGGAAGCCACGGTAGGAAGGAGTTGGAAACTGAGTCAGAGGACCTGGGTTTGAATCTCAACCCTGCCACTATCTGTGTGACCATGGACAAGGCATTTCCCATATCTGTACTTCAATTTTCCCAGCTGTTAAATGAAAGGATTGGATGAGATGATTTCTAAGGCTCCTTCCAATTCTAAATCTATTATCCTAGGAAAACCTATATTTTTCTGCCATTTTTAGAGTTCCATATCTGGTTTTAACTCCTGGGAGTCTATAACAGACTTTTTTTCATTGCTCTTAGATGTGTGTTTTATGCACATTTGTAGTTGCATGGAGTAACTCTAGAAATCTTGGGAAGATAGGCAGTACGGTATGTAATATTATCAAAGTAATGAAGGCACTTCAGATAAAACAAATCCCCACCTGATAAGACAGAGGCCAGTGACTAGGATTGGAGCTGGGGAGATGGTATCAAAGAATGAGAAGGCAATGGGGCATAGACTTAACTCCTGTATAACACCCAAAGCTTTTTTGAGCCTCAGGGAACCTAGATTCAAAGCATGTTAGATACACATGAGAAAACCTATGCTATAAAATGAATTTGGACGTTCTGATCAGTACTAAAATACCTTCGCATCCACTTCTGGTAGTAACTTGTTGAAACCTATTTTAATACTCAAACAAATCTTAGGAAACTTGTATAAGTAGTAATAAAATATGACTAAAATAGGTGGAAATAGGGTTTCCATTTTTCTCCCTAGTCCACAGTTTTATCAAAATGTATTATCGGCTGAGAATCTGTGTTGTCTATCAACTCTATTTGTGGAAATAAGGGCTTGCTCAAATCACAGAGAGCTATGTGAATAAATGTGTATTGTTAAAAATGAAATAGTTATTCTATTTTTTTAGATAAGGCACTTTGAATTGTAATTATAATTCAGAATTATGTATTAGTTGACAGATTGCAAACCACTTTCTTCACATCATCCCTGTGAGTTAGGTAGTACCCATAATATGACCCACATTTTATATCCCAATTTCTCAATATTATTATCTTTACTTCCTATATTATTTCCTACAGGTAATGGAAACTCTAAAAATTGTCAGTGATCAATACCACATAGTATGGGTCTGAGAGGCAAGATAAGAACCCACTTTCCTGATTCTAAGCTCTATATTCTAGCCACTACATCATAGTGCTATGAAATAAAGGATGAATAAGGAGTAGCACAGGTCTATAGTGTGCAACTTTCTACTGGTTTATACCAAGTAACATAGTGCTCCTTTAATCCTCAAAAAGGAGAATATTGTATGAATGAAATTATTCTTCTTTTAGGTCACATTTTCCAGTGACCTCTATATATGCCAACTATAATAGGTTTTGTAATTCTTTCAAAATATTTTAAAGAATTATTGGAGAAGGTAGCTATATCAGAACACAAGTTTTCATAGGTTGCATAGAGCATGGCTTGGGTGTGCCAGCATAGCTTGGGAAGAATGTAAGGTAACATTACCCTTTTCCCTGTAGGATGCCAACTATGAAAGAGTAATTCCTTCCTGAGTGAGCTAGTCCTAAGAAGAATAGTTAAGTAAGCATTACTTTTGTATCATTGGCACTCACTTCACTTCCTCTTTCAGTATTTCTCTGTCCCTTCTTGGCATCCTCTTCCTCATAGGTGCACATAAGTAAATGAATGAATGGAAAAAAAATTATTAAGTGCTTGCTATGTGCAAAGAACATGATATCTAGAGATACAAATAGAGAAGCAAAATGGTCCCTGCTCTAAGATCACATTCTAAAGGAGAAAACGTATATAGCTTTCAGCTACAATTCAGATGAAAAAGCCCCATGGTCCTTAGGGTGCTACAGCAAAGCAGATGGTAATGCCTCTTCATTAATATCATCTCCACTGATAGTTCCACGTTTCTGATATTAAACCACTTGACAGTGTTGAGGATTCTCGTGGCAAGAACATTACTTTCCTGGTTGTCAGTAGCTGTGGCTACTGAGGAGGCAGAGGCTTCAGCACCTGCAAGAACAGCAGCCCACTCACACTTCCTAGGGACTGGGGGTTGTTTCCCAGCATGATGGCTTTAGGGTCAGTGCTGGAAGCAGTACTGGTAGGGTCAAATGTGACATTCAGAGGCATTCGGACTTATCAGCCCAATAGCGACAGATGGTCATCAACTGGTTGTTGGTTTTGGCAAAGGAAATGGGCCCTTTTTCTATGACGATCATTCCCCTTTATGATGGCTGCAAAGCCTGATCTGGAAGCTGAGCTGGGTCTTCTTGGGGACACTTCTGTTTCTCATACTGCTGTTCACAAAGAGCTAGGTGGTGTACTGTCTAGGGCACTGGACTTGGAATCCTGAATACTGAATTTGAATTCTACCTCAGACATTTACTAGCTATTTGTCATTAGGTCATTTAAACTCTTTCAGACTCAGTTTCCTGATATTCTAATAGCACCTACCTTATCAAGATAATATGGAAAGACCTTTGCAAACCTTGAAGCATTATACAGAGTGTTATATAAGCCTTAGTTTAGTTTTAAGCTATTAGAGCTCAAAATAGCACTAAGACTTTTGAGATACCATGTATAAATGTTAGCCATTATTCTTTCTCAACTATTTTTATTAGATTATCTTTCTTACCTATTCTGGCCTCATTGTCAGCACCTATACAACCACCCTCCCATTATCAAATTTACCCATGTATCACCCATTCCCCAAACCCTACTTCTTAGCTAGTTGTCATATAAACAATCTGGTCAACTCATTCAAACTAAAGTGATAAAGACAGACAATGGCTTAAGCTACCTCTTCAGGAGTATTTGCATGGGATACTTGTGGAGTTATCATGCTACTCTCTCTGCGCATTTAATAATTTATGAAATGATAATGTGTTGTCTAATAAGAATTTGTTCATCTTTATGGAGAGCTAAGTTTTTTTAATCCTGATTTACCATAAAATAATCATATTTCACAAATACAGGCTAACAAATTGTTTTAAATTTAAACTTCAAACAAATAGGCTAATTGTCACATCTTAATTATACACTATGAGTGGCTATTGATAACTGGAAGTGCCATTTTGTAATAATAATCTACTAGCAGCTGTTGTGGGGTGTAAGACCGAACAAGACCAGCAACAAGAGCTGCCAGCACAGGTTCTTTGATCTGCTTTACTAAGGAAAGCAATGTTAATGGGTTAATAATCTTACTTCAATCCAACATACAAATATCATTCACTTAGTTCAGGAGGAAAAACCAGCAACCTGAGCTTCAGAGCAAATACAAACAAATTACAAACATACACAATATAAACAGACCAAATCACAATTCATAGTTACCAGGAAAGCATCAACATCTGGGTTTACAAGCCTGGGGGCTCTTTTAAATGGCTGCCCAGAGTCCCATGCCCCTCTTCCAGTGACATCTCAAAAATAAGACTCATAAATATCTTGCATTTACTCAGGGAGCCAGTTCAGTCACCATTTTATCTAGTAATACCATTGATCAAGGCATATATTAGGACCTAAAATAACATTCAACCTTAGGAATGAAATAGCTAGCAAGACAGTATAGTAAAATGGGTAGAGGACCAGATTTGAAGTCAGGAAAGTCTGGTTCAAGTCCCATCTCTGCAGCATCATAGCTGTATGACTCCAGGCAAGTCACTTAACTTCTGGTGGAGTCAGGAAACTCTAAAATGGTAAGCTGAGGAACCGTGGATCTGCTTTGGTTAAAAAATACTCACTAGAAATATTTATATGTATACATATATATTATCCAGGCATATGAATATAATAGTAATAATTGTAGCTAACATTTGTATAATGACTGTCGTGTGCCAGGCACTGTGCTAAGCGCTTGATAAAGATAATCTCATTTGATCTTCACAACAACTCTGGGAAGGTAGGTGTTCTTATTATCCCAATCTTACAATGGAGGA
The DNA here is from genome assembly GCF_011100635.1 of Trichosurus vulpecula. NCBI lineage: Eukaryota > Metazoa > Chordata > Mammalia > Diprotodontia > Phalangeridae > Trichosurus > Trichosurus vulpecula. Next base: position 136,143,636 of record NC_050577.1, on the reverse strand, counting down.
AACTGTGGCAAACAGAGGTTTAAGTGACTTTAAGTGTCTGAGGCTGGATTTCACTGGTATATTAATAGATAATGTTGGCATACACACACATATACATACACACATATATGTATATGTATAGGTATAGAGAAAGAGAGAGATGCATTAATTGAATCTGCTTTGTACCTCTAACTTCTAAGACTAAATTTCACCCAGACATGATTTCAGTAATCATTTGTCTTCCTTCAGTCTTATTTTACTTGAATATGTAGACAGGTTTTAGTACATAATCTCATTCAAACATTCTAATATTAGATTAAATAATAAAAAGAACTCTTCTTTTACCTTTCAACTTATGTTTTAGGTTTCTGCTACACTTTAAAACAGATAGTGTTCACAAGGCAGTATGAGTTCAACTACATATATTTTTTAAAAATATAATTATTTAATCAGTGCTATTGGATAGCATGACTTTATCTGACAACATCTGTTGCTCTGAAGCAGAGGATTAGCCATAGAAACAAAGAAGGTGTTTTCTCCTCTTTTCCCTAAGCCGAAAAGATGGAGAAGAGAGCTGTATAGTCCATAACAATGTGAAAATCTTTACATGATACTGTTCACCAGAGACTTGTCAATAGGCTGAGCCATATTGGTTCTGGCAGTCTTTCTACTGGGACAGTATTTGCCTTGAAGTACTATCTTTTCTCTTTTTCAATGTCAGCCTGAAGGCTCTTAGACAACATATGTTCATTTCATGTCTTAGAGATATTGCTTCTGGTATTGCTAATGCATTACCACATTGAGCCTTTTTGTAAAACAGATGGTACATATTAAGGTCTCTGTTTCTTATATGATTTCTGCAACAATAGCACTGCATTCTTCACGTTGACAAAAGTATCATCAACATCATGCGGTGCAGCCCTAGATTATGTCAGAATGGTAAATGAATACTCACGACAGAAGGATCAATGACGAAGGTGAACCGAGCCCCTTAGCAAACTCAGAGATGCTAACTGGTTGTATTGAATAGCTGGGCACTTCAAACTGCATGTGGGCAATGCCTGCTTCTCTCCCTTGTTGGATGCCCTTCTCTAGAAAGGCTCAGAAAAGGAGAAATAACAATAACAAAAAACAGCATAATTAGTTTTCCAGAAATGCAGCTTTGAAATAGACTTTCCTATTTGGAGTGCTTGAAGTCTGTGGTTTTTTAATCTAAACATTGAGTCAAACCATTTTCTTTCTTTCTCTCTTTCTGTCCCCTCCTTCCTTCTTTTCTTTCTTTCCTCCTTTCTTTCTTTCCTTCTTTCTTTTTCTTCCTTTCTGTCTTTCTCTCCATGTCTTCTTTCTTTCTTTCTTTTTTTCTTCCTTTCTCTCTCTCTCTCTCTTTCTTCCTTCCTTCCTCCCTTCCTTCCTTCCTTTCTTTCCAGGAGGAGGAGCAGGGTCCGGTGCTCTGGACCTGTGATTTCACTGATATTGAAACTTGAAATCCATATACCTATGCAAGTCAGCCACTCATCAGTCAGTAACTTACTCAGAGTTACTCAACACTACTTATTTAATGTTGCTAAATGTTTAACAGCCTGCTTTCCAAAAAGCATACACTTTTAAGTTAATGTTTTCTCCATCACTTTCTTAAGTCTAGGCAATTAACACCTGATTTCTGAAGTGTAAGTGCTCATAGTGAAAATTTACCAGTTGGCTCTCTGGCCTGTACAAATTGGCTCCAGCCCACCCTTAAGTCCTAAACACTTGCCTTGCCTGAAGCACTGAAAGCTTTACCAGCTTACTTATGGTCACACAACTGATAAACACCAAGAGTAGGATTTGAACCCATGCCTGACTCCAAGTCATAAACTCTATCTACTTTGCCAAGTGGCCTCTCATCAAGTCAAGATTATCACTGTACTATCCTAAGAAATGATTCTTTTTCTACAATTCTCATCAGACAATTAGCAACAGGAGTGAAAGAGCTATAGAGATCAGGCCACCATCAGGGTTCAAAACAAATTCGGACAGTTTCTCAATAAGAATCTGAGCTTACCTGTGACTCAAAACATTTTTTAACTGGAAATATCCTATGATGTCTACTGAGGAGCAGAAATGTTAAAGCAACTTGGCTCTCCAGCAAATCCACACATACAGCAATTCATTTATTTCCTCGCCTTCTTTTATCTGCAAACCTGGCTTTTAATCATTGCTACTTTTTCTAAGTTGGATATTAAGTGTTCAAATGTCTCATGTTCTTTCTCATGGGTGGGAAACCTTGTTTTAAAAAAATTTCCTTTTATAATATATTACTTTATTCTAACCCCTACCAAACGAATGGTTTTATTTTCAGCAAAGGCTGAAGAAACACATATACACACACAAAAGTACTTCAAGACCATGGCCCCTTTATTTTCTCTCATTTAAACATTATAAGCAAATCTGAAAAAGAGCAGCAACCATATTTTAAAAGAAGTCAATGAACTATGATATCTCAATACATAACTATGTGCTACAAAATATAAACATCTATGATATAATTATCTTAAAAAGTATAAAGGCATAAGAGCAGATGTGCTTGTAAAACCTTGAATTTTAGCAATGTTTACTCTTTACTTTCAATAGCAAACTTTGTTTAGACAATGAAATTTTTTGGTTGTTTTTTCATTCAGCAAAATCACATTTCTCCCTCAATGATGAATTTATTCATCATTTTCTGTCAATAGGCTACTTATTATAATTATATTTTGGTTGGGGGGAGGATGTGCAAAGGTTTATTTTTTAAATTTAAGGACTCGGAGGGCTCACATCTTCTAGGAGTCATTTTATGTCACCAAATATAATTACATCATCAAAAAATTCTTGGGCAGGGGATCATTCTCGGTTCTGAGAATACAAAGAGATACAGCTTGCAGCCAGTCGTACTTGATTGATCTTCACATCCCCTCCTTGTTTATTTCCAGAGTAGCTATCAAAATGGTTTAAATATTTTAAACAGTTTAAAGTGGCCCAAAAGTATTTTTCAAAACCAGCAATGTTTGTTGTTATTGTTCGGGATAAAACAGTTTTTACTGCTTATATTCAGCACTAAATACTCAAAAGATCTCAAGGATGTACATATTCCCTCCACCAGTACATACTATAACCTATCCATCACTTCCCATTCTGCATTTATCTTGTCAAAGTCAAAGTTTGCCACAAGAGGTTCATCTGGCATAGCATGGAATTTACTTTCTCTTGACATTGCAAGAACACTAGTGGCCCACATAGACTATTCTTTGGTCATTCCTGCTTCTTGCTACATGACTAGTCCGTCTTTTTCTCTGCTTGTACACTTCTCTGATATGAGTATATCTTTTATTTTGCTTCTCCCTTATAATTCATAATCCATCAGAATTTTCTCTCATTAATTATGTACCTGTTTATTTCACATGGTAGACATGAATAGGCTGTGGCATATATTCTCCTCATTGTCCTTTGGGTGATCCTCAATTTAGAATCTCTGGACACTGTGGTATTCCATTACTTATAGTCATATGGTGACACTATACGTATACTGGTATCAAGAATAATAGGTCTTTGTTTCAAGGAGAAACATGGAGCTAGTAAAAATAACTTTGACATTTCCCAAAGACAAAAGAGCCCCTGTCCCTTTGTCTAATTCTGGGCTCAAATAATTGTTCATGTGCAATATTTATATAAATACTTTATATATACACATATGTATATTTAAATACATGCAGCTATACAATATATGGATGGAGATATAGATACTAATAGGCATATATGAGTAATAAATAATATCATAAAGCAGTAGATTTTAAATGTGTGTCATAGATAGATGCTATAGAAAGTCAGGAAAGACCATGGGATTATTTATGAAGATTTCATGGGGGAGGTGGAATATGAGCTGCTTCATGAGGCATAGGTTTAGACCAAGCAATAGAGGAGGAAGTTGCAAAGGAAGAGATAGGAATGTAGGTGCCATGCTCTGGGAATGAAGACTAGGATAACATGGCCGAAGTTGAGGATTCCTACAGAAGGATACTGAATTACTTTAACTGTGTAAAAGTCTTGGTCCAAATCTAAATCATTCCAACTGGGAGATTTATATGCAATGGAGACTACAAAACTTTCTCTCTCCATCATCAATTAATGAAGAGGGAGTATGCGGTACTCCTTCTTAGCACAGTTGCTTTGTGGAGCCACCCTAATTAATTTGAACAACACCCTCTCACCTCCCCAATGCAAAATTACAGGGGGCTGAGCAACATTGGGGAAGAGATTGGGGTACTCATCTGAGCCTCTAGACTTATGATACGTGCTGATACAGATAAAAAACGCCACACCTAGACACTGGAAAAAGAGGTCATTAGACTGTGAAAGTAACCTTGAACCAACATTGAGAAATAGAAAAGTTGTTTGTAAGATGCAAGGGGAGTTATGTTCTTGGCCTCTGAGAAAATTCTTACATGAAACAGAGTGCAAAATAGAATCAACTCGAGTTCTGTTGAATTCAATCAGTCAAGCAATCACAAGCGTTTATTGTATTAGGTGCTGGGGATACAATTCAGAGCATGGTGAAATCCCTGTTTGCAAGAAGTTTATATTCTAATGGGGAAGACAAGAACATACATATATATGTGTATGTGTATACATATACATCTACATATATGTACATATGTATAAATATATGTGTATGTGTATACATATATATATGTGTGTGGATATGTAGCAAGTTTTATGGGCTCATTATCCCAGAGTTAAGCCAGATTACCTCCCTATTAGGGTTCTGGTGGTACCCCTAAGGAGTTGAGGTGTCTTTTCTCTGCTGCTATAATCCATTTGCATATTGTGTCATCAGAGTGGAGAGAAGACTACCAAGTTAGTCCATAAATATATGTATTTTGGACAGAACACTAAGCCTGGAATCAGGAAGACTTGAATTCAAATCTGACCTCCAAAATTTACTAGCTGTATGACCCTAGGCAAGTCACTTAATCTCTATTTGCTTCAGTTTCCTCAACTATGAAATGGGCATAGTAATAGCACCTACTTCTCTGGATCGTTGTGTGGATCAAATGAGATAATATTTGCAAAGCACTTAGCCCGTTGCCTGGCACACAGTACGTTCTATAGAAATGTTTGTTGTGGTGGTGGTGGTAGTTGTCGTTAAATACAGCAGATTGATGGTGTTCTGATTTGGGACTGTGATGAAACAAAATTAACAAAAAGAATTACTTAGCCTAAGCAGAAGAAGACTATACAACAAAGATAGACACTGAGAACATCTCGCGTTGATTCACCTGATTGAAGCTCCCTTGACTAAGTCTCTATGAGGATCTACCAGGCAAGAATGAGAATAGAAATAGAACTCCTGGTGGCATTTTTGTACTCTGGTGATGAGGAAGTGGTGTCAGTAATCTGAACCCTTTTCTCCTGAGCCAATCAAGTCTCAAGGATGGGGATGCAATGAGGATATTGTTCCTAATGCTAATGGTGGGCTGATTCTGGATTTGAGTAGGAGGCAAATGAGCTGCATTGAACTTGGGAAATCCCTTGGCATAATCCCAAACTACTTCCATTTTTAAAAGCCCATTGTGGATATTCAGTATTCATATGATACTATTTGACTGTGCTCTCTAACATGAACTAGGCCTTCACTCCTGCATAGTAATCTTTTTATTCACCTGTGTATAACTCCCTATTTCATTTTTCCTAGCAGCCATTTTGAACCTCTTTTCTTCACAAACTCTAAATTTCACTAACAAACACCTATTTCTATTTGCACATGACATTGCTTCATTTTTTGCCAGGGAAGATGATTTAATCCATCTTAAGACCTCTCATTTTCCTTTCTCTGCTCATGAAAACCTAAATTCTGACCCTTCCTCTTCTGTCCTCAACTTAGTGGAAAGGAATCTTGTCCTTGACAAATTTGACCTTTCCGCTTAAAACCTTGTCTCATCTTGACTCATACATTCCTCTTTTCTCTGGGATCTCTCTGTCTCTATCTCCCTCCTTTCCTTTCTTCCTTCCTGCCTAGATTCATTCATTCTTCATTCTTCCTTCCTTTATTTCTTTCTCTTCCCTCTTTCCTGCCTTCCTTCCTTCTCTCTCTTCTTTCTTGTATCTTTTCTTTCCTTCCTTTATTTCTTTCTCTTCCTTCCTTCCTTCCTTCCTTCCTTCCTTCCTTCCTTCCTTCCTTCCTTCCTTCCTTCCTTCTGTCTCTTCTTTCTTGTATCTTTTCTTTCCTTCCTTTGTTACTTTCTCTTCTTTCCTTCTCTCTCTTCTTTTTTTCCTGATGTCACTTTTAATACTCTTTTTATGTGTTCCTTCTTTGCCTATAAACATGCTCAGGCTCATCTACTCCTTTTTGAAAACAAAAAGTATCAGTACCACTTTTATCACTACCACCACTAAAAAAACCTTCCTTTAACATTGTTAACCCCCAAAAGGGATCATTTTATATATCTCCTCCCTTTCACTGATAAACCTCTGGAAAGAATAGTACACACTTAATGTACCTAATCCTCCATGATTCATTCAGTCCTTAACCTCTATGTTCTAATATCTAGGTCCAACAATTGTGTTAAAAATTATTTTTCCAAGATCACCATTGACTTTTTTTACTTGATAAATTCAATGAGATTTTCTCAGTCTTCATACTTCTTTATCTAACTGCAGTATTCGACACTATTGAACACCTTCTTATTCTTGGTTTTTCATTCTTCCTTTGGCTTCTGTGATACTACTGTCTCCTGATTTTGCTAACTTTCTGAGGACTCTTGAAGTCTCTTCTACTGTTTCATCATCCATTTCATGTCTCTTTAAATGCAAGTGTTCCACAAAATTTTGCCTTGGTTCCCATCTCTTCTCATACAATGCTTTCTCCCTTGGTGATCTAAACAACTCTACCAGTTGGTTTACCATTTTGACTCAGGTGACTCCAAAACCTATTATATCCAGTCTTATTCTTTCTCCTGAACTTTAGTCCAACTTCACCAATAGTCCTTGGACAGCTTCACGTGGGTATTTCTTAAGCATCTCAAAGTCCTCATACCTACAATTGAATTGATCATCTTTTCCACAAACTGTACGTCTTCCAAACTTCATTTCTTATAGGAATTATGTTGTGGTTATCTCCATTCTTCTAGTCACTGAAGTCCTTGGAGTCTTCTTGCCTTCTTCTATCTGTGCCGCACTGCATTCTCCTTCCAACATATATTGGTAAATATATAAGAAAACAAAGGAGTCATATGGCGTAGAGCCCTTTTTCTTAGCCTGAGACTCTCAGATTAATTTCAGCAACACAAAATTTCCCTTTAAAATGTGAGTTAACAAATCTGTAGTCTTTTTGTGGATAGAGGAGGGAAAATAATGTGTGTGTGTGTGTGTGTGTGTGTATGCGTGTGTGTGTATACATTTCCCTTTAGAAATGCTTATAACACTTCACCTAAAATCCTTTGGAAAACAAGCATCAAGAGGAAATGTTTGGTATTAGTTTATAGGAACAAGCAGTCCTTTGGTTTCTTTGCACTAACTGTGTTCCAAATTAAGGATGGCACCTTGTTTTCCTAGTTTTCATTGCCATTAGGGGAATGCATAATTCATTATAGAGATGCATAAGGATTGAGATGCTAGTGTTTGTGATCAGCTTTTCTAAACAGGCAGGGAATGTCCACTTTCTGTAAGTTGCTGCCAGAACGAAATATAGATCTGGATGCCCCCTGTACTGCTCTGTATAATCATGAGACAGTGCTTGAAATTTTGATGACAGCCACCTTGACTTTGAAGAGGCTTACATGAAAAGAATTATTTTCTGTGGTAATTAGGGACATGTAGAAAGGATTTCTGAATTGAAATCATGCTTAGATGAGAAGGAACCTATCTGAGCTGTTTACAAAGCCTTGTAGTTTTCTTTAAAAAATAAAAGAGAAGACGAGCCAAGGCTCGTTTATTTTTTTTTAAAGAATTATCAAAGTACTTTGGCAAATTTCTCATTTTAGCAAATTAAAAATATTTTTATGCCAAGATTGTTTGTGTCTTGGTATAACATAGTATATTTTCCCTGAGATGTAATGTTGTTACTTGTCTGAGGATAGAATGATATATTTAGTTTGTTGTACTCCATTTCAAACAAATCAAAATAGGAGAAATCTTTGTTTTAACAAGAAAGATAAAAGAAAGATGTCTCAAGGAAATAATAATTTCTCATCCATCACATTGACGTACAAGCTGAATGTGTGAAATATGGACCAGAGATGCTAGAGACATCAAATAAATACTAGATAAATACTAGGTGTTTAAAATTACATCTATACCTTTATCTATATCCTTCTAGCTATATTATTAACAATAATTATATTATCTTATTATCTATATCTATATTATTAGCAAAAGTGGTGAGAAATTAAAATGGCTAGAAATAGAAGCTTTATTCATACTATCATTCACCTGAATTCATTATATCAGTGTGGTCACCATTAGATAGCTAAGGCATACATAGGAGGTTAGTTTATAGCCAATAAAGTAAATAGTTAATAAGCATTTGTCCTACTCATAAAAAAGTTAACATTTATATAGTATTTAAGTTTTTAAGTGCTATTTTCATTTTTTAAACATTTTTATTTAAAATTTTGAGTTCTAATTTCTATCCCTCCCTCCTTCTTTCCCTCCCATTCTCCTTTACTGAGACTATAAACAATCAGCTATAAAGAGGCTTACAAACACCCAGAAGTAGTGAGTAGAATTTTTTGCCCAGGACCCACTATCCCTGAGCAGCGTTTGAGATGAGCCCCCTCAAACAACACTCATGAACTTAGTTAGTACTAGAAGTGTTGGGAACAAGAAAGGAGGAACTGTTATGAACATGATTTCAGTGGATGGACCAAGAGTTGAGTTAAGCAATTATCTAGACAATAACCACTAGCCAATGAGAGAGGTGTACTTCAGGGAGATGATCTGAGACACTGGCTTGATCCTCTGGTAAATGTGTGATAATGAGGGCCTCCAGAAGATTATGAGAAGGCTACCCCTACCCACTATAAGTAGGTTTCCCAGAACTGAGGAAACCCCTAACCTCCTGCAGGTTGATTCCACCTGGGGTCACCCAGAATGCCTTGTAGAAGAACAAAATGCTCCCTAAAGTTGCTCTCACTACTCATCTTTGGACCATTTGTGGATGATATTCTTTGCATACTAGTAAAATAAGCCTGTTTTTGCTCTTCTTTGTATTTGCTGTTCCCAGTGCGTTATACAGTGTTTGTCACGAAGGACTCAATAAACGCTTACTGATTGACTTGCTTGCATACCCAGACTCTGAGTGATTCATTGCATCAGAATCAGAGGTGTGCTGAAGCCAGATGCATCAACTTAGGCTTCAATTTTCAGTGTGAGCATTGATACTTCAGAAATTGGCAAACATTATAAATTATGGATTGATACGTTATTTTGTTGATTGTCTAGACTTAGAGTGTTGGAGAAAATGTTAATTATTCAGATTAAACAAAAAATGTGTCATGGTTATGATTTTGTTTTCAAGAGTTGATTGGTGAACCATTTACCAGCACACCCCTGGATCTGACCCTCATTTGAAATAACTGCCATTTTAGAAAATGAGTTTTCTCTGAAACCCTTTAATGATAGCACCACACTTGGGATAGCTAAAATTCAGGACCTGAATGCAAACAAGCTTTTCAAGCAGATGGTATAGCATACTGGAATGAATGTGAAACTTGACTCCAGAAGACCTGGATTCAGATCTCTGCTCTGTCACTTACTGTGAGACTGGAAAAAGACACTTTAATTGTCTCATCTCCATTTTCCATTGATTAACTACCCTTCACTGGACATAATTTCAGGAAAGCTCTGGCTACACCATTCACTTTACTTTCCCCCGCCCTTATTTATTTATTTCTAGTTATGGAATAAAACAAGCATTTCCGTAACATAGCATAATAAAAAATGATTGCGCATGAAACTGCAAATCTATTATGTATAACTTGCTATTCCTTTTAAATATATAATAAAGTTATCCTATACATTTTTTCCTTTTTTTCTTCCCTTATTCCCCCCACTCCCCACCTTAAAGATGGCTACCATTAAGCACAAATGTGTGTGTGTGTGTGTGTGTGTGTGTGTGTGTGTGTGTGTGTGTGTAAAATCATTCTGTACATACTTCTATTTATTCGTTCTTTCTTTGGATGTACATTGTAATGTATCTTCTTTCATTTGTACTTTGTAGTTAATTTGGGTATGTATAATAGTCAAAATGACTTATTTGCTCAAAGCTATTATTTTTTTAATTTAATTTAAATTTATTTATTTAACATATTTGGTTTTCAGCATTGATTTTCACAACAGTTTGAATTACAAATTTTCTCCCCATTTCTACCCTCCCCCCACTCCAAGATGGCATATATTCTGGTTGCCCTGTTCCCCAGTCAGCCCTCCCCTCTATCACCCCCCTCCCCTCTCATCCCCTTTTCCCTTCCTTTCTTGTAGGGCAAGATAAATTTCTACACCCCATTGCCTGTGTATCTTATTTTTTAGTTGCATGCCAAAAACCTTTTTTTTTGCACATCTGATTTTAAAACTTTGAGTTCCAAATTCTCTCCCCTCTTCCCTTCCCACCCACCTTCCCTAAGAAGTCGAGCAATTCAACCTAGGCCACACATGTATCATTATGTATAACCCTTCCACAATACTCATGTTGTGAAAGGCTAACTACATTTTGCTCCTTCCCAACCCATCCCGCTTTATTGAATTTTCTCCCTTGACCCTGTCCCCTTTCCAAAGTGTTTGTTTTGATTACCTCCACCCCCATCTGCCCTTCCCTCCATCATCCCCCCCCTTTTATTTTTTTTATCTTCCTCCCTCTTCTTTCCTGTGGGGTAAGATACCCAACTGAGTGTGTATGGTATTCCCCCTCAAGCCAAATCTGATGAGAGCAAGGTTCACTCATTCCCCCCTCACCAGCCCTCTCCCCTCCTCCCACAGAACTGCTTCCTCTTGCCACCTTTATCTTCAACTCACCCTGTGTCTGCTCTCTCTCTTTTACATATATATATATATATATGAACACATATATATATACACATACATACATATACACATAGATGTATACATACATACACATTCACTTATATATATATATACATAAACATATATATATATATATATGTATATATATATATATATATATATGCATATTCCCTTCAACTACCCTAATACTGAGGTCTCATGAATCATACACATCATCTTTCCATGTAGGAATGTAAACAAAACAGTTCAACTTTAGTAAGTCCCTTGCAATTTCCGTTTCTTGATTACTTTTTCATGCTTCTCTTGATTCTTGTGTTTGAAAGTCAAATTTTCTATTCAGTTCTGGTCTTTTCACTGAGAAAGCTTGAAAGTCCTCTATTTTATTGAAAGTCCATATTTTGCCTTGGATCAAAATTATTCTTAAAACAGTATTGCTGTATGCAACATTCTTTTGCTTTTGCTCTTTTTGCTCTTTATCATTTCATGTTCAAGGAAAAGAGCCTATATATTCTAAAATGTTTATAGCATCTCTCTTTGTAGTGGCAAAGAACTGGAAATTGCAGAGATCCCAATCAATTGGGGAATGGCTGAACAAGTTGTGGTGTATGATTGTGATGGAATACTATAAGAAATGACGAGCTTGATGATCTTACTCCCTCTCTCCTGCCTCTTCTGACAGCTCCTTCCCAACAATCTCACCATTCCTTGGTATCTTTCCTTCTTCAAAATATCCGTTCTTTCCACCTTTAGGATATAAACTCCTTAAGGGCATGATTTTGTTTGCTTTTGTAGTTTGCATCCCCTGGGCTTAGCATAGTACTTGGTGGAAAGCAAGATTTCATAGGTGGTGCAGTGGATAGAGGGCCAGGCCTGAAGTCAGGAAGACTCATCGAATTCAAATCTGGCTTCAGACACTTAATAGTTGTATGACCTTGGGCAAGTCACTTAACCCTGTTTGCCTCAGTTTCCTCATCTGCAAAATGAGCTGAATAAAGAAATGGCAAACTGCTCCAGTATCTTTGCCAAGAAAACCCCAGATGGGGTCACAAAGAGTTGAACACTACTGGAAATGACTAAACAACAACAAAAGCTGTCACTTTCCTTCATTCATATATAAATTATAGATATCTTTCCTCTTGCAAGAAGACCCCAAAAGGGGTCAAGATGAGTCAGACGCAACTGGAAAATAACTAAACAACAAACAACTTCCTCTCCCCACCCCCATATACTTCCAAAGGTTATTCTTGTGATCAAATTAGATAATGGATATGAAAGCACTTTAAAAATTGTACAGAGTTTACGCTAACGTAGGGTGTTTTCATTTTTATCCGTAGCAAAAGGAAAAGGCTCCACCCTTTACTCGATATTGTTGTTTTTGTTGCTGTTCAGTCATTTCAGTCCTGTCTTACTCTTTGTGACCCTAATTGGGGTTTTCTTGGCAGAGATACTGGAGCAGTTTATCATTTCTTCCTCCAGCTCATTTTACAGATGAGGAAACTGAGGCAAACAGAGTTAAGCAACTCGCCTGGGGTTGCATAGCTAGTACGTGTCTAAAGCCAGATTTGAACTGAAGAAGGTGAGTCTTCCTGCTCCAGGCCTGGCACTCTAGCCTACATAGCTGCCCCTACTTTACTTGACAGTAGCCTTCATTTGGATTCAAGAAAGACCGCCAGAAAGCAAAATACCCGAACATTATCTCTGTTTCCCTGAAATAATGTTTTCATTAAATTTAATATTGTGCCCTCTGCCTTTACTGAGTCTATACAAGAATGATCCATTTGAGCAATATTTCTTTATCTTTTGTACCACTATAATTGATGACATTACCCAATGTCCCTTATACAGTGACCCTCATAGTATAGTTTTATTTTTTTAGTTTCAGGAAAAAAGTTTGTCCTTGCAAATTAATTTTCATCCTTTCTTTGTTAGGAAAGATAAACTCTAATGGGGCAGCTAGGTGGCGCAGTGAATAGAGCACTGGCCCTGGAGTCAGGAGGACATGAGTTCATATCCGGCCTTAGACACTTGACACTTATTAGCTGTGTGACCTTGGGAAAGTCACTTAAGCCGAGTTGCCTTGCCTTCCCCTGCTCCAAAAAAAAAAAAGAAAGAAAAGATAAACTATTAAAAAAAAAAAAACAAGGTTTAGATTTTGGTCTCAGTTGCCAGAAAATTTAGCTCTAAATTTAGTGTCCAGTGACAGTAACACAGTGTAATGGCAAACAAAGTGGGACTTTGTTTCACTCTTTTTTCTTTTGGAGTTCTTATTCTTCTCAGCACTAAGGGAATCAAGTGCCTTTGATAGAGTCTTGCTTCTCTTTCAATCAAGAGTCTTTGATGAACTGCTTATTTCACAAGAAAGCCTAAGTCTCATGAGTTTGAGTCACACAGTTGTGACACCCTCCAACCCTAAAGAATTGTATATGTACTCTCAGGTTAACATTTTGCTTCCCGGGAGTTCACTCATTGGAAATGTGTTCCTGTGGAGACTCTGGGGAGCTGTTAAGGAGCCCCACCCCGAAGCTTTAAAAACCCAGATGTTGGTGCTTCTCTCTCTGGTAACTATGTATGTATTGCTATGGACAGACAGAAGCCTTGTCTGCTGATTTGTGTTATTTGCTCTGTTTATATCATTTCTGCTTGTCATTTCTATTTGTGTTTTCTCTGAAGTTCAGGGTGCTGACTTTTCCCCCGAACTAAGTGAATGATATATGCATGTTTAATTAAAGTGAGGTTGTAAATCGCTTAAAGTTGCTTTCCTTAGAAAAGCAGATCAAAGAACCTGTGCTAGCAGCCCTCCTGTGTGCTGGTGTTGTTGGTCTTACACCTCCACAGCAGCTGCAAGCAACATTGTTGTTACGCACAGTAATCTTGGGTACCTGATTTCACTGTTGTATGCCTGCGAAACCTGGACAGACTATCAGCATCATGCCAGAAAACTGAACCAATTCCCCTTGAATTGTCTTAGGAAGATTCTGAAGATTACCTGGCAAGACAAAGTGCCAAATATTCAGACTCTACTGCAGAGAGCTCAGTAAATTGTACATAAAGACCCCAGTGGGCTACATATTAGCTAGGAAAAACACATTAAAATTATCTGTGTTATATTGTATTTTTTATTCATTTTGTCAAATATCTCCCAGTGGCATTTTAATCCAGTTCTGGCCTAACTTGTGACTATGTGTTTGACATCTCTGAGCTCTAGCTTCTAAAGACCACAGGTGATATTGTCACAATTACTTTCATCTGGACCCTTCAACCAGGTCTACTCAAACAATTGAAATAGTTTGATGACACATCAGTGTTATTATTATCTACAATCATGCAAATCACAACTCATCCATACCTGTCCACCATCTTGACTATACCTTCCATATGTTTGCCATAGAGAGTCCACCCAAGAAGCTTGAGACTTTCTTTGCTTTCTCTTGACGTTATAAGGACATCATCGGAATATATAGGCTTATTCTAGCCATATATCTAGCCCATCACTATTTGATAACCACCTTTATTTTGTATTTTCATCAAAATTCTCTTTTGGTACAAAATATTCAAGCTGAGCCTTCACAGCTGTGTATTGGAGTGAGAGATTTGGCTGTGGGGAAAGCTATTCTCTATGAAAGTCCAGTGGAGTGTGGAAAATTAAGAGTATACTAAGGTTTATACTCTTAATTTTCCACACTACACTGGACTTTCATCCTATGTAGATCAGGTGTTAATAGGAAGCAAATTACTTTTTTGCTTTTAAAAAATACTGAGTCAACTCAAACATCTTGAAACCTTTTTTTTCTTTTTTTCCTACATTTTATAATGCCTTTTAGAACCTGGATAATGTTTATTCTTATTGTTTTTATAATACATACCAAAATGTACATTATTATTGCTAATGCTATTCATAAGCACTAAATATATACAATTCAAACTCCATATCCCAAGTCTCCTGTTTCCAAGCTGTCTCACATCCATATATCTAGGTTATGTCTCCTGACATGAATCAATTACCTGTTAACTCCCTTGATTACTCAAACCCTTGTTTACCTAAATGTTTTGGTGTCCCAAAACATTTTTGATAAGCAAGGTTAGGCTGTCTGAGATGCAAAGGTGTACCTTTGTGTCCATGCATTATGGATCCCAAATCACTAACTTCACAGCTGTCACTGTGACATTATTTGACTCTACCGAGGGCATTCAACATCCATCAGAAATATACATAATTGTATTACAGAAAGATTAGATGAACCGTCTTCTGTTTCTTTTTATTATTTCTTTTCCTTGGAAACTAGAGATGGTTACTTATCTTATACCAGCTAAGTTGTTCTCAGAGAAATTTATGCACTAGACTGAGTTACCTGGAGTCTCATCTAACTCTGAGATTCTAAGATTCTTTGCTTCAACTCAATTTCACAAATATTTCTGCAGTGTTGATTGTGTGCAGAGCATTACTTTTAGTTTGATTTTTTCATTTTTGTGGTGATGATACATGCTGTCATTATCATCATTTGTTCGGGCTGGTAGAGTCAATATCAAAGTTATTATAATACTGAATTATATTCTGAGGTCATCAGAAGTACCCATTACATTAAAAAAAGGTCAAAACTATAGCTAACAGAGGCTATAATGCAAAGACTAGATTTGTGTGACCTGTGCAACATATATGCATATGTAGTTTCTTCAAACAATAGAAATTAATACCAGACATTCAAGAATACAGTTTTTAAAAATAATTTTCATTGAAATAAATAGTTTATATTGCCTAAATTTCCTCCCTTTCCCCCTTCCACCATCAAAATCTTAATACCATCTAAATAGAATCAAAACCAAGTGAGCACACTGAAAAAATATGGTAGTATATTCAATGTTTCATGCCCATATCTCTATGAATTCATAGATTTTAGGGAACACATGCATCTCTTGTATACTTTAGTTTCTTTTCATGTGGGCTGTAATTTGGACCTGAGTTTATTAGCTTTTGCTGAGTTCCTACCCTCCCCACCAACTCCTTTAGCCATGACCTGTGGAACACTGAGGAACTTGAATGTTTTAAGACATAAGCATTTGATACAGTTTTATTTATCACTTGATATGTGGGGCAATGAGGGACATGGTCATTTGGTGTCATCTAACCCTATTCAAATTTGTTTATCCTTTCAGGAAACTAGTCACACAGAGATAATACCTCATCCTCTCATATCCCCACTTTATCTCAGCCACTTCCTTCAAAGTAAAATTTCTTCATAAATTTCTTCATAAATAGAATGATTCTAAAGATCAAGCATCCTTGTAAAGTAAATAATCAGAGAAGACAATTCAAATATATTATCATTTTTCTCAGTTGATAAATTTCCTACTGAAAATTCTATGTGCCTCAAAGGAGACTGAGGTAGCCCTAATTCTATCCCCAAAATGATTTAGTAGAAAGAGTATTGGATTTAAATTAAGAGAAGTTGTCCATTGTCATGTAAATAGTAAATGTCCGAGGTGGGATTAGAAGCTAGGTCATCTTCACTCAGTTTTGTATCCTCAGCACCTAACATAGTACTTGACACATAGAATAAGTGATTGATTATTGATTAATTGATTTTCTTCAGTTACAACACAGTGACTACCATTATTTACCCCCATGATCAGTATGGAGAAGACAACTTATTTATAACATTAAATTCTTTATGAAAGGAAATCTTACTCAGAGTTCTTTGGTTCCCAATTGAATTCAATGTGATATTCTTTACTACAGAGGTGAATCACTAGGGCTAAATTATCTCTTAAGACCTGGGTATATAAGGGTAAGTGTTCCTTAAAACAGAGACACACTGTCTCTTCATCCACAGATAGTTGGGATATCTACATACATTATACTATAAGCTGTCATACTCATTAGCCTAAACTCATCAATGAAGTTAATTTTTTGCATGTGATTTCAGCTCATGTAATCCTTCTCCCCAGACCAATCTGCATAATTTGGTACAATTTGAAATGACTGGCAATAGCTGGTAATTGTTGGGGTAGGGCTGAACCCCTAAAGAAGGTAAGTCTCACAGGCAAAGGTTGGAATCCAGTGACTGGTAGTGTGGGCCGAATTGATATTAGTTTAATAACCTATAAACTATGTAAGAAAATGTAATTGTCCTACATTACAAGGGTAGTCCTTTAACTGCACAGTTTATTCAAATGTATAATCTAAATAATTGAGTACCTCTGCATACAATAGAACATTTTCTCATATGCAAACACCATTTAATAGACAGTTAAATCCAAACAGATGGATAAAAAGATGCCAGAATATAATTGGTTTGCTTTTGATTATTTCATTGATACAAATTTACTTAAACAATAAGTCTAGGCAAAGTAGGATTTATTCAGTTTGGCACATGGAGGTGGAGAACCTCAGTAGTATTTTTAAAACAATCTGCTGTAATTTTAATGTTCGAGGCAATAAAAGAGAATGATGAAGTCAAAGCTTCGACAAAACATTTGGGATATTCTTTGGTTTGTTCATACCTTTACATGCGGGTTTCCTAGGGAATAAGTCTGTCCTTCTATTACTATCTTTAAAAGTTCAGTGTCTCATACTAAATGTTTCCCCCACTCACTTCCTTTTGAATAGTCATGGTGAATAAATGTAAAAAGGAAGAAAATAAGAAAAATCAGATAGTGAAAATGGAAGTTTGTTTCTAACACTTCTTTGGGTTGGGTGAATGAACTATTCATTTAATCTTAAAGGGATATTTTATTCAGGTTCTGTAAATAAGACCTCAGGATCTAGGACCCTGAGGCCAGTTGTAACCAGTGTATTAATTGAGATCTTAAACCCCAAAATAGTTTTGAGTCTGTTTTCTGTCAGCAATTTATAAGAGTTCAGAAAATAGGTTTGGCTATAACAAAGGATGTTTTCAAGAGGCTTCAAATTAATTCAACAAACGTTTATTAACTGTTTACTATATGAATGTTCTAAACTATGGGGCTAAGGATAAGAAGATGCCAATTTGCATTGGTAGAGGAAATTTCTAGTGAAATCATAGATCAAGTCCCTCTCCCTTGTTCTAAAAGCACTTAAAATATTTATTTACACAGAACAGGAGCTAATATTCATTCTAAAGGTATCATGGTAGTGAGTAGGAAAATAGCAAGCATGTTTCCTTTGGAAATTTTTATCATATTCAAGTATTTGCATGCAAAGAAAGATGTCTCAAAGAAAGAAGGAAGAAAAAAGAAAGGAAGGAGAAGGAAAGAAAGAAGGAAAGTAGGGAGAGAGGAAGGGAAAAAGAGAGGGAGGGAGGAAGGAAGGAAGGAAAGAAGAAAAGAAGACAGAGAAAAAAGAAAAGGGAAGAAAGAGGGAAAGACAAGGAGGAACACATATATAGAGCAATGAGAGATGGAAACAGAAGTTGCAAGAGAGAAAGGAAGAAAGAAAAAGAGAAAATGAAGGAAGGAAACTATCTCTGAAGGGAATATGTTTTCAGATATATGTAATACCTACCTTAAACATTTTTGCTTAGCTTTTCAGATATTTTTGTAAATTTTCTTTTTTGAAATTTGAGAAATTAAGGATGTACATAATTCATCTCACCACTGAAACTATAATTTTTGATTTCTTAATTGCAAAGAGCTGAACATTTGCTAGTTTGAAAAATGAGCTGAATATTTTGTAAGCAAAACATTATTCTATACCCTGATTTTTATCTTTGTGATATAAGAAAAGCTTTTAAAATATTCAGTCTAATCTCTAATACATTTTTACATCCACATGTTTGGTAGGGCAAAAAAGGAAATCTAACAGGTTGCTAACAAAATGGCCAGTTTGTTGCTATCTGTTGAGTAATTCCGCACCCCACCCCTCATTTTTCACTACACTGGCCCCTTTCTAGGAGAAAGACAAAACAAAACAAAAAAAAATATAAGAATGGTAGTTGTTACTTGGGAGAATATACTGAATAAGGAGTTTTTCTAGGTTCTTTTAAATTTCTTTTCCATTGGAAGAACGAAAGCTATCACCCTTTAAGTAAATTCAGAGCATTGAACTATGGCCTTTCAAATATTCAACAAAGACATAGGATCTTCCCAGCGAGACACCGGGAAGCCACAACCACCCCAAGAAAAATGTATGCAGTTTCATAAAATGTTGCCTCTGTTACCAAAGTTGCCATATGGACAGTTTGGGGGTGTTTCTTTGTGAAAATATTCCGGGAGATTTTATTGTCATTAATCTTTTCCGAGGGTGTATATAATTCATCTCACCAGCCATCAGAATTCCCAGAGGGTAAATTACTCTGGAGATCCCTGTGCCCTCACACTGTAGCAAATTGACCTGCTCCTTGTTTGCCATTTTTGTGTACTACATTGCTTATTTAACAAGAAACAGAATGATTGTAATTCTGAGAAGGCCCTTTGATAGTAGTTTTGACACTCTGCCTGAATAATGACCCTCATTATGGTGCCCGTGACAGGCTCTGAAAGTCCTGATTTATGAATACATCACAGGTTCAGCGTGAGAGCTCCCCCTACTCACTTACTTCTGATATAGGACGAGATAGGGACAGAGTCCTTTGAAATAGAGTGAAGATGAGATAATTGCATGATTATGACCATTCAAATAACCTCTTTCCCTGATTTAACAAAGCTCTGTCATTTAATTTTGATTGTCTCTGAAGTTATTAGGAACCTTTGACAAAGTGTTTGTTAGAAGAATGTGTTTCAGAGTCACAGGGCCTCAGAGGAAGGTGGAACTTATTCCCACTTTTTTCAGGGACCAGGAGTCAGGCTGTCTTTCTATTGCAAATACTCATTAATGGTTGATGTGATAATAGACTGTTAGAAGCAAGATTAGCTAAGAGCAAAAAGTCTGTGTCCTTGGTAAAATAAATTACAAGACACTTTGTAAACACATTTTTGTGAGGATTTTTTTGTTGATTTATTGTTTCCTCTATAGTGATTATTTAAATAAATGTAGCTAATTTAGTTCATTTGCAGCACTGTATAATTTTGGTCTTTGTGAAGGGCTTATATGTAAAAGCCTCAAGGAATCACATACCCATTAAATCTTTTTACAAGTGCAATAAATAAATAAAGAGACATTGCTTAATTTTACCAGTTAAAAGAATTTTTTTAAAAGGCAGGAGGGGTAAACTGATTTCTTTTTCTTCTTCTGGGGCTAGGGAGAGCCATGTTAATATACTTTCTACCATTAATGGTTTCATAAAGCTTAAGAAAATAGTCACACAACTGTATAAGACATTATACATTTTATTGAGGCTGTAAGGAACATAGCCTTCTCCATCATCTCACCTCTTAAGATGTGAGTGTTCTGGTCAGTGACCTTTCTTGTCTTGTAATGCTTTTCTCACTTCAAGCTTTTCCAATTATATGATTAAAATATACGTGCACACACACACATACACACACACTCACACACATACATATATACACACATACCTCAAACCTCATACCCTGAAAGTCGACTATATTGTAGAAAAAAATAAAATGAATATGAAGAATGGTACTGTCTCACAGAAAAAAATACATAATATATATTTATACACATATACATATATATCAATATATCTCTGTCTATCTATCTATCTATCTATCTATCTATCTATCTATCTATCTATCTATCTATTTATCTATCTATCTATATCCTTGTAATGTCCTACCTACATCCTTGAAATATTATGATTGTTTTCTTACCTTACTTTTACCTGTCATGAATAACTGCCATATTTTTATTGGAGATATAGGAAGTACCAAAGTTTTCCCTAAGAGTTATAAGCCAACTGTTTTCTGGATCTATCACTAGCTAACAATGTGACCTTGTGTAAGTTAATTCACTTCTCAGGGTTTAACCTGTAAAAGGAAGATATTGGGCTCCCTGTCACCAAGGCATCTTATATCTTCAATATTCTAAGATTCCTATAATCTCATGTCTTCTTTTGGTTTCACTTTCAGTTTGCTAAACCTCATACAGGGAGCTCCTTCCATTTAAAAGAAAAACTTCTATTTTATTTATTTATGACCAATCTTTTCTCTTCTTCTCCCATCAACTGACGACCCTAAGGAAAAAAAGACTCAGAGTATCCAGTAGTTGAAATTTAATGTTAAATGAAGCCCAGTAATAACCTGAACTAAATTCAATAAAGACCCTCTGTTCCACAGCCAAAGCAAGCACTTAAAGGGTACTAGGTTGATTTTCGAAATCTTTAAACCCAGTGATCAAATTGAATCCACTTTAGCAAGATAGGAACTCGAGAAAGCTTTCCTTCTTACATTAGTGTGACCTTCATTCTTAATTCATTAGCATATTTTTAGAAAATTTATCTGTTAAAGAGAAAAAATTATTGGTCACCTCCATAGGGCTGGAGTTCTAAATGAAATGGACCTTGAGAAATATCTATCACTTAATTTGTAAACATATTTGATAAAGATACTAAAGGTAATTTCCCTTTCTTTCTTCCTTTCCTGCTTAGGCACGCTAGAATATTAGGCATACTCTAGTTGTACAAAAGTGTTTTCAGAGCATAACAAAACCTTCTAGACTTTAATAACTATACATGACTGATCTGTCCTCTCTGGCAAGGTTAACTGTTTCTCCCAAGGAGTTAAGTGGCGTATAAACTATTGTTCACACCATTTGTGCTAACAGCATAGCATGACCTCAAATAGTGTAGTGGTCACACAAGGTATTCTGTACAATACATTTATCAACAAAGGTAAAAGGACCACAGGGGCAAAACTGACTTTAAGGGTATTAGGGATCTATAAGGATAAATGCCTAACCTCACTCGAAAGCAAAAAGTAATTACTGAGCCATTGTTTCTATAGTGTTAATATTTTTTATGGTTCTTTAGAAATATAAGCTATTTAGTTCTTGCGTTGACATCTGTACTGCATTATATTTTATTCAAAGCATCCAGACTAAAATGTAGAGCAATCAAATAGCTGTGCGATCATTTTACTGTTGCAGGAAATCAACAACAGAAATAAAATATAGATAAAGGAATAGTTTAAATTCGGTAGTTAATTTTTTTATATTTAAATTATCTAATTAACAATAGCCTGAACAGGCAAATTTTAGGGCTTTATTCTTCTAAAATTGCATGCTTCATTTAGAGTATGTATAATTCTTACATACTTATTCACACACTTTTGCATTTTTTTTTAACAATCCATTAATCCCATTTCCATGAGTGCCTTGTTTCCTATTCTTAAGCATTTTGATCTTACCCTATACTTCTACACCAATGAGTGAAATATCAGGAAAGATGGCAGAATAACAGAAGCATCATCATGCCACTGATGTTTATATAAACACTATCATGGACTCACAAACACACAAAACAAACCAGTAAGGGAAGATGGATATGTGTTTACCAAATCTGTATTTCATCTCTCTAAGTGATTGCACAAATGTAAAAATAGATAGAAAATAGACTTACTAGCCCCAATACACAGACTTGTATTTTTTCAATTAGCTGTAATATTTTTCCCTGTAGTCAATAATCGTAAGAATTTATAGCAGGAAGTTGAGACTCTACTGTAGAGCCCCATGAACGTATTGAGTCTCAGCTCCCACACAAAAATGACTCTGTCACCTCTTCTCAAATGGTAGGTCGATTCAGAGTAGGAAATTCCTTTCTGATATGAGACTTAAGGGAATTTGTAGCCAGCTCTAAATGAGGATAGGAAGAATGAGAATTTGAATGGATCTGTCTCAAATTAGCAAGGAATTCACTATCCCATTTACAAACCCTCCCTTTCTAGGAACAAAATCAATATTCCTCACCATAGTAATATAGTAGAATCATAGTTTAGTGCCTCTATACAATAGAAAGGAAATGTGCTTCCTGGGAATGTAATTTTTACTGAAAAAATATAGTTCACACTTCCATGTTGCTCCTGTTTAAGGGGTGTGTATAGTTCTTGACAAAATTTTTCTTAATATTGCAAGATACTGAGGAGTTTCTCCTAATAAAGATATAGGCTGTACTATGTGACAATTTAAGAAATCTCTGCAAAAACTAAGTGCTTCCAGTGGGAGTAAAGGTAGGGGCCAGGAGAAGCATTTTAAGTAACTTCAAGTATAGAAAATAATTTAGACATAGTCTGTGTGACTTCAGAGGATAGAATCAGATATGTTAGATGCAAGGTAGGGAGAAGATAAGAGAGAACTCCATCATACCTAGGGCTATCTAATGTTAGAATGGACTAATTTGCATTGTAGTGAGTTCTACATCATTGGGAGTTTTCAAGCAGAGCTCCCATGATAATGTCTCAGGGATGTTGTAGGAGGGATTTATGCAACAGGTCAGGAGAAGAATAAGATGACCTCTAGGTTCACTTTCAATTTAAAAAATTATATGATTCAATGATATTCAATATTACAACGGGTCTGTGGTCCTAAAATTCTCAACATGTGACCATCCAGCCTTTGTTTCAAGATATCTAATGAAATTCAACCTATTACTTCCCAAAGCAACCCATTCCACTCTGGAATAGTTTTAGTCATCAGGAAGATTTTCCCTATGTATGGTCCATCAATTGATGCTTTCTTAGTGTTCCTTCCCATCCCCCTTTTAAGGATAATGAAGCATAGAGTATTAGTGACACATGATTTTGCCATTTTTTATAAATCTTCTATTGAAATTTTATAAAAGTCAATTCATAGGTGCCTTTAAAGTTCTATGCTTCTAGTGTGGATTTCTTCTCTACATTTTTTAGTCAAGTCCAACTGATTTTTCTAATTTCATTTTCTAACATCTCATTGTCACTTCCTTATGCAGTACATCTAGTATTGAGATAGCTGAATGTAAACTTTGCAATTCCCCTATTGCTGCTGTTAAAAATATATAGTTGTAGAAAAAATTAAAAGATTGTTCCATTTTATAGCCATTTGTTATCTTCTGCTACATTAGTCTGCATGTATCATTTATATTTCACACACCCCAGCCTTTTGTTGGGCTTATTTTCTTTTCAATTACATTCAGGGATGCAACACATTGCATTGTGTAGTGAAAGGCACTAGATTTAAAATGGAAAGACTTGGTTTAAATCTTAGTTCTGCCCAGTGTGATCTTGAGCAAGTCGATTCCCTTGTATAGACCTCACTTTCTTCAGCTGAAAAACAAAGTATTTGGACTAGATAGCTTCTTCCTTTAAATCTGCGATTCTATGGTTTACTATGTCGTAAAGTGATATTCACATCCTCTTTGTCCATAATATTTTGTAAATAAGCTGCTACTCTATAAAATTGTTGCTGTTGCCTGCCAAATCTCTCTACTTAGCAAGGAGATCAAGTGGTTACTTGTTGAGATTCTTTTAAAACTCTTTTTTATTTCTTTATTATGCTGAATGATTTGTGTTAGTTGGACTTCTCTAATAAATGATGGTAAAGGCAATGTCTATTGTCTGTTTTTCAGAGTTGACAGCTTATTTAAACAGTCCTGGAGGCTGAAGCTTTGACAATCATATTCAACGTCTTCTCGTCTTAATTCCTTCTTCTAATTTGGATTTGATTTTAACCTTTGCTCTAACCAGTCAGTGCAGACAGCTAATTCTGAAATGACTCCCACATCTTTAACACATCTTTTCTTGTATAAGATGTAATGAATTTCTTTTTTTGGGATGTTATTTGGTGCTCAACACATTATTGCCTCCTTTTATTGAATGAAACATTCATAATATAGACGCAAGATCCTCCTGAGTATTCTGTATAACTTTGATCTCTCTTCTTTCTTGATGCCAAACGAAATTTTCCATCATAATTTTTTGTTGTACTTCCCTGTCCCTTTTGTTGTGTATTAAGAGTACCAAATCTTGCGGAAAATGTTGACTTCGGAGGCCCTTGTCAAATGTTTAACTGATTTTTTTCTAGAATTTAGGAGAAAGCTTTCCACTTAGTCCCATTTCTTTGTAGTCTCTGATGTTGTTTCTAAGAAAAATGTTAATATGGATACTATTCAGTTCTTCCAGTAGTATACCTACTTCTTGAACAGTGGAAAAAATTCACACATATATAATATTAACAATTAGTTTAAGGTTTATACAAAGAAAAAAGGCTTATGGTCCTTAGTACCCTCTTCTACCATCAATGAGAAATCAGAAGGAAGCTTCATAGTAACCAATTTGTGTTTTTTCCTCTGATTTGTATGTCATTCTGGACAAGAAATTAATGGTTATTATGGATCTTTCTGCACTTAATTAAGCTGGTCCTTATTTTGCTAATACTGAGGCTGTACATAAAGGATTTCTAGCTCATTAGAAACTTCTAGAGTTTGTGCTTCACTGAAATAGCTGTGGAGAACCTAAGGTCACCTCCATGTCCGTAAAAGACATTAGACCATGCCTTTTAGGAGAATTCTGATATGGGAAGTTAAGAAAATTAATGAAAGGCCCTTTTACTAGTCTAAAGAGGTTGTACATACATATATTTAGTGCTTCCAGCTAAATCCAACTAGCTATGACACAAGTAATATGAAGGAGCAGATAGAACATAGACATAGTACCTATTAAAGCAGTCCCAATGCTTTCTTGACGAAGGTTAAGGGATGCTTCTGTTAAAGTACTTCAGGTATCCTGATATGGTAAAGGGGAAAGACAGGGAGCATAAGAATATTCCTAAATAGGGAGCAGCTAGATGACACAGTGGATAAAGCACCAACCCTGGAGTGAGGAGGACCTGAGTTCAATTCTGAGCTCAGACACTTGATACTTATTAGCTGTGTAACTCTAGGCAAGTCACTTAACCCCCATTGCCTCACCAAAAAAAAGAAGAATATTCCTAAATAAGCCTGCCCTAAAGAATTACAGAAGCTCCTATTTAGAATGTCATTGTATAAGATTCTAGGGTCATTTCCAGTCTAATTTGTGACCTCTGATTTTGGGTTTGCATGCTCCATGAGAATTAGATAGCATTGATCAGGGCCACCCCTACATGAATTCAGAGAAGAAATTGCCTACCTTGATTTTGCAAGTTTCGAGATATCACAATCTCCATTCAACAAAACAACCCTCTTCTAATCTTCCATGAAGTCAATCCTCTCTCTCATACTCAGCATAAACCACTTATTATTATACCCAAATGGGGAGAAGGGGAAATTTCCTCTAGAAAGTCGAGGGCATGTACGTTCTGTAGGAAGTTTAAGCTAGGAAGACCCCATTTGGTAAGAGCAACTTTGCCTTTTCATTTTCTTCTAGAAGCAGTATGGGGAACTGGAAGGAATGCTAGATTTTTGGAGTCAGAGGAATGGATCCAAATGTCAGCTTTGTCACTATCTGTGTGACCTTGGACAAATCCCTTAACTTCTCTAGGCCTCAGTTTTCTTATCTATAAAGTTAGAGGTTTGAGGTGAATGACTTCTAAGCTCCCTTCCAGCTCTAAATCTCTAAATCCATGCTCCTAAGCTTCCCTAGCTTATCACTAACTGCCTGATTTATTCAAAAAGTGTTGGTCTCCTACTGCATCCTGGGCCATCTCCAGCTGGCTTGATCTATTTCTGGCCACTGGGCCCAAATGGCTCTGGAGCAGAAAGTGAGGCTGGTGACTTTGCACAATCCTCTCTCACTTAAATTCAATTCACTTGAAGAATGAAGGACAAACAACAACGACAAGCAACAACTGAAAACCTGTATAAATTAACTGGGCTAACCATAGTAAAGAACATAAAGATAAATAAAAATTTGCCTCTGAACTCAAGGAGTATAAAATCTAGTTGCTGACAAGATATATATATATATATATATATATATATATATATATATATATATATATACACGTGTGTGTGTGTGTGTGTGTGTATAAGTGATTAGTTATTCAGATTAACTCATAATTCAGATAATTTCAGATACTTTGGAAGGCACAGAGAATTACAGGATAGGAGTGGAGATGATGTGACATGAAAGTCAACCCACCTCTCACAGCACAACTTACAAACACACTTTGAGTTAACTCATGTCTATTTCTTCCTTTCTTCTTTTATTCCTGTTTTCCTTCCTTTTTCCCCCTTTCTTTGCATTGGGGTTACAAATACAAAGAATAAAACAGTCCCTACTATCAAGATGCTTAATGGGAGGAGAAAAAAGTACATATATAAGCATGTAGAGAATTTTTAAAAGTAAATATATACAGAAACATGCAAAACATTTAAGTACAAGGTGATTTTAGAAAAGGAGTACTAGCAATTGGAGAAGGGGGGATGAGGAAAATCATCATATAGAAGGAAGTCCTTGTGCTGTGCCTTGAAGGAAAAGAAAAGGATGTCTATGAGACAGAGGTGAGAAGGAACTCATTCCAGGCATGGGTGATAACAAGTTGAATGGCAAAGAGATGGGTAATGGGGTGTCATGAGTGAGAATCAGAGAGAAGATGAGTTTTACTGGATCCTATAATGTATGAGAGGGAACAATGTGCAATGAGCCTGGAAAGATAGTCAGAGCAAAGTTTGGAAGGGCTTTTAAACAGAGGAGACAATAGGGAGACACTGGACGTAATTGAGTAGAGAGTGACATGGTCAGATCTGGGCTTAAGGACAATCACTTTGGCAGCAGTATGTAGCATGGATTGTAGTGGTCAGAGACTCAAGACAGGAAAACCAATTAGGAGGCTGTTGCCTCTTAGTCAAGTCAAGAACTGATGAGGATCTGAAATAAGGCATCAGCTGTTAGAGTAGAGAAAAGGAATAAAATGTTATGGAGGTAGAAACAGCAAAATTTGGCAATTGACTGGATATATAAGGCCAGGAAGTGTAAAGAATAAAGGGTAATTTCAAGGTTATGAACTTGGAAAGATGTAGATGCCTTTGCCAGAAAAAGTAAAGTTCAAGAAGAAAGGAAGGTAAGGGGGAAAAATAATGATATCTGTTTCAGGTATTTTAATCTGAGACGTAAGACATCCAGTTTGAAATAGGCAGTTGGCAATGTGGTGCTGAAACTTAGGGAAAAAGTGGAACTCGATATATTGATCTATGAATCATCCTCATAGAGAAAGAATATTGAATCTATGGGAGTTAATGAAGGGAAGGAGGGGGAGTGGGGTGAGAAGAAGGGGAAGTAGAAGAAGGAGAAGGAGAGAAGAAGATGATGATGATGATGAAAAAGAAGACAAATGAGGAGTAAGAGGAGGAGGAGGAGAGGAGAAAGAGAAGGAGGAGCAGCAGCAATAGCATGAGGAAGAGGAGGAGGAGGAAGAAGAGGCTCAGGAAAGCTATGGCCTAGGACAAAACCTGGGGAGTGATCCAGTTAGGAGGAATGGTATGGATGATGAACCACTAAAGGAAATGGAGAAGTAATGCTCAGACAGGTAAAAGGAGAACCAGGAATAGTGGAAGAAAACCTAGGAAGAAGATATACAGGAGAAGACAGTGGCCAAGGGTCTCAAGTGTAGCAGTTAGCTGGAAATTAGGACTGAGAAAAGACCATCAGATTTGGCAATTAAGAGATTGTTGACAAACTATTGGCAGCTTTGGAGAGAACATTTCATTTAGTTGATGAGTTTGGAAGCTACATTGCAAAGCCATCAGGAATGAGACATAGAAGTGAAGATGCTGATGGACTGGTTTGGTTTTCTTTTGTTTTGTTGAGCTTATCTGGGAAAGGGAAGAGATTCATATGCAATAATACCCAATAGTTTGAGGGTTTAAGAATGGATGAACTTGAGCATATCTGAAGGCAGTAGAGGAGGAATTGGTAAATAGGGAAGGTTGAAATTTTAAGAGACAAAGATGATTGAGGTTACAGTCTGCTGAAGGAGATGGAAAGGAAGGGAATTAAGTGTATGTGTAGAGGAATTGACCTTGGTAAGGGGAATGGCTAAACCAGTGCCAGAAACTTGGAGAAAGAAGGCAAGAGGGAAGGTAATCTCAAGAAGTTTTGACATGGAGAGAATTAGAGAAAAAAGAACTCTTTCCTTTCTTCTTTCTTGTACTATGAGATAGCTTGCTGTTTGGCCTCCCTGCTTCAAGTCTTTCGCCACTCCAATCCAGCCCCCACTGGGCTTCCGAAGTTGTCTTCCAAAGTGTAGGTCACTCTCCTATATTATACTTTCAGCGGCTCTCTATTGCTTCCAAGATCAAATATAAAATCCTATTTGTCTTTTAAAGACCTTTATTATTCGACTGCTTTCTACTTTTCCAATGTTCTCATACCTTACTCTGCTCCAATAATTCTACAATCCATGAACATCAGCCTCTTAGTCCTTCCTTTAGCAAAACACTCCAACTTCCAACTCCATGAATTTTCATTGGCTCTTCCCAAATCTGGGCAGCTGAGTGGTGCAGTGGATAAAGTGCTGGGCTTGGAGTCAGAAAATCCCTCGTCCTCAGTTCAAACGTGGCCTCGAATAGTTGTGTGACCTTGAATAAGTCACTTGATACTTTTTGCCTCATTTTCATCTTCTGATAAATGAGCTGGTGCAGGAAATGGCAAACCACTTGAGTATCTTTGTCAAGGAAACCCCAGATGGAGTTGCGAAGAGTTGGACATGATTAAAAACAACTGAACAACAAATCCCCGTATCTAGAACTTTCTTCCTTCGCATCTTCCTGGGTTGGTGATATAAAGTGTGGTCTAATTCTAATTTCTGCTAGACTACTTTCCAACTTTCCCAGAATTTATCAAATAAGGAGTTGTTTTTCAGGTAATTTAAATGTTCAAGTATATCAAGCATTAGTTTACTCTCAATTATTTCTGATTCTTCCCTGTATTCTCTCTTTCATAGGTCTACTTTTCTCTATTTTAATTGGCACTAAATGATTTGAGTGATTGTTGATGACCTCAGATATTCAATTCCCTCTTCATTTCTATCTTTTTTATTGTTTCACTTGATATTTTAGATTTTTTGCTTTTTCAAATGAATTTTGTCATTATTTTTGAGTTTTGTGAATAATCCCTTTAATAGATGGATTGACATAATTTTAAATTAACTATTACAGTAACTTTGATTGTATTTTCCTTTTGATTATATTGGCTCTGCCCCTCCATGAGCATCGAGAATTACTCCCACTATTTAAGGTTCACTTGTTTGTTTGCTTGTTTTTAAGGAAGATTTTATCATTGTATCTATGCAAGTATTGATTGTGCTTTGGTAGATTATCTCTCACATATTTTATGAATTTGTTAGTTATTTTGAATGAGAATTCCCATACTATTATTGACTTCTGGATTTTGTTCTTACTATGTAGAAATATTTTTTTTATTTTTGTCAGTTTATTTTGTAGCCAGAAACTTTAGTTAAGCTAGCTACTGTCTCAATTTCTTTTTAAGTACCTAGGATTTTCTAAGTTAACCATCATGTTAGCAGCAAATAGTTAAAATTTGTTTTCTTTGTCTGTCTTTATGCTTTTAATTTATTTCATCTGTCTTTTAGTTATTGCAAGCATTTCTAGAAGGGAAAGAGATAACCTTGCTTTATTCTTTTGTTTAACAATTTATCAATTATTTATATAAAGTTTCAGGCACAAACATAGTTCTTATCATATTTGCATATGATACAAAGTAAAGAGAGATGGATACTTAAACATCTTAGAAGATAGAATTGGGATCTAAAAAGATCGTATTGGGCTGAATCTAATAAGATGAAATTTAAGAGCAATAAATATTAAGTTTTATACTTAATGTTCAAAAAATAAGCTTCATAAGTTGGTTAAAAGTGGATCCACAGCAGTTCATCTAAGAAAACTTCAAATTTGTAGCTGTATCATTAGTGTGATATGGCAATAAAAGAAGATATTAGTGTGATACAGCTCTGAAAAGAATTACAAAAAGACAAGTGCCCCTATTCCATTGCAGAGGTTGGAGGTCCATGGTTGTAGAATCTAATGTCCCACTTTTTCAATGATAGGTTTTGGTGAACTACTTAAAATTTTTTCTTCTGTGTTTGATTCTTTATTTTAAGAAATAGCCATCTGGAAGAGGATTAGAGAGAGGGATGCAGGGAGAAATGTGGGTTATGTAAAAACAAAGGCATTAACAAAAAAAAAATCTAATTTAGAAAAATCACATAACCAAGTACAGATCTATAGACCACTCCAGTAGAAACTCCAAATCGTTATCAAGTCACTAGTGAAATACCTTGTCTTTAACCAGCTCCAAATCCACATTACTATTCTATTATCTACATATTTCCCTCAGTTCCACAAGAATAGAATGAGAGACTGTCTCATATTTTACTAAAATCAAGGTAATCTATATTTACAGGTTTTCCCTGTTCTGCTAGTCTAGTAACCCTGTCAAAAAAGGAAGTGAGATTAGTCTGCTGTGATACATTCTTGATGAAGCCATGTTGACTTTTTGTGATCACCACTTCCTTTTCTAGATACTCATTATGTACACTGCTTTTCTTTTCACATGTTTGTGCAGTTTAGGGGGTGAAAGGAGAATGATCAATGTGCACTGTGCCATGCCTCCTTGAAAGGTAGGTAAAGTTGGGCAAATAATGCTGGCCTTGGAGTCAGAAGTCCAGAGTTGAATTTCTGCCTCATATCCTTAGTTGTATGAACTCGAGTATATGCCTTAACCTCTGATAACCTTAGTTTCCTTATCTATCTACTACTCAGGGCTGTTGTAAGGATGAAATATTTGCAAAATGTTTTGCAGACCTTAAACCACTATATAAATACTAATAATTATTTACTATTACTGTTACCCGTGCTACTACTATGATTATGACTTCTAAAACAGGAATAATTAATGGTACTAAACTATTAGGACTATTGTAAATATCAAAAAGAACATATAGAAAGTTGTTTTGAAAAACTTAAAAATCTCTTTAAATGCTAGCTGTCATCATCATCATCATCATCTTTATCATAATTATTATTACTCTTATGAGAATAGCCTTCACTTTTGAAGAAAATAAACTGGGAGATTCTGCTATATTTTGATATTGTTTTGTTGAAAATATAAATATAAAAATGCATTAATGCTGGTCTATTTAGAACTGGGGGTTCTCAACCCCCATGGGGTCCATGAATTTGAGTGGGACAAAATACACATTTATATTTTACAGCCTCTAAAAGCAGTTTAGCCTTCTTTCTCATTTATAAATGTAGGCAAAAGCATTATTATGAGAAAGGTAAGCCAGACTTGTCAGAGAGGTCCATGACACAAAAAAAGGTTAAAACCCCCTGATTTAGAGTATTATTTTACAAGCCATCGAAAGTTTAATAACTACTGTTTTGCTAGAGTAACTGAAGGGCAGAAAGATTTTAAAATTGATAGTAACTATCAAGAAAGACTACATAATATTCAAGTAGGAATGTGTATATACATCTGTGTGTGAACCCAGGAAGTCATGAGAATGAGCAAAATGCATATTTTAAATTTTATGTAAATATGAACTTTTAAAAAAATTTCCCTAATGTATGTTTTATATCCAAGTTAATATTTTCTCCTGAATTTTTGTTTCAGTTGCAGAAGAAATTAAAGTCATAATTCGGCTCCAATTCCATGTCCTGCCAATCCCCATTGATAAGGACTCCATGTAGATCTTATCATTTCACTCCCTCATCTTTCATTTACGTTTAAAAATAAAATTAACTTCCACTACCCAGCGGAAGGCTAGGTTGGCAGGACCCATGAGTTAAACACTGGATTTATTTTCTACCAGCAGGTAGTTAGTTCCTTGCTCCTGTTATTATCTGGACCCTTGTACAGCCTCTTGGCTGTCTTTCGTGCTAACGTTGCTGGTGGCAGTGGAACTGCCCCTAGGGCTGCTGTAGGGTCAGGCTGCTGATGGCCTGTCTTTTCCTCCCAGGTGCCATTGATGAAGAACAATCCTCAGCTCAGAGAGGGGTATGATTAAAGAGCCAGAGCTCGAGATCTCAGAATTTTTCCACTTAGTCTATGGAACCCCCATAAACTATGTTAGAATAAATCCCCTAGCAATCATTAAATAACGGGGAAACTCTTTTGAATACATCCTTCTTTTTTTTTCTTTCCCCCTAACAAAAGAATACAAATGTCTTGAGAAGATTCTTTAGAAATGCTGGAGGTTGCATAATATCATACATTCTTTCCCCATTCTTTCTCCATATAACTTTTTTCCCTGTGTGTACATGTTATTGTTATTGACAGCAGTTCTAAAGCCTTTTTTTAAAAAAAGAATTAAACAGTGAATCAATAAAGATTAGCTATTTACTGTAGATTACTACCTTATCATCCCCATAATTACAATAATGGTTGCTGATGGAAATTCTATTTATGTGAATCATTTTATACTTGTTATTTATTATTATTAATGTTACCATTATTATCTTCTTACCCTTCAGTTCACAAGATGTATCTTCTCAGCGAATTTTAATTTCAGTATCTTGCTATTATACTGTACATAATCCTATCAAAGACTGTCCTTCATGCAACATTTTCAGTGATATATTATCATAGAGACCGTTAATGAATGAGCTTCATATCTTACTAATACTGTTTTAGATACTATTTTTATTAATTTTCTAAGCTGTAATTCTTCATACAGTACCTGCGTCTGTCCTCTATTAAAGCTGTGTTTTTGATTTTTACATGGAAATTTCAGAAGGCAGCATTAACTTTGTGTCTTTAAGAAATACATTTAACTTCCCACATTCTCAATGATTGCATTAACATAATGTCCATGCTTTGTTCTCTTGTACTTGGGACAAGTTAATTTTCACAATTTTCCTTTGCTTTGGATTCCAGTTTTGGGTTAACAATCAAAATTAAAATGGTAAAAAAAAAACTGTGTTCTCTCCTGCATCCAACTGAGAAAAGAAAGAATATGAAAAACAAACCAATTGCACTTTGTCTTTTGACTAAGATACAGATATTATAGTTGAATAAAGAAAAATGATTATGCAGATTAATATGAGCTGTTTCTAAGCTCATGATAAAGTAAATATAATCACTGTGCTGAAGATACTGTATTCTCTTGTAATCATGTATTTCACTTAAAGGACATATTTATTTTTAAAAGGATTAGATGCACAATAACGAAACCATTTATTTGTTTTTTTGCATATTCTTTTAAAAACATGTTACTGCATTGCATGCTGTACTTTAAGGTTGCACATAAAAGAATTTCTTCCTCTTATTTAAGGATTTTGATCTTTGCTGCGTACCATGAATGTCTAGCAATGGTATTCTTTTCCAGTTGGTTCTATAGGATGGATAAAACATTAGATGAAAGTAATCCTCGGGTATAGCTGCATTTCTTTGAAATCATGTTATAATATTCAGACAGTATAAAATTAGTGGCCAATATTAAAACGTCCTTGAAACCATACTACATATAGAAAATGTAAATAAGCCTTAGTGTCTTTTGAAGTCATATTAAATATACATGTGATATTCCTGTTTTAGATTAATAGCTAAAATACTATACATTGTTATGGTAATATAAACCGTATGATATATTTGGCATATAGCTTTGGCATCTTACATAAGTAAAACACATCTTCACTACTGGTTTGTACAATATGCTTTATTAATCATTTCATGACTATTTTTAAGTACATTTATGATTAAAATGCACACATATTATCTGTCTGTATGTTATACACACATACATAACAAGCAGTCCAGATGTGTAATTTCATTGGTGTAGAGAAACCCCAGTATGGAAAATCTCTCCATCAGTGCAACTCATTGGTAACCCACCTGCAATTTATAGTCTTAGATATTTGGCTGGACAAACTGAGAGCTTAAGTGATTCGTCCATGGTTAGAACAGCTAGTATATGTCGAGGCAGAAGACTTCCTGAATCTAACACTGGCCCTCTATCCACTATGCTAATGTAGCTTCTCATTACAATATCTATTTAACATTGTTCCATTCAAATATGTATATGTATGTGTGTATATGTATTTGTACGTATACATATATGTATATGTGATGGCTAGTTGGCTCAGTGGATAGAGTACTGGGTATGGAGTCAGGAAGACCTGAGTTCAAATCTGTCCTCAGATATTTCCTAGCTGTGTGACCCTAAGCAAGTCACTTAATCCTGTTTGCCTTAATCCACTAGAGAACCAGTATCTTTGCCAAGATGATGCCATGGACAGTATTGGCATGCTATGGTCCATGGGGTCCCACAAAGAGTTGGACATGACTGAACAACTGAACCACAGCAATAACAGCACACATATGTATGTGTACACACATAGATGCATATACACATGTATATGGATGTATATGCATATATATTTTAGCATCATTATGACCCAAAACAAAGCAGATTGAGGATCTTTTTTTTTTGCATGGGATTGAAAAATCAATCCACTGAGTTAACCTGTCAGAATGTGTTTCTTGTGTACAAGCTACACTGGACAATGAGCTAGGCTCAGAATTGAATAGAAGGAAGAGATTGGGGTAGACTGGATTTGATAAACTGTGTAGAGCTTTCACTGATACCAAGCTATTTGCTGTTATGAAAACTAACCCTTTTTTAGCACCAATATTCTTTTGGCATTACTATATGTGTGTGTGTGATTCATGGGTGGCCATGTTCTCAGAAGAATCACAATGCAAGGTCAGAAGAAGGACAATGGAAAGATGCATTACATGTTTGAGTAGGCTTTAGCACATTACTAAAAATGCCTTTCATTCAAGAACTGGCATAACAATAGCTAGTATTTATATAGCCAGCCCTGGACATAGTTTTTATCTGTGATCTTCACAACAACCAAGTGAGGTAGGTACTATTATTATCCCCTTTTTGCCAATGAGGAAACTGAGGCTGAGAGAAGTTAAAGAATTTGCCGATGGTTACTTAACACTCGTAAGTGTCTGAGGCAGGATTTAAACTCAGGTTTAATGAGTCCAACAATCTGTTCAGGATGTCACCTAACTTCTTTCAAATAAATGACATCAAGACCTTGTGTGACAAGAAAATAATGTCCTCAGGGTGGGGGGGGTCACACACTAAAATTGAAGGATAACAAATGAAATAGCTTGAGTGTTATAATCATTTTAATGAAATACTAAAAGAACCGGAGGAAGGCTTGCAGTGAATTGGGTAGGTTTTCTGTGAAGGACTTAAGGAAAGACATGATAAAGTTATGTATGATGAGAGTGTTTGAATGAGTATACATAAACTTTGTTATAGGGAGGCTATAGAGAAAATCATGAATTTACCAAAATATTGAAGGATATGCATTAAAAATGAAAGTACAAACAAAATGCTGAACAATTCAAGTAAAAACAGTACAGTACAATTTAGAATAGACCAGAAAGGGAGAGAAATAAGGAAGACAGAGTAAATAAATACTTTTTTGAAAAAGGTGACACAAAAGAATGTTGCTAAAGCTAACAGGTGAGATTGTGGGAAAGAAGAAGTGTTTTAAACCAAATAATTATCTAGGCAGAAAAATAAAAAGGCCAAAAGAGGGTGAGAAAAATTGATAAATAAATAGAAAGAAAATTGAAAACTAAGTAAATTCAAGGAACTTGTGATAAGGCATGTAGATGGAAATTAAAGGAGTCTGAAATAGTTCACTAGGATCTAATTAGTACAAGCAAAATTAAATTAAAAGGTCAAAGTGCTGACTTTAAGGAGAAAGTGGTTAAAAAATGACACGAAAGAAAAACATGGAAAAAATCTGCCAAACTAATTATTATAATCTCAAATGTTAAGGTATTGAACAATCTAATAAAATTGAAAGGGAATGGTAGAAAGGATAAAAAGTAAAAACCAACAATTCCCTAAATTAAAAATAACACATCTAAAAAATAAAGACATGCAGAATGAAAAAGAAAGGAAAGAAAAGTAATCAAGTACTAGTAATCAAGAGACTTTTAAAAAAGGGGGAGTTACAGTTATACTGTTAGATCATCCAAAAATTAGGGCAGAAATTAACATTAAAAGCTATAAACTATGTTCCACTTAAAAAACCATATATGTTGAAATGAGATAATTATTCAAGTCATGCCCCAAAAGTTGCAGAACCAAAATTTACAAAAAAAGGATAACAGAATTGAAAAGATGTAGAAAGTAACACAAAATTTTAGAAAAAAATAGTATTCCTCTCTTAGAGCTGGAAAATGTTAGCAAAAGATAAACCAAAAAAGGAAAATATAGTCCTGAACCAATTACATGGATAGTATATATCTAAAACCAAAAGTTACCATTATTTTCAATAGTGATTTAAGCTTAACTAAATACTAGAAACTTCTGCCAAAAAAATGAAGGAGTAAGCAAGGTTATCCACTCTACTATTTGATAGTTCTATACAGGTTCTTTATTATAATATGAGAAGGTGTGTGGGGGGGTGGGGAGTGGCAAGAATTAGACTTGAAACTATTCTTTTGATGGTTTACCTAGAATATCCCATGAAATCTCCAAGAAATCTAAGAAAATTACTAGGTTCAGTAAAGAAGCAGTATACAAAATAAATCCACAAAAATTGACAGCTTCTCTACATGGCAATAGCAAAACAAGGAGGAAATTATAGAAAGGGAAATGTTGGAGTAGTTGTGTGAGAGGGCTGGACTGGACTATTTCTTCTTACTCTGCCCTCTTTGCTAATCTTTGAGGGGCTCGCTGAGAAGAACTAAAAATATCAAAGTAGTACAGTCAGGCTAGCAGCTGGGGGTTTGGGGAGGAGAAATCAGTAGAAAGTAAGCCTTTAACAGTATCAGTATAGGAGGCCTTCTGAGAAGGTGGCCATGATGTACATGTCTATCAGAGTACTGACAAATCTCTGGGCTACTCTTGGTTTAGTATCATTTCTGAGTCTTCTCACTTTTTTTCCCTTGCTCTTGGATACTCACTTATCCCTGTCTGAATGAGAGAACTGTGCTTTTCTATTCCCCACCTTCATTTTCTCTTCCTGATCTCAACTCTTATAGCAGTACATTGACTTTGGAGATATTAATAGTAATAATAATAATAATTAATAAGGATAATAGCTAGAATTTATATAGCACTTTAAGGTTTGGAAAAGGCTTTATCAGTGTTATTTTAATTTTGTCTTCATAATAACCCTGGGAGGTAATTGTTATTATCATTTCAATTTTGCAGACGAGGAAACTGAAGCAGGCAATGAGTGGTTAAGTGAGTTGCCTAGGGTCACACGGCAAGTAAGAATCTGCGGCCAAATTTGAGCTCAGGCCTTCCTGATTTGATGTTCAGAGTTCTATTACACCACATAGCTATTTCTTGAGGTTATTATTGTTAACCAGAGCTGAATAGAAACTTTAAAATACAAACATAGAGATATCCTCACTGTATGGTAAAGCCACATCCTGGAGTGCTGGGTCCTTCTCTGAATAGGCAACTATAAATAAGGTTGGAGATACTTAATATAATGCTGTATTTTCCCCCCAAATTGGTGGTGTTGTTGCTCTTAAAAGGAAGGAAACATGAATTAAAGGGGTCGTAAGTGGAAAAAGTTTAAGAAACCCTGCAGAGAGTCTTGGATCCAGGAAGACCTGGGTTTGTCTTGCCTCTGACATACACTGACTGTACGACCCTGGACAAATTCATCAACCTTTCAGTGCCTTAGGCAAAAGTGACCATCTACATTAACAGAAAGTGTTTCCTCATTAACTTCACCTGTAACAGTGAAATCAAAGGTCCAAGTCCTATCTCTTTTATATAGAAATATGTGTGTCAACAAGGCTTCCCTGGCAGCTTGTACTGCCGGAGTATATATGAGATTCACTTTTTTAACATTTGATCTTCAAGAGGCACTTCGGCATCATAGGCTTAAATGTTTCTATTGATTTTCATGTCTAAATTTATCATAAACACCTCAGTTTCCCATTACCTTACAGCAATCCTTCGGGTTTCTTAGGTAAAGCAACATTCATTTACAAAGGATGTTAAATGAACAAGAGCATTTCAAATGTACATTAGTAAAACCATGAAAGATGATTTTGCTCATTGGACTTGTCTTACCAGAGACATTATTTTCAAGTGCATGGTTTTTTAAACATTCCTCTTAGAAGAACTTGCTTTTGTGAAATCAGAATTTATACACATCAACAGGCATTTAGGATGTCAAGTAAAAGTCGAGTGTATATTTGTTATTTTTGTTCATCTTGTTAAGTTACTTGTTAATTTTTCTCATTTTCTCCACAATTTGAAGTTTCCTTCTCGAAGTTACCACCAATGACTTTGTAAAAGTGACGCTATAAAAAAAGTGACATTAAAAAACCAGTAACTTAGTTATTTGGAGATAGCTAGGTGATGTGGTGGATAAGGTACTGGATGTGGAGTCAGAAGTCCCAAGTTCAAATTCACGCTTATACATTTACTGGCTATGTGATCCTGGCAAGTTACTTTACCTCCGCTTGCTTCAGTCTCCTCATCTGTAAAATATGGAAAATAATAGTACTTATGCTTCAGGGTTGCTGTGAGGATAAGATGAAATAATATTTGTAAAGTACTTTGTAAGCCTACTATATGAACGGTTTTTTTGTTGTTGTTTAGTTATTTTTCAGCCATGTCTGACTCTTTGTGACCCCATTTGGGGTTTTCATGGCAAAGATACTGCAGTGGTTTGCCATTTCCTTCTCCTGCTCATTTTACAGATGAGGAAACTGAGGCAAACAAGGTTAAGTGATGTGCCCAGGGTCACACGGGTAGTGTTTGAGGCCAGATTTTAACTCAGCAAGATGACTACTCCAGGCCCAGCACTCTATCCACTGTGCCATCCATCTTCCATATGAATGTTTGCTGTTATTATTTTCTTTACTTTCTGTGACTGTTAGCATCAGTGTTAGATCAAGCATTTCTCAACTGTAAGCACATGTTATCGTATTTCAAATTAGAACTCAATGCTGCCTGTAGGAACAAAAGGAGGCTTAGATTGAAGGTTAAATAGTCTCTGGCTTTCTTAGATCGGATTTAGGATCTTGTACATTTAACGTTAAGGCATTAACACTTTAAAATTAAGTATGCATATTTTCTGAGATTTGGGAAGTTTCTAAATCACTTGTCTGATCATTGATTCATTAAGGCAAAGATCCAAATAAAACCAAATTAGAAGGAATCGAAAGGAAAAGATGAACATGACATACAATTAAGTCATCTCCAACTTGGTCTATCTAAACAAGCTGTTGATGTAGAAACAAAAGCCTATTTGTTTGTTTTTGTCAATACCGATATTCACATGGCACATGGCTGTGAGTTATAGAACACTACAATCTCTAAAGAACTGAAATTGAGAATCACCCAAAGAGAAATGGAGAGATTCAGGAAGGGTATGATAAGGCTATAATGAGGAATACCTGGAGAAATATCCTAAAGGATATTATAAAAGATTATTCTCAAAGAAGGAGAGATGCTCTGATAATGTAAGAAATAACTGATGGACAAACAGCTTGTATCCTCCTCCAATAGTATCCTCAAAACTTCAGGAGGATGCATGAAAATGCCCTGTTACATCAAATGGGCATGTTCTTGTTAGAGACCTAGTAAAAGATTCTTACAGGTCAAGTATCCATGGCAAAGCTACTAACAGTTTCGCTGCCCTGAAGGTAATACCCCGCCTGGAGGAAGTCACAAATCAATGAAATATTAATGATAGGTAGTTCTTGTTTTACATGAGTGAGCCATTCTGAAGACCACTCCATAAAGCAATTTTTTTTTTTTTATGAAATGTGAATTTGCCTGGGGATTTGGGAAAGGGAGGAAGGAAGGAAGGGAGCTTCCTAGGTTTTGGAGGAAGCAGGTTCTGACTGTCTGACAGTGTTTGCTTTACATAAATTTGCATTATACCAATTTGACCTTCCTTAAGAATTCTGAAAGGAATCTATATTTTTATTATTTTAATAGTACTTTATTTTTTCCAAGTTGTATGTCAAGACAATTTTTAGCATTCATTTTTGCAAGATTTTGAGTTCCAGATTTTTCTCCCTTCCTCAATCCCCTCCCCTCTTCCTACAATGGTAGGCAATTTGATATAGATTATATATGTGTCATTATATAAAGTATATTTCCATGTTAGTCACAATTGTGAAAGAAGAAACAAATCAAAAGGAAAAATCATGAAAAAACTAAAGTAAGTGAAAAATGTATGCTTTAATCTGCATTCAGAGCCCATCAATTCTTTATCTGAACATGGTTATTATTTTCCATCATGGTTCTTTGTGCTTGTCTGGAGTCATTGTATGGCTGAGAAGAGCTAAGTCATTCATATTTGATCATCATACCATGTTTCTGATACTGTATACAATGTTTTCCCGGTTCTTCTCATTTTACTTTGCATTAGTTCATACAGGTCTTTCCAGAAATCCATATTTAAAAAAAAACCCACCTATGTTAACTTTATTATACAGTACTGTGATCTCTCTCTCCACTCTTGTAGCCAGATAAAAGACTTGGATTGATTACAAGAGGAGACTTTTGCCCAGCTCTGCCCGTCTGCACCTATAACTAATCCCCACGTGTCTACCTTCTGTCAGTCCCTGCCTGGATGCTGCCCCTGCATGTCATCTGTCCTCTCCCATCTGGCCCTTACATATCTTCCTTTCTCTCTCCCCATCCTTCCTCTTTGTTTCAGCCCAGGTATTCTTCCTTTTGCTCCTGCTTCTCTGTCCCCAGATCTCATGATTCCTTGGTGTGCTCTCCACCTCCCTTGGGCATGACTCCCTTCCTAACTCCCTACCTCTCTCCCTTTCCCCACCCCCAGGGGCAAATTTGCCATCCAGCTTTATGTAGGATCCACTTACCTAAAAAGAGAACTGTCTGTATTGGATCTGATGCCAAAAAACTAAAAATGGATAAAATAATAGACATTGATATAGAGTATCAGCATTTCCTAAGAATGTTTATATCAGTGAGTTAAAATTCATATTTGTGAGTCAAGGATCTGTAATTTTACCAGTGTGGGGAGTTTATAATTTAGGTATGCTTACAAGAAACACACTTAAAACACAGAGTTAAAATAAAGTACTAGAGCAAAATTTATTATGCCTCAGCTGAATTCTGAAAAGTAAGGTTAGCAATCATGATTTCAAATAAGTCAATACCAGTACAGGCATACCTCATTTTGTTGTGCTTTGTTTTGTTGTGCTTGTTTTTTTTTTAAATTGAAGGTTTATGGCAACCCTTTGTTGAGCAAGTCTACGGGTGCCATTTTTCCAACAACATGTACTCACAACATGTCTGTCACATTTTGGTAATTCTCGCAATAGTTCAGACTTTTTCATCATTATTATATCTGTTATGGTAATCTGTGAACAGTGATCTTTGATGTTACTATCATAATTATTTTGGGGCAACATGAACAGCACCCATATAAGGCCACAAACCTAGTCAATAAATGTTGTGTGTGTTCTCATTGTTCCACCAATCTGCTGTTCCAGTTTTTCTCCCTCTCCTGGGTACTCCCTATTCCCTGAGACACAACAACATTGAAATCAGGCCAATTAATAACCCTACAATGGCCTCTAAGTATTCTAGTGCAAAGAAAAGTCAATGAATGTGGCAAAGTTCATTGCTGTCTTTTTTTAAGAAATTGCCACCTCAACTTTCAGGAAGCACTGCCCTGATCAGTCAACAGCCATCAGCATGGAGGCAAGACCCTCCATTAGCAAAAAAGTTTACAACTTGTTTAAGATTCAGATGATGGTTATAGTTTCTTTTTAGCAGTAAAGTATTTTTCAGTGAAGGTATGAACATTTTTAGTCATAATATCATTGCACACTTAATAGACTACAATATAGTATAAACATAACTTTTGCATACACTGGGAAACTAAAAAAAATTGTGCAGCATGCTTTATTGCAATATTTGCTTTATTGTAGTAATCTGGAACAGAACTTGCAATATCTCTAAGATATGCCAGTACTTGATATACACTCTTAATAGTATAGCATCTAAATAGTATAGAATCTAAGGGAAATGTTAATTCAAGTAGAGGCAGAAATTGATAGCAAAACTGTAATGGTAGGGGACCATATTGGTACCCCTTTCATAGCTAGACAAATCAAACCAAAAGATAAATAAGAAAGAACTGAAGGACCTAAATAAAATTTTAGAAAAATTAGGGATAAGAGATTTATGGTGATTAATGAAATAGGAATACAAAGGTATTTCCATACATTTTGGCTGTATTATGGCACTGTTACAAAAAATTTACCATTTATTGGTATATAAAGACCATACTATAAAATATATAAAAGACATAAACACATCATTTACTGATCACTGTGAAATAGAAATATATATTTAATACAGGGTCCTTAAAGAAAGAATTATAAAGTAAACAGAAAATAAAACACATAATTCTAAGGAAATGGTGGATCCAATAATAATTCCAAGTAACAACAGAAAATGTCATCAAAGAAACCTATAGTCTACAGCTAAAATAATTCTTAGAGGAAATTTTGTACCTCCAAATGCTTTTATCAGTGGAAGAGAGCAAATCAATGAATTGGGCAAGCAACTAAAAAAAATAACTTGAAAGACAGCAAATAAAAAATCTCTAACTAAGCAACAAAGTCAAAATTCTGAAAATTAAAGAGCTTAATAAATTTGAAAGTGAAAAGATCATTGAGTTAATAAATAAAATGAGGGGCTGTTTTATTTTTAAAGGGAAGAAAACTACCAAAGTAGATTAATAGCTAATCTCATTTTAAAAAAAGAGAAAACCAAATTATTCTTATCAAAAATGAAAAATGAGCACTTATAACAATTGAAGAGGAAATAAAAGAAATTATTGGAAACTATTTTACCCAATTACATGCTAACAAAATTGATAATTTAGAGGAATTAGATGAATACTTACAAAAACATAAAATACCCAGTTTAACAAAAGAAGAAACAGACTATTTAAATTATCCAATATCAGAAAATTGAACAAGCTACGAATGGTTCTACCAGACATCAAAGAGCAACTAATTCCAACATTACACAAGACTGTTTTCATTAATCAGAAAAGAAAGCACCTTTCCAGTCTCTTTCTGTGATACAAATATGGTCTTGATACCTAAACAAATGAGAGACAAAGCAGAGAAAGAAAACTAGGGACAATATCCCTAATGAACATTGACAGTATTTACAAGTAGACTACAACAACATAGCAGAAAAATAA
Organism: Trichosurus vulpecula; assembly: GCF_011100635.1. NCBI lineage: Eukaryota > Metazoa > Chordata > Mammalia > Diprotodontia > Phalangeridae > Trichosurus > Trichosurus vulpecula. Next base: position 136,099,630 of record NC_050577.1, on the reverse strand, counting down.
TATACTATGTGAATCCCTTGATTACATAATTGCAAAATCACCTACTGGTGTATCAGGGTACCAAAAAGGTCCCCAATTACCAATTAGCACATATGTGCCAAGCACTGTGCTAGGTACTGAGGATACAAAAGGAGTCAAAAGGCAGTCCCTACTCTCAGGAAGTTCATGATATATAGATAATAGCTAACATTTCTCTAGATTTGCAAAGCACTTTATATATACATATATATTCATTTTATGCTCACAACAATCCTGAGAGATAGGCGACATAACTATCCTCGTTTTAAAGATGAGGAAAGTGAGGGTGACAGAAATTACTTCTCTTGTCCAGGGTTACCTGGCTAGTAATTATCTGCAACTGGATTTGAACTCAAGTCTTTCTGACTCCAGGTCCAGTGTTCTATCCATGACACCACCTGGCTGCCTCTAGATGGCTGCATAGACAGTTTTTCCCCCTTCACATTCACAGTGGTTAGCATAAGGTCTCACACATAGAGAAAGGGTAATAAATGCTTGTTGACTATTTACTTTTCCACAATACGTAGAGATTAAGAAAGGTTTGTGCCTCTCAGAAATTCCTGTTGCTCTTTGCGGCTCTAATTGGATAATTCAGAATCCTAGTGACTGTATAGCTAGTTGGTTAGGCTAGTCTGGAGAGCTGACTAGGGTAACTAGATGGCATAATGGATAGAGTCCTGAGCCTACAATCAAGAAGACCTGAGTTCAAATCCAGCCTTAGATACTAGCCAGGTAACCCTGGGCAAGTCACTTAACCCTGTTTGCTTCAGTTTCCTTATCTATAAAATGAGTGGGAGAAGGAAACACAAACCACTCCAGTATCTTTGCCAAAAAAAATCCACATGGGGTAACAGAGTCAGACACGACTGAGCAACAGCCTGAGCAGTTTTACAGTTCTCTGGCATCAAGTAAGCTGTTAACCACTTCAAGAGTGTAATACTTCTTCAAATACCTTTTTAAAAGGTGATTGTTAAGTCAGAAAGCCTTGTAAATAGTCCTTCAGTTTAGGAAAGGATTTGCCAAGCTTGAGGGCCGTGAAGACCAGAAGACAAGCAACTGATCTGCAGGCAGACAACTGGACTTGCAATTTCACCTCTGACATTATCTATATGATCTTTGGCAAGCCACTAAACCTCTGTAGTTCTCATATTTACTCATTCATAGAATGGGCACATCAATCATCTCGCAGGGTTTTTATAATCAAGTGAGATCATATGTGTAAAATGCTTTGTAATGAAAAGACAAAAGACATCAATAAAACTTATTTTAAAAAATAAAAGCATTATATACATAAAAGTATGTTATAGATGATAAAACATATACATATGTATGTTATATATAATATGATATGAGCATCTATTATATGTAATAATAAGCACCAAGGTCAGTTGTTATTAATGGTAGTATATATTCTATGTGCAAAATACAATTATAATAAAAACTAGATGTTTTCTCAATTCATTTCCAACAGAGAGTATCATAAAGTAAAATAGAACATGAGCCTAAATATCTTAGTAAATCAGACTCAGAATTATTTAAATTCCAGAAGAGTATAAAAGAATCTTTTATAATCAAAAAATGAAACAATGTAGTTACTAGAATACAGGACCCAAAGTCAGAAAGATTTGGGTTTCAAGTTCATTTCTGACATTGACATGCTGTGTAACTATGGACAGATCTCTTAACTTCTCTGACCTTCAGTGTGTTTGAAAAAACTGATTTTATACACACACATATGCATAATACATATAGACATATAGGTGTGTTATACATACTTATATGTACATGTGTAACCAGGCAATACTACCTGCAGCTTAAATAATCTAGCTTTATTTTGTAACAAAATCATTCCTGCAGCAAATATTTGCAAATGAATGCCAAATCCCAAGCCCAAGAAGTCATCTTGATAATCAGACCTGGAGTTAGGGAACCCTGGATTCAAGTCTTATTTCAGATACTTACTAGTTGTGTGGCTTTACTTTTATGGGACTCAGTTTCCTCATCTGTAATATTAGGGGTTGGTTTCAATAACCTCTAAAGCCCCTTCCAGCTCTCAATCCTATGACTCTTTGAATTGTAAGTATATTCCTGAATTTTCATTGCAATTCTAATTCATATTTTTAGTACATAATTTCCTTTCAGTTACAGTTGCCTATGTATACAGTTCTAAAATAAACAAATAAATAAAAGAACACTTTACCCATTGAGAAAATCCCCAAACACGAAGTTCTGAAAAGACGAATTCATAAGAATTGAAAATTAATAGATAGCTATTCATTTATTCTTCCCTAAGGGTGCTTCTTTTCAGCTGGACTGAGGAAAATAGGTTCAGTTTTCTTTTACATAGTATAAATAATATTGGAGCTAGATTGCATCTGTCATAGTTGAAAATACTATATTTATGTCTCCTTATAATCCATTCATTGCTTTATGGACCCAAAGTCCTCGAGGGAGTGTCACAAATCCACATAATGTTCCCGAGTGTTACATTTTGCATTTGGATCTATGATTTAGCTGACGGATGTGAATAAACACTTGTAATCGGGGAACTCTCTGATGACTGCACATGTGTGGAGACTAAAGAGTGCAAGTTTGCACTAAGGTCAGCATTAGCTTATTCAGAAAATGCTCTTCCATGATCTTCTCTTTTCTGGAATTTAAATCATTCAGCAACTGATTCACCAGGACATTTAGGTTCATGTTCTATTTTATGAAATTCTCTCAGTCAGAAATGAATTGAGAAAACATTTATTTTTTATAATTATATCTCACATATAGTATATTTACTATCAGTAATGACAACTGCCCATAGTGTTTAAAGTTTTCAAGGCATCTGTTATCTCATTTGAGTCTCAGAACAAGCAGGTAGGGTACATATTATTATTCCCATTGTAGAGATCAACAAACTAAGGGCCTGAAAGGTTAAGGGATTTATTTGTAGTTAGACAGCGATTCAGTGTCAGAAACGAACTTTAAACCCAAGTCTTCCTGACTCTGGGTCCTGAACTCTAGCAACTATACCATTTCATCTTTTAACTATAAGAGAATCATTTGTATGTTTTATGTCAGAAGCAAAGCTTCTCTATACCATGTTTCTACGATGTAATATCTAGCATGGTAATGAGAGTTTACAAATACAGCCTCCAATTCATTCACTCTAAATATTCCCCTAAAGAGTGATCTCAGATCAATCCCTCAAGATCTAGTTTTAAAGCTAAGAACCAAGATTCCAATATGCCTAATTGGAAGAATGAGAACATTTTTAGAAATGATAAGATACTTTTTATTTGTCAGCTTTTAGCCCATAGAAGATAGGTGAAAAAGCAGTTACAGCAATACGTATCTCAGATTTGTTACATATTGTACATATCATGTAGATATTTACATATACATATATCAATTTTTCTCAAAATTTTCTTAGAGAAAGGAATGTTGAAAGATTTTAAAAATCCATGATTCATGGGATTCTTTTATAGCATCTACCCATCCTACACATTTTTTAAAGTATTTATTAGCTGAAAAGTAGAAATATGACTTTGAATTAAATGACAACTACAAGTCAATGGCCAAATGGTCTTCCCAAAAATTGTCTCTAGAAAGAGTCTAATCACAGTTTCACAGTTTTTCCCCCTGCTATCCTCTTCCAATGCCTAGAATCTCCCCTCAGCCTATACCTCCAAACACACATTGAACAACTTCATCAACATCTCATCCCTTCTGATTCTTCTGCTGTTGCATCCCACACTGGTCCTCACCCTTAGACACTCCCTCTTCTTTCATTATCATAATTTCATCAAGAATTTGCAAGTATTTAATGGTGCTGCTGCATACGTAAAATTTAGGTATTTGCCAGAACTTATCTCCATCCTTTGATGAGTGGATGAACCCTTTCAAATTGATATTTACCTAGCTATCACAACTCACAAGATGCCCATTATAGGTTTTGCCATTTTTGAGCTCAACCAACATGTTGATTCGGGGTTGTATTCAGTAAAAATTAGAGTAGCATGGCATCAGCCAGGAAAGAACAGAATTGGATCCAGAACCCATATCTCAGATTCAGAGCATAAGTAGGATCCCTGAGTTTGTTGGATGTATGTTGTCATTTATTTTGTTTGTCATTTATTTTATTTGCCATTTGACAAATAAAAGGTGAATATTTGCGTATAGACCACGATATTTGCTAATTTATAGTTAACATCTGTAAATAGAATTTTTCCTTTATAAAATAACATGTTGTACTTGAACCATAAGTTGGCCATACTCATGAAAATTTTGATAAAATTCCATTTATAAATTGTTCTAATGGGGTCGAGCCAAGATGGTGGCTGGTAAGCAGGGACTAGAGTGAGCTCCATACCGAGTCCCTCCAAAAACCTATAAAAAATGGCTCTGAACCAATTCTAGAACAGCAGAACCCACAGAACAGCAGAGGGAAGCAGGGCTCCAGCCCAGGACAGCCTGGATGGTCTCTGGGTGAGGTCTATCCCACATGGAACTGGGAGCTGGGAGCTGGGAGCTGGGAACCGAGTGGAGCAGAACCCAGCCTGAACGGTGTGGAACAACCAAACGTGCAGTCAGGTGGATGGGGCCCCTAGCGCCCTGAATATGTGAGCTGCGGCAGTTACCAGACCCCTCAACCCACAAACACCAAAGACTGCAGAGAAGGTTAGTGGGAAAAGCTGCGGGAGTGGAAGGAGTTTGCGGTTTGGCTTCCAGCCCTGGGGGCAGCGGAGGTGGGGCAGCTACAGTTGCTGCTGCTTCTGGCCCCAGGCCCACCTGGTGGGAGGAATTAAGTGGCGGATCAGAGCAGGAGTGCACAGCCTGCTGAAGATCTAAGCCCAGCCCGGGCTGGGGGTTTTTGGGGAAGGAGTAGTGCTGGTGTGACAGAGCTGGCACCTCCCCCCCAAACGTGGAACATAGAACTCGTTAGTCTACAAGCAGTCATACCCCACTGAAAAACTCAAGGGTCAAGGTAGTTGGTTGGGAATATGGCCAGGCAGTGAAAGCACACCCAGATTCAGTCTCAGACTTTGGATTCTTTCTTTGGTGACAAAGAAGACCAAAACATACAGCCTAAAGAAGACAACAAAGTCATAGAGCCTACAACAAAAGCCCCCAAGAAAAACGTGAACTGGCCCCAGGCCATAGAAGAGCTCAAAAAGGATTTGGAAAAGCAAGTTAGAGAAGTAGAGGAAAAATTGGGAAGAGAAATGAGAAGGATGCGAGAAAACCATGAAAAACAAGTCAATGACTTGCTAAAGGAGACCCAAAAAATACTGAAAAATACACTGAAGAAAACAACACCTTAAAAAACAGACTAACTCAAATGACAAAAGAGCTCCAAAAAGCCAATGAGCAGAAGAATGCCTTGAAAGGCAGAATTAGCCAAATGGAAAAGGAGGTCCAAAAGACCACTGAAGAAAATACAACTTTGAAAATTAGATTGGAGCAAGTGGAAGTTAGTGACTTTATGAGAAATCAGGATATTATAAAACAGAACCAAAGGAATGAAAAAATGGAAGACAATGTGAAATATCTCACTGGAAAAACCACTGACCTGGAAAATAGATCCAGGAGAGATAATTTAAAAATTATTGGACTACCTGAAAGCCATGATCAAAAAAAGAGCCTAGATACCATCTTTCAAGAAATTATCAAGGAGAATTGCCCTGATATTCTAGACCCAGAGGGTAAAATAGAAATTGAAAGAATCCATCGATCACCTCCTCAAATAGATCCCAAAAAGAAATCTCCTAGGAATATTGTCACCAAATTCCAGAGCTCCCAGATCAAGGAGAAAATACTGCAAGCAGCCAGAAAGAAACAATTGAGTATTGTGGAAACCCAATCAGAATAACCCAAGATCTGCAGCTTCTACATTAAGAGATCGAAGGGCTTGGAATGCGATATTCTGGAGGTCAATAGAGCTAGGATTAAAACCTAGAATCACCTACCCAGCAAAACTGAGTATCATGCTTCAAGGCAAAATATGGATTTTCAATAAAATAGAGGACTTTCAAGCTTTCTCAGTGAAAAGATCAGAACTGAATAGGAAATTTGACTTTCAAACACAAGAATCAAGAGAAGCATGAAAAGGTAATCAAGAAACAGAAATTGAAAGGGACTTACTAAAGTTGAACTGTTTTGTTTACATTCCTACATGGAAAGATGATGTGTATGATTCATGAGACCTCAGTATTAGGGTAGTTGAAGGGAATATGCATATATATATATATATATATATATATATATATGTTTATGTATATATATAAGTGAATGTGTATGTATGTATATATCTATGTGTATATGTCTGTATGTGTATGTACATATATATATATATATATATATGTAAAAGAGAGAGAGCAGACACAGGGTGAGTTGAAGATGAAGGGAAGATATCTTAAAGAAATAAAATGAAATTAAGGGATGAGAGAGCAACATACTGAGAGAGGGAGATAGGGAGAGATAGAATGGGGTGGATTATCTCGCATAAAGGTGGCAAGAGGAAGCAGTTCTGTGGGAGGAGGGGAGAGGGCAGGTGAGGGGGGAATGAGTGAACCGTGCTCTCATCAGATTTGGCCTGAGGAGGGAATACCATACAACTCAGTTGGGTATCTTACCCCACAGGAAAGAAGAGGGAGGAAGATAAAAAAAAATAAAAGGGGGGGGGATGATGGAGGGGAGGGCAGATGGGGGTGGAGGTAATCAAAACAAACACTTTGGAAAGGGGACAGGGTCAAGGGAGAAAATTCAATAAAGTGGGATGGGTTGGGAAGGAGCAAAATGTAGTTAGCCTTTCACAACATGAGTATTGTGGAAGGGTTATACATAATGATACACGTGTGGCCTAGGTTGAATTGCTCGACTTCTTAGGGAGGGTGGGTGGGGAGGGAAGAGGGGAGAGAATTTGGAACTCAAAGTTTTAAAAACAGATGTTCAAAAACAAAAAAAAAAGTTTTTGCATGCAACTAAAAAATAAGATACACAGGCAATGGGGCGTAGAAATTTATCTTGCCCTACAAGGAAGGAAGGGGAGAGGGGAGGGAGTTGATAGAGGGGAGGGCTGACTGGGGAACAGGGCAACCAGAATATATGCCATCTTGGAGTGGGGGGGAGGGTAGAAATGGGGAGAAAATTTGTAATTCAAACTGTTGTGAAAATCAATGCTGAAAACCAAATATGTTAAATAAATAAATTTAAATTTAAAAAAAATAATAAATTGTTCTAATTCAGTCAAATAAGATTCTTTAATTGTGTTCTTGGCTCTGTATGTTTTTATTTAAACAATAGCCCAAAACTAGTTAAGGAAATGGTCTCTGCTGGACATCCTTCCACATTTTTAAGCTCTCACTATTACTACATGTGTACAGGTCTTCATCACTTAGACATTATGTTCCTGTCTTTCTGCCTCTAATCTATCCCATGTTTAATACATCCTTCATAATGATTCCCAAACTTAATCTTCCTAACACACTGCTCAGATCACATCATAACTCTTTTCAAAAGTGTTCATTGGTTTCCTATTGCCTATGAAATAAAGTATAAAGACCAGGCTAGAGTGTTGGGGAGAGAAGGATAAAAGTCACAAAGTGCTTCAGAATTTTTTAGCCAAGTTGCTTTTGCATAGAACAAAACTGAATGTGGCATTTGTCACTGTGGAAACAAGCAAAACACATCAATGGTGACTGGTAAACTATGGTTTGGGTAGTTTATAGAAATAGACCAAATAATAAAATTCATTTGGAGGAATAAGGGGTCTAGAATCCTCAAGAGAAATAATGACAAAAAAAGTAAGAATGAAGGCAGAATAGCATGGATCAAATCTTAACATATATTAAGTAGTGATTATAAAAATGATTTGGTACTGGTCAAAAACCGGAAAAATCAGGCTGTGGAACAGAATAAATAATATTGCATTGAAGCAATTGAAAACAGTAGCCCAGTTTTTGATGAGCCCAAGAACATAAATTACTGGAAGGAAGGATGCTTTTTTGGGGAAAACTAGATTTCGGTTTGGCAGAAATCAGGTTTAGACCTATATCTGACAAAATATATAAACTATATCAATTTATATAAAATATATAAACAATAAAGCAATAAACTCAAAATGGAAACACAAGCTGAATACAACAGGCCATATCATTTTTAAAAATTGGAAGAGAATAAGATAAGGTACTTTTTATAAGTGTGTTTGGGAAAAGATCCTCAACCAACAAGGGATTGAGAATCTCACAAAAGACAAAATAGCCAATTCTGGTTACACAAAATTTTTAAAATTACACAGATAAAATTAATGAAGATGTAATTTAAAAATCTGTTTACTGGGTTAATATTTACATAAATGTCACTAAAAAGTTCTACTATCCAGGATATATAGGGAATTAACATAAATATATAAAACCAAGAGCCATTTCTTAATACAAATGTCATAAAATATTATCATTTTACTCTATTGAAGAAGTGTTGGGTTTTTTAATAGTCAATAAATAAAGAACCGGGCTCAAAGATGAACAAGAGGAAAAGAGAGGGTTAGACTGCATATGAGAAATTGTGCATCACTTTGAAGGACTCCAAGACTGCCTCTGAAACAAAAACCAGTCTTTAAACACCAATGAGAGAATAGGCAGTAGGCATTCAAGAGGGGAATGATTCACTCTTAGGCAACCATGGATTCAGTGTCACTGGGATTGACTTCAAGTCCTGCTATATTCAGCTTAATAAGCATTTATTAACTGCCATAATTTTCTAAAGAAGAATTGAGAACTATAAACAACTACATGAAAACAAGCTCAAGTTTAAAATAACTGTTATTTTAATTTACCTTTGTCTTACTATGAGTGATTTGGTTTCACTAGAGAATTTCACACTTAGCAAATTGGTCCAAATGTTCTTGATATCAATTCAGGATTGTGTAAGAAAAGTGATTAAATTGTCCCTTCCCTTTGAATCAGGGACCTCACTAACAGTAAATGGAAGTCAAAGGCAAAGACTAAAATGGATTTATTTTGTTTGTTTATGCATTTTTATTACAAGAATTTTGTTTTTCTTTTTTTCCGCAATAAGTTTGAGGTGAGGGGATAGGAAAATAAATTTTTGTTCAGTTAAAAAAAAGAATTGGAAAGACAAGAAGAAATGAACTTTACATTTAATCATAAAGAGTTCATTGGTAACTTTTAGAGTAAACTTTCAGTAAAAACAGAGGGAGGAAAAGTCAAATTTTGTTGCTTTAGGTAAAACTTGAGTGGTAAAGAAATAGAAGCAGTAGGTATAGACCAGTCATTTGGGAGATTTGTCAGTTAAAGGAAGGTGAGAAATAAGACTATAGTTACAAGAAGCTCTATTTTGGAAAGAAAAAAAGCATGTTTGTTCTCCTTTTTAAAATGGCTGTACTGACTTTTAAAGTGATTATGTAGATAACTTTAAAAAATATTCTTTGATTCAGAAAAACATTTAATTCAAAATATCTTGGGGGAGATCAGTCTAAATTGGCTGAAATAAAATGAATAAATTCTGAGTTATGGCATTTTTTTTTTTTAGAAAAGGCAGTTTAAATACTTTCAAATTCCTATACCATGTTGTGTACAGTTAATTTCAAGTACTTTGAGGGAAAAAGACATTAACAGTCTTGATAGGGAGGAACATTGCATAGAACTCTTAAAAATGAAGATTATCTGAAATAAATTAAAATGAATTATCATTCTATTTTTTAAAAGTCATTGTGAACGTGAATTTTTTTCTTTCTTTTAATTTTCTACCTCAGGAAAGTTTAGAAGAAATTTACTTTTACATATCGAATGCCACTGATGAAGATGCACATTAATTTCATTAGACCATATGTAATGTCATGTTACATGTTAGCAGTACTCACTAGACAAAATATTTTGACTACTTTATGAAAACATAGAACTTAACAGTAAGGAGGAAAAACAAGCAAAAAGCAAAAAAGGCAGACAAAACAAAAACAAAGGAAGAATAAATATATATGTCACTACAGATCAAAATTATGTCAAGATTCAGTAAGAAAGAGTCCACATACAAGCATTAGCCCCCTATTAAAATGTCTTTGGTGATATTCCTTTTGTTTTTGTTGACATTGTTGTTAGTGCTGACATTGAGGGGTTTTTTTTATAGAAATGTAAGAATGAGAATTTCATGAAATTTTATAGGATATGTAGAAGACAAGCAATATTGAAATTATCCAGTTAACAACTTCTTTTTTTACTGACATAAGTCAAGATATAGGTATAGTTATAGATAGATATAGATATAGATATAGATGGCGCATGGTTAATGCTTAATAAATGCATGTTGAGTGGAAATTAATTGAATTTTGAGGCAGTCAAATTAACATTTAAAGAGGGTATTTGTGTAGATCAATTCTATTAATGGCTAATAAGTAAGGTACAGGTTGTGTCCACACTACTCCACAACATCTGGGTGAAATGCAGAAGAAAAAGTCAATCATCTGCCATATTTGGAAACCCTCAGATATTTGGCATTATTTAGATAAGACATCCAGTTTAATTTTTTTAAACTTTTCATTTTAATTTTTTTTGTATATGGTATATGTAGGTAAATGCTATCTGCTAGGAGATCCTTTCCTAATCAAATATTCCCCAGATGCTATCTACTTTTGTCAGTCTAGAAGGCCCTTCTTCCATCTGTAAATTTTGAAACTATCCATTGCTCCAAGATTCAGCTAAAATGGTCCTTTTTCCATGAAATCATCCTTGATGCTCCCCACAAAAAGTTCTCTCTCCCTCCTCTAAAGGCTCATAGTACTTAGTTTCTACCTGTCTTAAGCACCATCCTTCTATTTTGTATGCACACATGCTTTATCTGTTTCTCTGGAGAGTGGGGCAACAGCAGGGCTAGGTTTTCCTTATCCTTCTACTTCTACTCTCAGCTTCAAACTATTCACACACAGTAGGTTAACAATAAATGTTTACTCAGTTGTATTCAAAAGTAAACAAGTTAAATGGAATAAATAATGGAAAATTAGAATCAATCAATCAAAAAGGTACTTAAGAACAGGCTTTAGAAGAAAAATAGGTTCAGATACCTTTGATATGTAAATAAACCTAGAGAACTAGTTTCCAGTTGGGTAGGTTTTTCCTGCTTAGCTGAAATAATTTTACATTTGCATTACTATCATTTCTCTTTCAAAGTGCTTTTAACTTGACAGGGGTCTGGCAGAAAGGTATATCTAATTGCAAAATAAAAACAATACAAATGATGATATTCCAAATGAAACAAAACAAAAAATGCTACAACCACACTTTTCACAAATGAAGTATAACACATCCATTCCTAAGATCATAACTAAAATTGGAAAATGAATGAATACTCTTTTCACCCCAAAGCAGACATGAATTCAGATTCCTTCCAGTAGTTTCACTGAGGGACTGATGCTGAATACAAATTGGTTAAGTATTACCTTTCCCCTCCCTGAATTTATTCTTCATATACATTAGTGTAATGAAAATTATCATTGAATCTTAGGGTTGGGAGGGACCTTTGAGGGGTCATTTGATCTATCATCCCACTTACAAGCAGCTCCACAGTCACTGATCTCCAACAGATGAAACTGATCTTATATTTAAGATTTCCATATTGAAAATGCCTATAGAAGTAATACTTAGTAACACTAACTGCAATAAAAGAATCATGTATAGTGTGACTGAAAGATTACAAATAGAATTGTAATTGGCTTTTCTCTTTAATTATGTTATAGATATATGCTGACTTGGACTCAGTGTAACAAGTTTCACTGGGCTATGAAATGAAAAATCCCTGCCTGGAGCACAGAGAGATTACAATATCTTGGTATCATTGCTATGCTGGGCCATTTGTTTTAGAATATGCAACAGAGGAGTCATAGCATTTAGATCAGTTAAAAAAGATTGAATAATAAGATTGAAGATCAGACTTACCTATGATATATATATATATTGACATATGCAAATATATTATATAGTGTATCATGTAGTATATATAACATACTATTATCTGTAATACAATATACTATATAACATGTATATTGATATATATTTCATTTTCTGTGTAATTGTATGTTATAAACATATATGTGCAAAATTTATATACACACCCATACATGTGCGTAACATGCATTTACATATGTACATACATGTGTGTGTGTCTATTACCCTTTTCAATTCTTAAGTTCTACTTTGTGCCACCAAAGCTGGGATCTGAGCTACATAATCATATGATACAGACTTTCAGAAGTTATCCTGCTCCATGAGGTCATACAACTAGCATCCATCCCAAACACAATAATTTCTTTACAGATCTCTGGAGAAGCCTATTTCTAAGCTCCTTTGGGAATTTGTTCTAAGGCTTATTTTGAACAATACTATGAAAGAAAGACTATACACATTCTTTCTCCACTCATCCTTGACAACATCTTAGAATCTATGGATTTGTGGTAAACAAAAAGTTTGTAAAACTTAAAGCACTGTATAAATGCTAGCTTGTAATAGTAGTAGTAATGTTAATAATTTTTTAAAATCTTCAAAAACAACTGCAGAGAGATTATAATAACTTTTGGTAAACCTAGTGCTAATGGGGAGAGTTAAAGTGTAGAATATGGCCACATAATAACAAAGTAGTTTCCCAAGATGGCCAGGAAGTTTGTATCCAACTTTGTAATACTCTCTTTTATGCCCCTCTAAGTTCTTCATTCATGATCAAATGCAAAGTTAGGGAAGGGGGCAGAGGCAGTCTATTCACATGTCCTTTGCTCAGCTCCCAAGAGCTGGTTTTAACTGGATAAAATCAACTACTTCCCTGCTTTCCCTGAAAAATTTGTGGGAAACTTGAGCTTAATTTATTCAAGGCTCTACCCCTTCTTAGAATGAGCATTTGGAAGAGAGGATTCTGGGAAGATGGTGGAGTAAGTCAGAAAATTCCAAGCTCTTAAGATTTCCCCCCCACACAAAAGAGATAAAATAGCACCTTAGGGGAACCAAAGTTCAGGTAAAAATAAATAAGAATGGGGGCACAACAGGGGTCTTCCTGGGACAATTTGAGAAGATCAGAAGAAAAATCTCAGGACAAGGTTTTGTCCCTGTAAAGAGTAAACACCTCCAGGCTAGGGTCCTCTTTAACAACAAGATGCAAGCCCTGGGGTTAGTTGGTTTGAGAGGCTGCCTCAGCCCCAGCCAAAGAAGATTTTATGCCCAGGGACAGTGAGGGGAGTTAGGCATCTGAGCCCAGGAAGATTGAGGGAATCTGTGCCGACAAGGAACACTAGACAGGTCCGCTGTCAGCAGCGAGGTGAGCAGGAGCTAGCACACTCCTGGTGAGTAAAGAAGCAGTGGGGCAGAAAGCCCCTGGCTGTGGTCACTTACAGGAAGTTGGAGGTTTGGCCTTGATTCCAGACTAGAGGGGAGAACTGAAGATCTGGGATAAGAGGCACCATCCCCCATACCCCAGGGCTAGAGGTGATTACAAAAATTAAGCTATTACCACCAAAAAAATGCACAGGCAAAGGAGAAAGAATCCAACTATAGAAACCTATTATGGGAATAGAGATGACAGAGGCTCATCTTCAGAGGAGGATATTGAAGTAAAGAAACGCTCAAAGAATAATGTCAAATGATCATGTGCCTAAAAAAAAATTCATAGAAGATCTTAAAAAAAGACTTTAAAAATCAAAAACAGAGACGGAGGAAAAACTAAAAAAAAAAAAAAAAAACAAAACAAAACATAAGAATATTCCAAGAAAAACAAGAAGATTAAGAAAGGAAAGTCAACCAATTAGAAAAGGAGATCCAGAATCTTAAGGAAGAAAATGACACCTTGAAAATTAGAATTGGGCAAAGTGAAGCCAGTGAAATTATAAGAGGTCAAGAAATAATTAAACAAAATATGAATAATGAAAATATAGAAGAGAAAGTGAAACATCTTATAAGAAGAACAACAGATTTGGAGAACAGATCAAGAAGAGAACACAAAAAAATAATCGAACTAACTGAAAGTTATGATCAAAAAAAGAATCTTGATACAACAATACAAGAAATAATTAAAGAAAATTGTCTTGAGGCAGTAGAACAAGGGGAAAAGTAGAAATAGTGAACACCACTTAAAAGAGAGATCCTGTGAATTATCAGTCAAATTCTGAAACCCCCAGCTCAAGGATAAACTATTAAAAGCAACAAGAATAAAACAATTTAAATATGATGATGCCACAATTAGAATCACCCAAGACCTAGTAGTAGATACATTAAAGGACTGCAGGTCTTGGAATACTACATATCAAAGAGCAAAAGAACTGGGGCTCTGGCCAAACCTCACCACCCACCCCCCACAGCAAAGTTAAGCATAATCCTGAATGAAAAAAAAATGGACATTTGATCAACTGTCAGTCTTTAAAGACTTTGTTAAAAAAACAAAAACCCAAACCTGAACTCAATAGAAGATTTGACATACAAGAGCCAAGAGGAATATAAGGTACATACCAAAAACTGATTATAAGTGATTCAATAAAGACAGACCATTTAATACATACATAAACTTATGTCTAAGATAATTGGGTAGGTCTTAAGAAAGATTGGAGTAAATCTGAGTATGGTATGAATTTAAGAAGTAAATCCATTTAGGAACTGCTAAAAAAGGTAATTATTTTATACAAATGAGGTACAAGAGGAATAACCAATACAGAGGAATTAGAGGGGGGAGGAACTCTGGTAATTCTGGTAACCTATTTTCATGGGGAATGGGTCTAAGAGGGAACAATACATACATATATATATATATACATATATATACATACATACATACATATATATATGTATATATATATATATTTAGAAGAGTATAAAAATCTTCTAAAATCAGAAGAAATAAAATAGTAGGGAGATAAAGATGGGGAGAGGACAAGGGAGGGATCTTCAGAGGGGAGGGTGAGGGAATAGGTGAAAGGGGGATATAAAAGGGTATTTAGATTTATGGGAATGGGAGGACAGGAGAAGGATCCTTTGATGGGGATATGCAAGTAATAAGAGGGCAAGGTAGTAAGTAGAAGTAAGGTAGAGGAGGCAAGAGAGACAAGAAACAAGAGATAGGCACAAATATAAAAACAAAGATCAAGAGTAGAATTTGTTTGGGAAAGCATATGTGTGTGTGTGTGTGTGTGTGTGTGTGTGTATATACACACACATATACATATATATATATATATACATATATATGTATGTATATATATATATGTGTGTATGTATACATCTATAGCTATAGAGAAACATATCCAAACTTAATTGTAGCCTTTGGGGGAGAAGGAACAAAGTTTTAAAAAGTGCACAGCAGAGAACAAAAGAAAACTTACCAGGAAGCATAGAAAAGATGGACTGTTCTCAACACAATATGTATTATTTATCATACAGGCTTTCTTGAAATGAAAATTTATTGTTACATATTTTGAATCCTCTCATGTCCTGCTATGCACATGACATGCTTTCTTTTTTCTTTCTTTGTATTTAAGTTCCAATATTTAAGTTTATGATTATGTTTCTGTTTCTTTTCTCTGTTTTCTCTGTATTTGTGTTCTGGTGTTTGAGTCTAAAATAAAATTTAAAAAAGAAAAAAAAGGAATGAGGGTTTGGGTTCTGCCTCAACAATAACTATTTTACATTATCTAAAAAGGTTAGCTTTTCAGTTTATTCTTTCTCAATAAATATAGTACTTATAATACTCCTTCCAACTGTTGTAGAGCCCATAAATAATGCTTGCTTCAAGTTCAAGGCACTGTATGTATCTACTAAGAACCATAGCTTAAGAGCCCCTACCTATGTGTTTACTTTTAATAGTCAGTCAGAGGACATAATTAGTTCAAAAGGAAGATATTTCATGCATGTCACTGCAGAAAAAGAAAACCTCCACCTATTATTTTCCCCCTAAAATTGAAACATATCTTTCCAGAAATGCACATAGCATTAGTGGGAAGAATAGACATTTATAGGGAATACATATGAAAAGACACACACATAGACCAGGGCACACACATTGAGTCCAAGACTTGTCTCTAATGCTGCAAGACCACTAATGTCTTCTAATGATGCTATTATATTGCTCCTACCAGGCTTACTGCTGCTCTTATACCATCCACAAGGCAGGTTTGTAATCTCTTCAGACTCTACTCTGGTATGATGTAGCTCCATCAGATGTTAGTCTGATGGACACTGTTTTGCTAAACTTTTTCCCTCTGAATCTTGGATAGTGAATCCAAACTCCCTAGCAGTAGTGTATCAGCCCCAGGTGCCTAGCTCTTTAGAACAAAGAGCATAATCTTTCCAGCTAGTTAGTGTTCTTAGCTTCAGTCTTTTATTTAGACTTCTCTTCCAGGGACCCAAGTTGCTATTTCAAGGACCAAATCCTAGTATATTGTGAACATTTCAAATACTTCCAGTTTTCAATCTCTGCAGGCTAGTCAGGTAATGGTTACTTGTCTAATAACTACAAAGTAGCTCTGGGATTTGGGTTTCCTCAGTTCTCAAACACAAAATCTCTTCCATTCTCCCAAGGTAGATGAGTGGGAAGAGAAAAGGCAAAGGAACAAACTAGGCCCAGAGCAAAGTCATAGTCTTTGTCACTTGCCTAACAACATTCAAAACTATTTTGTATACAAATAAAGCCAATCCAAAACTCAGAGTAGCTTTGGGACACTGTTTTACATCAGCAAACAATAAAACTAAATTAATTACAACTCCACTAGCTAGAGTTGTTCAAAGACAGTTCAAAATTTAATTTGCCAAACTAATTGATAGAATAAGGCAAATACTTGAACTTATTAAGAACAGAGGCCAAAAAAAATTCTTTTCATTTACCACTATAGCATCAAAATGTGCAATCAAGGCATGTATGTGCTAATTAGAAATGATTCTTTTCTGTTTCTTAAAGTACTTAGAAAGTTCTGTGGTGCTTGTGTTTCCTTTTTATGTCTTGGTCTTGTTCCTATGAGCAATGTTATTTGAAAGTAATAATACTGGGGCAGCTAGGTGGCATAGTGAGTAGAGCACCGGCCCTGGAGTCAGGAGGACCTGAGTTCAAATCCAGCCTCAGACACTGGACACACTTATTTATCAGCTGTGTGACCTTGGGCAAGTCACTTAACCCCAAGTGCCCTGCCTTCTTCCCTCCAAAAAGAAAGTAATAATACTACATTTCATTTCAAAGATTCTAAAATCTGGGTTTTCACTAAATCAAAATGACTTACCTGCTCACTTCTCCAGTTCTTCTTTTTATACACATGCTTCCTGCCCAAGATCAGCAAGATTTTATTGCATTTCTTATTTATTAAATGACTTATGCCTGCAGTGCTTTGCTAACTACTATGGGGAAATGCAGAGAAGACTCTGTCCCAGCTCTTTAAAAGCAACAGCCACACATGCAGACGTGATAGCATATTTAACACTATATGAAAATAATACAAGAGTTGTTATAAGGCAATCTTTGTTTAATTTGCTAAATTCAACAAGAAACTATTAAATGTTTTTCACATGCAAGGCATTGTTCTATTTTTGGAAGGTACAAAGGGAGAAAATGGCAGTGTTCCCCTTCTTAAGTAGCTTATTATCTAATTGGGAATAGAGCACGGTGAAGAAAGAAAGGGACATACATCTCTTCAGAGTTTAAATGAATTCAATTTCATTTGTGTGGATCTATTCCCTACTAGATGGTCTTTGAGAACTTCTAGTGTCCCAGATTCATTATACTATGGCCAACCCACTCATAAGCCTTTTCATACTTCACTACGCAGATCCTCAAGCAACAGCTATAGAGGCTGGCTCTGAGGCCATAGTTGAAGATTTGCCAGTTAAGTAAGACGGACCTGCCATAGCCTCTAAGTACTTAAAATCATATGATAACTCATTAGAAGAGGATATGGCAGCAAGCATAGTGGAAATAGCAATGACCTTGGAATCAGGAGACAGAAGTAGAGTAATTTCCATAAACAATCCCACTAGGTTGGGAGTTTAGGAAGAGTTTAGATCCAAGATCTTGCCTCAGATACCTCCTAGCTATGTGACTCTGAACAAATCACTTAACTTCTCTAAGATTCAGTTTCCTCATTTATAAAAAGGGATAATAATAACTATAGTACGTAACTTCACAGGGGTTGCTGTAAAGTTTAAATTAGGTAATATGTATATATATTTATAAAATACTTCTCAAGTTTTGAAGTGCTTTATAAATATGTTAGTATTTTTCTAAGAGGAAAGGACCAATTTTATCCAGGGAATGTGTATAATACTTCTCAAACTTTGAAGTGCTATACAAATTTCTATTATTATTATTATTCTAGGAGGAACAGACCAACTTTAGCTAGAGGAATTAAGGAAGATTATTTGGAGAATATAATACCTGAGCTAAGGCCAGAAGGAAAAGGAGGATTTCAATAGGCTTTGATGTTGAGGGAGCTCATTTCAGACATGGGGTACTTTGTGTATAAATAACCAGAGAAGAGAGAAGAAAGTGTGAAAAATGGGAAAAGTTAGTGGTCAAATTTGACCGTAACATAGAGTAAATAGAGGGCATAGGATAAAATAGGATAAAAATAAAGCTAGAAAGGTAGACTAGAGACATTGTCTTTCAGGCAATGGGGAATCAATTGTAACAACAGTGCTACTTGCCGCTACTGTGGCTGTTTAAGGCCAATAACACCAGCACACAGGAGGGCTGCTAGCACAAGTTCTTTGATCTGCTTTTTTAAGGAAAGCAACTTTAAGGGGTTTATAATCTCACTTTAATTAAACATACATATATCATTCACTTAGTTCAGGGGGAAAAGTCAGCACCCTGAACTTCAGAGCAAATACAATTACAGAAATTACAAAAAGAGAAAATATAAACAGAACAAATAACACAAATCAACAGACAGGCTTCTAGCTGTCTGACCAAAGGTATACACTCATGGTTACCAGAGAGAGAAGCACCAACATCTCAGTTTTCAAAGCCAGGCGGCTCCTAATGGCTACTCAGAGTCTCCACACCAACATTCTTCCAATGAGCAAGCCCCCAAACAAAATGCTAACCTCAGAGCATATATACCCTGTTTAGGGCCCTGGGGCTTCACACCTCTCAAGGACTTCATACCTCTTCCGACCTGATTAACAAAAGGGTGTGGGCCTTCCTACAAACAAAGGCAAGACTCACTGAAAGGCACTTGATTGCCTTAGTGCTAAGAAGCACTCCAAAAGAAAAAAAACAGTAAAAACTCTTACTTTGCACTCACCCTTACACCAATGAAGGTTGGTTGGAAATAAGAAAAACAAAGAGCAAAGAGGTCAGTTAGGAGACTATTCCAATAGTCTGGGGAGGCAGTATTAACTATTTAAACTGGAAGTTTCTCAATGGTAGTAAAAAAGGAAGGGATAGATGTTGGAGATTTAGTGGAGATAGAATCAATGATTTTGCAATTTACTAGATGTATGGGAGTTATAGAGGGAGAGAAAAGAGTCAAAGATGATTCCAAAATTTCAAGCTTGCATGTCTGAAAGAATGATGGCACCATAAACAGAAATATGGAAGTTGATATCACTTCCAAATAAGTATTTGACTTCCAAATGAGTAAAAAGAAAAGAAAAAAAAGTAATGAATCTAGAAGAAGGAGAATATCGTTGTAGGTTGTACAGTCAGAGAAAAATTCATCCTCAAGGCAATGTACTTGGTTTGGATTAAAGGCAAAATGAAGTGCTTTTTTGATACCAGGATCATGAGGATAGAGAAAGTCTAATTTCAGATCAAGGACGTAGTTAGGTTTTTGCTTGATATATTCAGTTTAGTTGAACAAATATCCCCCACAAGTTATGTCACTGGCAAATTCCGAGACAGGAAGGAGTAGTAGTAGACCTAAATTAGCAGGATCTTGTAATCTGTTCCTAGAGTGAAAGGTGGATAAATCAAACCCAATTAAAATTTATACATGTTCATGAAAAAAACTGCAATATTTAAACTAAGAAGAAATTTCTTTTAAAAAAGAAACATTTGAGCAAGGAAAAGTTTACCTCTCAGATTTATGGAAAAGTAAAGAATTCATGACACAAGAGATAGAGAGCATTACAAAGTGCAAAATGGATAATTTTGATTATGTTAAATTGAAAAGTTTTTCTTTTAAATAAAGCCAATGCAACAAGGAGGGAAGCAGAAAATTGGGAGAAAATCTTTACAACTAGTGTCTCTGATAAAGGCCCCATCTCTAAAATACACAGAGAAGTGAGCCAAATTTATAGGAATACAAGTCATTCCCCAATTGAGAAATGGTCAAAGGATATGAACAGGAAGTTTTCAGAGGAAGAAATTAAAGATATCTATAAGCATATGAAAAAAATACTCCAAATCACTACTGATTAGAGAAATGCAAATCAAAACAACTCTTAGGTACCCCATCTCTCCTGTCAGATTGGCTAAAATGACAAAACAGGAAAATCATAAATGCTGGAGAGGATGTAGGAAAATTGGAACACTGTTACACTGCTTGTGGAGTTGTGAACTGATCCAGCCATTCTGGAGAGCAATTTGGAACTATGCCCAAAGGGATATAAAAATGTTCATACCCTTTGACCCAGCAATACCACTTCTAGGGTTGTATTCCAAAGAGATCACACAATTGGGAAAAGGACCCATATGTACAAAAATATTTGTAGCAGCTCTTTTTGTAGTAGCGAAAAATTGGAAATCAAGGGGATGCCCATCAACTGGGGAATGGCTGAACATGTTGTGGTATATGAATGTAATGGAATACTATTGTGCTATAAGAAATGGGGAAGATATGGGCTTCATAATAACCTGGAAAAACCTATACGATATAATGTTGAGTTGAGTGGAGCCGAACTAGGAGTACATTATACACAACCACAGATATATGGATTCTGTGATGACTAACCTTGATAGACCTCACTCTTCTCAGCAATACAAGGTTCAAAGACAACTCAAAAAGACTCATGAGGGAGAAAGCTATCTCCATCCAGAGAAAGAACTATGGAGACTGAATGCATATTGAGGCAAACTGTTTACTCTCCTTTTTTTCTTTTGTTTTTTTTTCCTCTCTTTTGCTTTTGGTTTTGGGTTTTCTTTTCCTTTTGGTTTTGTTTCTTCTTTCTCATGATTCATTCCATTGGTCATAATTCTTCTTTATAACTCGACTATTGTGTAAATAAGTTCAATACGAAGTTATATGTAGAAGATATATTAGATTCCATGCTGTCTTGGGGACGGAGGCAGGGGAGAGGGGGCAAGAAAATCTGGAACTCAAAATCATGTGGAACTGAGTGTTGTAAACTAAAAATAAAAAATCTTAATAATAAAAATTTTTTTCAAATAATAGTTTTACTAAAAAAATTAGAAAACAAGTATTTAGCACTTGGATTTTTAAGCTTAATAATGACACAGATAAAGAGTTACCACATTCACAATAGCTAAGCAAACATTTATTTTACATCTACCATGCGCCAGGTACTATGCCAGGTTTTGGGGAAACAAAGGCGAAATCAAAACAAATCCTGTCCCCAAGGAGCTTACTTGTACTGGGGGAAAACAACATATTATTCTTTCTCTGTCTCTGTCTGTCTTTCTATCTCTGTCTGTCTGTGTCTCTCTCTATACACACACACACACACACACACACACACAACACACACATATCTGTATATGCATATATACGGACATGTGTGTGCTTGTCTCCCTGCTTCTTATATAGCTATCTATTTCTGTATTATGTACATAAATATTTTAACATCTGGACCTGTGATCCTGTAATTTCATTGGTATAGGGAATTTCTACTGAGAAAATCAAAATATGCACAAAATAAATATGAAATAATTTCAAATAAGGAAATTCTAAGAAAATAATCCCTACAAAATGCAGCATCCAAAGTGAGGGAAAAACTCAACTTACAATGATTTCAGAGACAAAGACTTGTTTCTGATTAAGGAGGTGACAAGAAAGGGACAATAGCGTTTCCCTTAAAATAGATATAATTGTATCTAGAGTCAGAGAGAGTGCTCCATAAATACCTCCCAAATTCACTCTGAGGTCCAAATCCCATTTTCGTTGAGGATTGAGTGACACCTTGATTGTCGCCATCCATCAAACTAAAGAGTAAAAACAATGTATTCTTATGCATTAACAGAAGTACAACAGACTAAACAATGGAGACTATGAGAGAAGGAACAGAGCCAGAAAGAAGGCAGTATCTGGACTCATGTAAATAATAGAGCACAGTAGCTGAATGACCAGAAACTAGCTATAGTACATTACAAAGAGAACATCAGAGAAGTGGAATATTATTGTTCTCCCTAGAAATGTCAGAAAAGTGAAGAATAACAGACCTCTCCATTTCTTGTCTGCAGTATATAAAGTTTTCATTTAAATTCTACAGTCAAGTCAATGCAAGAGAAGAAGAGGGTTTTAATCCAGATCCTCTAAAATGGTCAGTCCCATCTCACTAATGAACTACTACAGAAGGCAAATGTACAGTATACTTATGTGTCTGGTATTTATCAGATACAAGAAACCTTTTTACTCTAAGGAAAAGACATTTCACTGGACAATTTTGCAGAACTAAATTATAGTCAAAGGTTATATTTAACTCCTGAGATATACTATAAACAGAGTGATGGAGACATTAAGAGCTTCCTCAAACTTCTATATGGAGGTAGAATAATAAAAAACAGAAAAACATAAAGAGACATCATATGGACCAAAGATTTAAATTGTTATGGGATGTGGTTTGAGGAGGTTGAAACGGGGCATAGCTCTCACCTAACTTCCAATGTGAGCTCTTAACATGTAGTTCCACTCTACCTTGCTCGAGATTTGGCTGCTGCTACTTGTGTCCAGAAGGCCTTATTTCTCAACCTTTCTGTGCCCCAAACCCACTGCAAATCTTGCTCTCGTAGATGGGTTTACCTGTTAATGAATGGTGTTATATAGCTCTGGGACATTGAAATCTCCCGCCGCTAGTATGTCACTATCTCTTCTTGTAATTCAGTTAATTTTTCCTTTCATTTTAGATTCTAAAGCATTTGTAGCATGTAAGTGTAATGTTGACATTAGTTTGTGGTCTCTGACTCCTTTCACCATCATGAAGTGTCCTTGTTGATTCCTTTCTATTAGCCCTGACCCAAGTATAGAAAAGCACTCAGAATTACTCAGATGGTGAATTTTAAGTCACCTCAAAGATTTAAGACTGTCATATATTGCTTTAGCGATCTTTCTTGTGATTCACCATTTTGCTAAAATAATGATTCTTCTTTTCTAATCAATTTGGTTTGTATCAAGTCAAGGAAACAAGCATTTATAAAGTGCCTGCTAGGTGTCAGGTACTGGACTTAGTGCTAGGGATACAAGGAAAGGCACAAAACATTCTCTGCTCTCAAGGACTTGAATTTAATGGAGGAAATCACCCACGAACAACTATGTAACAACAAGATATGTATATGTGTATACATATATGTATATCAACATATGCACACATCATATACATTTATTTAGAGAGACAGAGACAGACAAAAAGAGATGTATATGATTATCTCATTTATTCTGCGTATATATGTGAGTATATATGTAGGTATACTATATATACTACATATATATACAGGTATACATATATACTCATATATACACATATATACATAAAGTAAACTAAAGATAATTAACCGTATATCCACCTATACATCTCTTCACATATATCTATATCTATATATACATACATATATACATATGCACGAATACACCAGAGATAATCACAAAAGGAAAGAAAATTAAATAAAAACAAGTGATCACAGCCAAAGGACATATTACATATTAAAAAGTTTTTTAAATATGAAAATGTTGAAAGGTGTATTTCAATAAATTTAATTATATGTGTTACAGTTATATTCTTACCTGTTTTCCTCCTTAGAGTATACAAACAGTTGAGTAAAAGACTGACAGGAAAATGGAATTTCTCTGTAATTCAGTTGAAGATGAACTTAAAGCTTTACTACCTTTTAAAAAAGTGTTTGGAAAGAAGCTAATAAGTAAAACAAGAGCAAGGAGAAAAAAGTATTTAATGAAGCTATTTTTAAAAGCATCTTTTATTTTTAGTTGTTTGTTGTCCATTGGGGTTAAGATGAGGCATCTCTCTCATTAACATTCACCCAGTTTTGGGCGTTTGGGAAATTAAACAGTCCTTTCAATGATTCTGCTCTGCTCTCCATTACAAAAGGCCATGTCTTTAACAGTAACATCATCCTAATAATACTATATGGTTACAAATTATGGAACATTATAACTCAGATGAATTAAAAGTATAAATAACCCAACGGAAAATGAAAAGATACATGGAGGGCATAAACAAGCGGCAGCATAATGCTAGTAATGATGGGCATTAAATGTGGTGAAAAAAAAACATAGAGGATAGATATCACTAGAAGGGGGGGAGGAAATGAGGTATTGCCTGGACTAATGCCAGGCTACCCAAATGGTCTTTCTGTCTCCATTCTCTTCCCATCCCCATTAGTCATTCATAATAATGCTACATTACTCAAAATCCTTCTTTAGCATCTTTCTGCCTACTGAATACAATTCAACTCCTTTGGCCTGGCTTTCACATCTAAGAGCATCCTTTCTTTACAGCTATATTTCACATTCTTCCTATTTGCGTGCCAATACTGGTCCACACAATTCCTTGACTGTATTCCACAGTTTCTTGACTGTGTTTGCTTATATATTCACTTCCACTTGAATGTTCTCAGCCTCTACCTCCATTTGCTGAAATTCTGGATTCTTCAACCTAGATCAGATATCACTACCTCTAGGATGGAGGACCCAGTTTCCCAAATTGGAATAAATCTTTCCCTTGTCGAGATGGATAGCCATATTTTTTTTACCTTTTCTACTTAATTAATGTTTCTATTTTATGTACTTTTTTTCTCCTTCACTAAGTTGTAAGTATATTGAAGACAACTCACTTGCTACATATCTTTATGAGTTCTTTAACCACATAGTTGGGGGTTGATGAGAAATATTTGTCGAATTTGAGCAAAATGACTGAGCTACAGGTGTCCCAGTCATATAGAGATGAAGTTAGAAGACACAGCTCTGACCCACATTCTCAAGTGATTGGCTAAGAAGTTCACCCCCATTGAGATCTATGGCTTTTACTACATGAGCAGAAAATGACTTGTTCTCTGTTGGCCTAGACTCCTATTTGGTATGGTTAACCTATCCGTGTATCAGTTGGGATAATTGAAGTCAGGGAAGTTGCATGCAGTGAATCTGGAGGTTGGTAAGTAGGAAATTCTTAGATTTAGGGGCGCATGTAGCCTTTCATGTACAAAGTTCTCATTTTAACCCACCTCAGGCTACCCAGCTTTACTGATTTAGAGTTAATTAGGAATGAGATTTTCATTGAAAATTCCAATACTTATATGCTTTTTTGTATGCATTTCAGAACATGTTGGCTGGAGCAAATAATTGTAACAGCACTCAAGAAATGAATGAATACCACAGGGAACAGCTTCAACCCCCCACTCCCTGCCCCTGACAACCTGTAAGTAAATCCTGCTGTGCTCCCTGTTCACAGAAATATCATTCTGACATCACTCGTGATCGCCGAAAGATTTCTTTTCCTATCATTTAACAAAATCCTAGTACCATTTCTTCACATTTTTTTCTAAACAGAATCTCAAAAGCTCATATTAATTTCTGTGATTCATTGTGGGTTTTTTTTATTACTCGCTATTTTACTGTAAAATTAAATTCTTTAGGCCACGTAGAGGCCTAGTCGTAGGTATATATGTCACTTCCCTTATAATAAGCATTTCTTAGGTGGGTGTATGAGAGAGACAGAAAACCTATATAAATAATAGCTGTGTGTGTGTGTGTGTGTGTACACACACACACAATATTTTAGAGAGGAACAATTATGTTCCATTGTACTTTCAAAATACATTGTTATTAAAGTGCTTACTAAATACAACATTCTTGTGAAATAGAGAAATGCTTATTTTATACATCAGGTCAAATATTGAAGACCCACCTACAGCCAATAAACAGAGCAGTTGGAAGAGAATGGTCAGTAGGGTAAAGCTTCCTCCAACACTATTCATGCCACTAAAGATAGCATGGCAAAAATGATGACAAATTTTTACTACTGACTAGCAAACTATTTTGACTACAAACATACCCGAACTACAGAGGAATAAGAGAAAAATGAAAATATTAAGCTGGTGGACTAGATTTGTTGTTAAGAAACAATGAGAAGGTAAAGAGATAACAAGAGGAAATGTAGTCTTTGTGAAAACAACAACAAAAAAATCAATATAAATTTATTTTAAAAAATGATTCCTAACAGTATTCACACACACACACACGCACACACACACACACACACACACACACACAGAGTTTCACTAGCTTTTACCAAATCAGGATTTTAGTAGTCAGACAGAGGATAATAATAATTATTATGATAGTTTAAATTTATATAATATCTTAAAGTTTGTAAACTCATGCATAATTTATCTCATTTAATCCTCACAACTCTCCTGTGAGGTAGAGAAGGCATTTGAGGCATGTATTTGTGTAAACGTGTATATATACATCTGCGGGTGTTATGGAAAATAATTGTCAGGTACAAAATACTATATATTCAGTTAATGATCTTTTATATATGTGTATGTTTACTTATTTATTTTAGGTTTCCATTTTCATAAATCCTATATTCATACATAACTTAGTGTCTCCCCTAGCATTTAACAGTCTTCTTTTACAGAAGTAGGCACTTAGTAAGTATATGTTGTTATATTATGTGTGTGTGGCAGCTAGGTGCCATAATGCTAGACCTAGAGTTACAAAGACCTGAGTTCAACTCTAGCCTTAGACACCTATTAACTGTGTGACCCTAGGCAAGTCACTTAACCCTGTTTGCCTCAGGTTCCTCATCTGTAAAACAAGCTGGAGAAGGAAATGGCAAACCACTCCAGTATCTTTACCAAGAAAGCCCAAGTGAGGTCACAGAGTTGGACTATATATACCTAAGTATAAATAGTTATATATATGCATACATATGTACATATATATATATACATATATGTAGAAACTAGTTATAAAATCTTAGTTTCCTGAATCATAATGTAATAACCCAGTTTTCTACCTTTTGTTTTTTATATTAAATCAGGAAATGAATGAAACATATAAAATAACTGTTAATATTCTGCAATGAATTATAGAATATTAAGATTTTACTTTTAAGAGAAAATTATCCTTATAAACATTGATTTTACTTTTTGTATCTAAGTGTGAGATACTTGTCTGAGGAATTATAGATTAACATATAACTACAGGGAATTAACTGGGTAAGTATTGACATTTCCTGGAAGAGATAAATAAAGTAATTAGTTTCATCATATACACAAATGCAACAATTTTTATTTCATGAGACAAATAATAATGTTACCCTAAAGTGCTCATGAAAAATATAAGCAAAGACCACCATCTTGATAATTACAGCTTGTGAGATAAGGTCTATTGAAGAGAAATTCTATGGAAAACTTGAAAAGAATCTCCAAACCAAGTCAACATACATTTATTCAATAATTTCAGTGGAAAGAGGAAGATAACAAAAATATATTTTAAAAGTTTTAATATTAAGAAATAAAACATATCAAAGGCTATTCAAAAATCTTCACATCTGAATATCATGAATACTTTCCTCCAACAAAAAAAATCTGGGAGAGGCAGAGCCAAGATGGCACTGTGAAAGGAAGGAACTACTGGAGCTCTCTCACAAATTTTGTCAGATAAATCTAAAAAAGTGAATCTGAGCAGATTTGAGAGTTAGAGGCCACTAGTGGACTGAGAGGGGTAGGAGCGCCAGGCACACGGATCGGCACCAGAGCAAACCAACCGGGAACAGCAGAGGAATCCGGCCAGCACACCCGTCTGGGAGAGCGCTGGGTGAGCCAAACTCCCCAGCAGGAACAGGCCCAGGGCGGAAGTACCAGCTAAGGCTGGGATCTAGCCCCAGGCCTCTCAGCCCAGGACAGGAGTCTGTTGGAGGGCAGAGCCTGCAGCCGCGGGAGCAGCTAGCCTGAAGGCCTCCAACCCACAGTCTAAAGGTTTGAAACTCACTTTCTTGGACTCCCGGTAGCCGGGTATGTGCAGGTAAAACGGTTCATATCCCTCCCTTGAATAAACCCAGAGAATGAAACCTCAGGAGAAACAGAGGAACCAGAAGGGGGGGCTTCAGTAGGGAGAAAAGGGGGGAAGAGGGCCCTTCTTGTGGTGGTGGAAAGAGACTTGTGCGGGGAAGAGAGGTATCCCAGCAGCCCTCACCTCAGCAGAACAATGAGAGTAACTGAGCCGCAGTGGGTGGAGCTAACTAACACCAATGCCAGGACCCCAGACTTGGCTTTGCACAGCCAGGGGAAGTGGCAGACACCAACACAGACACAAGCTGAGAACACCCCTGCTGTAGAGCAGTCCTGGGGAAGAGGAGACTCCCAGCAGGCAGACCACTCCTTCCCCACACCTCACAAAACCAGAGACCATAGCACACAAAGCTAGATCCCAACACAAGAAACTTGGGACAGAGCCCCCTGGGCCTCAGAAACAGAGATCCACTTCAGAAACCAGGAGGGGAAAAAAAAACCATGAAAAAGAATTGTAAGAAGCTTTCAAAGACGATTGACTCATATTATGGAGACAGGGAAGACCAAAATACCAATTCAGAAGAGGACAGCATGGACACTACACCCACATCTGACGCCTCAAAAGGGAAAGTGAACTGGTCTCCAGACCAAAAAACATTCGTGGAAGAACTCAAGGAGGACTTTAAAAAACAAATAAGGGAGGTAAAAGAAAAAATGGAAAAAAAAATTCACTGAGGAAGACAAATCTTTAAAAGGTAAAATCGGGGAATTGGTTAAGGAAAATCAGAATATAAACGGAGAAAATGTCTCATTGAAAAGTAAAATCAACCAAATGGAAAAGGAGATAGAGAACACAAAGGAAGAAAACAAAACAAAAAAAGTCTGCCCTGAATTTCCCAATCTTCACTAGGCCCTGCTTCCTCTGCACTAGTCTTTCCAAATAACCCAGTACTCAAAACTTCCACTTCCTGGGCCCCTAGGCTTCTGAAAGGTGATCAGCCACCTTATTTTTCCTGGACCTGGCCCCTCCACATCTCAAAGGCCCTATCCAAGGTCAATCTTGTTTGCTTTTGTTAGTGTCCTCAGCACTAAAGAAATGCTTTTTAAAATTATTATTAATTACTTAATTTATAAAATGATACAAGATCATTTGATGGCTACAACACAGGACTCATTATCAACATCTTTTGAGACATAAAATAGGGAGAAATATGCTCACCAAAGCTATTCATCGCTACCATGGAAAATAATTTCTAGAGAGTCCAAATGGAAAAAAAAGATTCTTTTTATATGATGAGGTCCTCCAGATGTTCTTGTTTGCAGGTGGTATTATACTGATTCCACTAAGCAGAATAGGAACTTGATAATGAGATATACAACCACTCAGAAGAAATTGGTCTGCCAATCCAATCCAAACAGCAGGGAAGATAGAGAATTCTTATTTACTACACTTGTTAGTCCTTTATTCATACCATCTCTCACATACATCTCCTCCTCTTCATTCAAACCATGATGAACCTAATTTAGAGCCTCATCATCCTTTACCTAGACTTCCACAATAGCCTCCAATTTGGTCTGCATTGGGTCTTTCTCCAGTTCAATAGCATCTCCACAAAGTCACTAGACTGAATTACTAAAGTCTGATCATCCCATCCCACTCCTACTCAAAAATTTTATTTTCTCCATATTACCTCTAGGATCAAACATGAATTCCTCTGGTATCAAAATGATTCCCTTCTGACCTTCCTAATTTTGTTACACATTATCACCCTCCATGTAGTCTACAACACAGCCATACTGAATACATGCAGTTCCTCACACCTTCATACCTTTGCACTAGTTCTCCTCCATGCTTTTAAGGCTTTCCTACCTCACTTTTGCCTCTTAAAATTCCTGGTGTCCTTCAAGATTCAGCTCAAAAGTAATCTGCTGAAATAGGCCCATTTTTTTGGTCCTCTACCCCAGATGCCAATGCTTTCTTCTTCTAGGTTGTCTTGTATTTAATTTTTAAATATTTGTACATACCTATCTATGAACATGTCTTCTCCATTAAAAAATGCATTCTTTGGGAGCAGGGACTATTTTTGTCTTTTTAACTCCAGCACTTAACACAATTACTGACATGTAGTAAGCACTTAAAAAATGTGTATTGATTAATTCAGTTGGATGTGAAGCCCATTGATGTGATCCATCAGTATGTTGAATTGACATTGCATATGGACATTGAACTGGGCCTAGAATTAAACAAGAGGAAGAGAACAGATAGGATTACATTTGAGAAAATGCATGAGAAAAAAATTTTAAAGGAAAAAAAGGGTGAGAAAGAGAGAGGAAAAACAAAGAGGGAAAAAGAAGGGGAAAAAGCAAGGGAAAAGGAGTGAAGGAGAAGGAGAAAAAAAGGATCTTTCTTTGTATCAACAAATTCTCCTGAGGCAAATATGTCATAAATCATAAAACACCACAATCTCCAAAGACTCAAAATTCAGAATTACCCAAAAGGTAACATTAAGATGTATTGTGGATACAAATAGACGAGAGGCATGTTCTCATTGATGAAAGAAATGGCTTAAGAGATATCAGGAAATATGTGATCAGAAAAAAAAATTGGACAGGCAAAGGAAAACAAATAGACATTTCTAGTATTACACTAGTAGCCACAGAATGATAAAAGGCCTAGAGGAAGGTGTCTAGCACATTGGATAGATCTTTCTGACATCTTGGAGCTTTCTTCCAGGTCCTTTAACATTCAACTGCCCATGTTATTTCTCATTTTGCATGACCTGCCCACTGTCAGTTCCTGAATATTTTTTATATGGCTTCTGTGCAATTCATCATTTATAACATGATATTGTCTACCCAACACTTCTTTTCCCATTGGGTTTTGGATCATTTGCAACTTGAATTCTTTGGAATTTCCAATATTCCACAATATGTAGCCATACGCCATCATCAGAAGAATGCATTTTTTGAAAGATAAGGTTTTTGTCACGTTTTGTTATTTTAGATTGTCATATAGAGGGTATTGTTAAAATGGTTATGCAATTTTTTTAAAAAAAAGCTTTATCAATGCCTTCTTTTTTTTGTACCAGAGGCATATTTCCATAAGCCTTCTCCATGTAACCCTGCCTTGTAACAATGAAAAATTGTTAACTAAGCAAAATTGGCCCACATAGGACCTGCCTCTGATGGCATAAGCTACATTCTGCATCTATAGTTCCCACCTTCCTAATTAGAGGAGCAAAATATGTTTCATCTTCAGTTCTCTAGGATGAAGGTTCATAATTCATTACCTTTCTGTAGTAACTATGTATAGTGTTTTCTTAGTTCTCCTTTGTTAATTATATGTCAATTCGTGCAAATATTCATCATTTCTAATGGAACAATTACATTCATTTACCCTACTTTGTTCAGCCACCCCACAACCCATTTTGTCTCCAGTTTATTTGTTGGTTTGTTTGTTTTTACTATCACAAAAATGTTGTTATGAATATTTTAGTATCAGTGGGACCTTTCTGTCTTTGACCTCCTTGGTTTATATGCTCAGTAGTGGGATTTCTAGGTCAAAGGGATTAAAGAGTTTAGTAACTTTTCTTGGATGATTCAGTTTTGTTTTTGCTTTTTCAGAAATGCTGGACCAATTTACAACTCCATCAATAGGGTCAGGTGGTGTCATTTTCCAAATACAGTCTAGTTTATCTCTTCACCCACTTCAATTCTGGTCCCAGCTCATTAATCATCTAAAGCTTCTATCCAACATGCTAATGGAAGACTCAATGGTCTGCCCATCCAAATGTATTTCACCACATGGACAATAAGCATTCTTTATCCTTTTTATTTTTCTCATTTGAATTGGATTGTTAGTCCAAGGTTGTAGGTCTTGTTTTGAGATCTCTGCAGCATTATGGGGTTTAATGCAATTAGCACAATATAAACTCCATTTGTAAATAAGAACATCTACCAGAAATCTCTTGTCCATTCACACTCTGCACAGAATATCTTAATAATAATAATAATAGCTAACATTTATAGAATGTTTACTATATGTCAATCCTAATCACTTTACAAATATTATCTCTTTGGATCCTCACAACAACTTTGGGAGGTAGGTGCTCTTATCTCCATTTTATAAATGAGAAAATGGAGATAAACTATGATTAAATGATTTGTCCAGGACCATACAGCTATTAAGTGTCCGAGTCCAGATTTGAACTCAGGTCTTCCTGACTCTAGGACCAATGCTTTATCTACTGTATTACCTACCTTCCATGGCATTGTAAGCACACATCTCCCTAGTTTATGTTTCAAGTGGTGTTAATAGATTATTGTTGAACAACTATTTCTGTAATTATGTGATTCAAGGAATTTTAGATGATCTTAACATATGCACAATAGACATTTTGTTGAAAGATAGACTCAGTATTATTGTACTAAGTCAAATGCCTTTTTTTAAAACTAAGAAACAGTAAGTGCAGTAGACTTTTGTATTCTCCACAACTTGCAATCAATTTTGCCACTTTGGAGATAAAATCTACTATGAAAATCATTTGTGAAAGCTCACTGATTTCCTTTTTAGATTTTCATGAAGTGTGCCTTTATATATGTGTATGTCATTATCATAAATATGTTAAAGACATAATAAAGTAAGACTATGGATAGCTACTTACCAAGTGCCTAGTTGTTTTAGTGATTACAGTGCTGGACTTGGTGTGAGGAAAGCCTGACTTCAGAACCTTCCTAAAGCACTTATTATTTCTGTGACTTTGGACAGGCTACAAAACTTCTCTGTGCCTCAGTTTCCTCATCTGTTAAAAGTGGTTATTAGACTCAATGACCTAAGATCACTTTTAGCTTTAAATCCATGATCCTATAATTTCTTACTTATTGTCCTTTCTGAGTAATAATACCACTTATAATTTTTCCAGTTATTCATGGACTACCTTCATCCATATCTTTTCCTCTTTGAGGAATCTCCAAAATCTCTCCCCTAATGCTTTCAAAATTATATTGTCTATAAGATATCTTCTTTTTGCATGTTTATGGTCTGATTCGATTGTTCTTCCTGACTTTGTTAGAAATGCCCTTTCTACTTCCTCATATAGCATATACACAAAGAACCCAAATGTGAAAGTTTTGCTGTCTTCATTCATGTATATGATAACAAATCTATTTCATTTTTCATCTGTTATTCTCATTCCAATTCCTACTACAAATGTTTTAGGGATATCTAAATACCTAGATTTCTATAGACTTCCCCCCATACCGTACTTCAGTATTTTGTGAGATGATATGTTTTATAATCTTTATGGTTTATAATCCCCCACCCTCCTCCTTGGTGACATTCTGAACAAATGCTGCTTTTGGCAGACATGTCTTTTTCATCTTGGAATGGAAACTAAGTCTTTGGTGGAGGTGGTTTCTAGGTCCTTTTTCCTCCTCGCTGCTGTCATTGTTTTTACGTCAAATGAACATAAGAAATGATGATCGTTCGTGGCAAGTCTTTTTACTCATTGATTTTGTGTGTTCATGTTAACAGTTTGATTACCTCAGATTTGAGCAGTTGTAATTGAATATACCATGCCTTCTTGTCATTATGGTTCTAATTTTCTGTTGATATTATCTTTTGCTCTAACAAATTCTTAGTCTGACTTCACACAGCTAAACTATTCAGAAATTACTCCTCTATCCGCAGCTGATTGTTTCTTGTCTGTTAATTTACTTTTTGTAAGGCTTCTTTTAGCCATCACCTAGTTTTCCACTTTCAAATTCAATCTTTGCTTAATATATTCGTAATAATCAGATATGAGGCTTTTGAGTACTGTCCAAGCCTTTGTCCTTCTCCATTTCTCAGTGCTACTCTCTATTTTCAAAAATAAATTTTGCTGTTCTCTCTTTCCTACTTTTGCATTGTATCAAAGTATGTGTTTTATTTGTTTGAAAGATCTTGTCAGATCTCCATATCATTTATCTGCCCCTTCATCTCTCAAACAAATGTTGGCTCTTTTATACTGGGAATGCCAATATTGATTTAGACCCATTTCTATAGTAATATGGACTAAGAATTCAAGCCTGGAAAATATGTGATTCCTAACATACTCATACCCTTTCCCACCATTCTTTCACTATCACAACGGAAATAGAATGGTACTATTCAAGACTGAGGGCCATTTTTAAAAAACTGTCAAAGGAGTCATCACTTAATGAACAAGCTACTGGTGACAAGCCTGTAGTTAGCCAGGCTGGCCCTTGTATAATACACTCAATCTTGTCTTGAGGACCATATTTGGAGCCTCTCCACCTCGGTAAAACCTACAAACATGTGTTTCCCTAGCATAGGCCTTAAAAACTTGGGTCCATTCCATGCCGCAATGAAAAATCAGATAAAATCATAATAGTGAATGTAATTTTATTACAATGCTTCTTAAATCTATTTACTAATTCATGTATTTTGTTCTCTCCTGTACACAAGCCTGTTCATATTCTGGAAAGGAACTATTGTCAATTGTAATTCTGTGACATTCATTGTAAATTTGAACAAGAAAACCACCATCAGCAATAACAGCAACAATAATAGACACAAAAGTCTACATTTATAAAACTTTAAGTTTGTAAAGAAATTTATATACATTATCTCCTTTAATTCCTACCATAACTCTCTGAGGTATGTATTATATGCATTTTGACATTTCTTTTGGAGAAGAGGAACCTGAGTGCCATGTGTCCTGTCAAAAATCATGCAGTGAGTGGTACAGCCAAGGTTCAAAGCCAAATTTTCTAGCTTCAAGTTCAGTGATTTTTCCACTAAATCATGCTGGTAAGGACCAAAAGAAAATTAATTCCATGTATTATTTTTGATAGGTAATATGAAAAATCTGTTGCTTTTTGGACTGATAATTAATGGTAATAGTGATTTATATTGTAAATCACAGGAACCCAGACACTTAAAATAGATAGGCAACTCAGAGGCCATTTAGTACATCTTCCAGTGGTCAGTCATATTCTACCTAAAGATCTTCAGGGAGGGGAAAATGGATCCTATCTCAAATCAATCCAAATACACAGCTATATTTCAAGCAATTTTACCTTATGTTGAGCCAAAATATGCCAATCTGTCACATTTGCAAATTTACTTCCTCTCTCATATGACCACACTCCCTTATCCACCAGCCCCTCAGGCAAGAGTTTTCTTTTCTATGCCAAATACAATCTGTTCATGCAAGTGATAACTGAAGGGCTTGTTAGCCAGTAAGGTCCTCCACCTCCACTTCACCAGTTTCTCTAGGTCCTGATTATATCTTTAACCTCTTGTGACTATTTTAACCTTTCATGAATCCTCTTTGTTTTTCTTTACTCCTTAGTAATTGTACTTATTTACCTTTTTCCTTCAGTTTTTCTGTTGTTTAAGGGTGTTTGTAAGTCAATATGTTACTCACACCTGTGCTTTTTTTGTTTTTGCTTTCGCACAACTGCCTCAAATGAAGAGTATATAATTTTGAATGGCAGTTTGAGTACTTTGTTTTTCAAAATATATTATTCCATTCCTTTCTCTGATTTGTTATGGTTATAGAGCTATCTTGTGATATTTGAATTTCCTTTCCTTTATATTTGAAGATCATTCTAGAGATTGCTTATAAAATTAGTTATATATTAGTTAGTACATCTTCATGTAGTCAGTCATATTCTACCTAAAGATCTTCAGGGAGGGGAAAATGGATCATATCTCAAATATGTGGCATTTGGAATTGTTAAATTTTACTACTATTTATTGGAGTTTCAAACATGTCTTTCATTTTTCCCTCCTAGAGGCTAATTGTAGATTCTTTTGATTGGTGTTTTGAAAAGATTTCTCATACTATTTCTTGCATTATTGTGTTTGTGGTATTTTATTTATCATGACCTGCTTGAAGACCTATAATATCTAGATTATGTCAGTCTTCAAAGTTAGTTACTTTGACTTGCGTATAACTTCTTTTAAAATTCTTGCCTTTTGCTTCACTTCTAACCTATTTTCCTTTACTTTTTTCCAAATCTGTTAATTTCTCATTCAATTCCTGAAAGAGACTTTCCATTATGGATTACCATTTTTCAGGGTGTTCATTAAAATTCTATTTTAAGTCCTATGTCATTAAAGAAATTTTAATGACCTCAAGGATGCCTGACTGAATGGTTCAGAATCACAAAGTATATAGAAGGCAGAGGAAGTATAACATTTATTGAGACTCCAGAGGATCAAATCCAGAACCAATACTTCCAATTCTGTATAGTAGCAATCATATTCCAAAACCAGTAAGTCCACCTCAATGTAGTAACAAGGAAA
Source organism: Trichosurus vulpecula (assembly GCF_011100635.1). Lineage (NCBI taxonomy): Eukaryota > Metazoa > Chordata > Mammalia > Diprotodontia > Phalangeridae > Trichosurus > Trichosurus vulpecula. The sequence goes on along the minus strand of NC_050577.1, from coordinate 136,063,137 downwards.
TTATAACACAGTATTATAGCAAGGAACCAAGTCATTCTGTAATCTTCCCACCTGCTAGGGTATTCCTGTAAACAATCAGTCATGAATCCTAACTCTCTGCCCAACACTCTCTTCTGCAGCTCTGCTGACACTGGTTCTCTGGTCTTCAGTGCCCTCTTGATGTCTGTTGCCTCAGTGTCTTCCTCTCAGTCCTGCTGCTCTCAGCCTTGCTTCTCGCAGTTCTCTTCTCTTCTTCAATTCTACTTCTCTTCAATTCTGCTCTTCTTCAGTTCTGCTCTCTCCTTTTATACAGTCCTAGCCGGCATCTGATTGGCTAGACCTCAGTTCTCTGATTGGCTGAATTCATGATTACTAGATTACTAGATTACTAGAACTTAGAGCACATACCATTGGCTCTGGTCTTAGCAATGCCCCTTAGGATCCTGAGGGCTTCACACCCACATCAGCTTAGCACCTAGTAAGTAGGGGCTTTAGGCCTACTTACACACAAAGATATAATCAAACTTTCGCATCTAGACTCACCTGAGGCCTATTGAATAAGTGGGGAAGATCTTCAATCACATTAATACTACAAGTTCTGACCAGTATTCATTCCTAATTTCTTCTTTTATGGATTTTACCTCCCTTTTAAAGCAATCTGGGATTTCTTCTTGATGTACCATGTTCTCTTAAGGGCTTACAAAATCCTTTGTCTTAAAGTATTTGTTAAGAAAGCATTGGATTGTGGGGCAGAGCCAAGATGGTGGCTGGAAAGCAGGGATTTGCTTAAAGCTCTCCTCCAGGACCCTCCAAACACCTATAAAAATGGCTCTGAACAAATTCTCAAACTGCAGAACCCACAAAATAACAGAGGGAAGCGGGGCTCCAGCCCAGGACAGCCTGCATGGTCGCTGGGTAAGGTCTATTGCACGGAGCCAGGAGCAGAGTGGAACAGAGCCCAGTGTGGGCTGCACCCAGACCAACCAGACCAGGAGCTGGGCAGAACAGGCCCTAGCGCCCTGAAACAGTGAGCTGTGGCAGTTACCAGACTTCTCAACCCACAAACACCAAAGACAACAGAGAAGGTTAGTGGGAAAAGCTTCTGGGACAGAGTGAAAGGAGTTCACTGTTAGGCCACCACCCCAGGGGGAAGCAGAGGTGGTGCAGCTACAGAACTACAGCTGCAATAGTTTCCGGCCCCAGGCCCACCTGGTGGGAGGAATTAAGTGGTGGATCCCAGAGGGATTACAGAGCCTGCCCAGATCTGAGTCACGGTCTGGGTTGGCAGCTCTTGGGGGAGGGGTAGTGCTGGTGTGGCAGAGCTTGCTGTGTAGAAATAACTCTGAAAACAAGCTTGGGACAAAGTGCTCTATACAAGGAGTCGTACCCTGAAGAAAAACTCAAGGGTCAAGTGGTTGGCTGGGAATATGGCCAGGCAGCAAAAACGGACTCAGATTCAGACTCAGACTTTGGAATCTTTCTTTGGTGACAAAGAAGACCAAAACATACAGCCAGAAGAAGTCACCAAAGTCAAAGAGCCTACAACAAAAGCCTCCAAGAAAAACATGAACTGGTCTCAGGCCATGGAAGAGCTCAAAAAGGATTTGGAAAAGCAAGTTAGAGAAGTAGAGGAAAAATTAGGAAGAGAAATGAGAAGGATGCGAGAAAACCATGAAAAACAAGTCAATGCCTGGCTAAAGGAGACCCAAAGAATACTGAAGAAAATAACATCTTAAAAAATAGACTAACTCAAATGGCAAAAGAGCTCCAAAAAGCCAATGAGGAGAAGAATGCCTTGAAAGGCAGAATTACCCAGATGGAAAAGGAGGTCCAAAAGACTACTGAAGAAAATACTACCTTAAAAATTAGATTGGAGCAAGTGGAAGCTAGTGACTTGATGAGAACTCAAGATATTATAAAACAAAACCAAAGGAATGAAAAATGGAAGACAACATGAAATATCTCATTGGAAAAACCACTGACCTGGAGAATAGATCCAGGAGAGATAATTTAAAAATTATGGGACTACCTGAAAGCCATGATCAAAAAAAGAGCCTACATATCATCTTTCAAGAAATTATCAAGAACTGCCCTGATGTTCTAGAGCCAGAGGGTCAAATAGAAATTGAAAGAATCCACAGATCACCTACTGAAAAAGATCCCAAAAAGAAAACTCCTAGGAATATTGTTGCCAAATTCCAGAGCCCCCAGATCAAGGAGAAAATATTGTAAGCAGCCAGAAAGAAACAATGTGAGCACTGTGGAAACACAATCAGGATAATACAAGATCTAGCAGCTTCTACCTTAGGGGATCAAAGGGCTTGGAATATGATATTCCAGAGGTCAATGGAGTTAGGAATAAAACCAAGAATCACCTACCCAGCAAAACTGAGTATCATGCTCCAAGGCAAAATACGGATTTTAAATAAAATAGAGGACTTTCAAGCTTTCTCAGTGAAAAGACCAGAGCTGAATAGAAAATTTGACTTTCAAACACAAGATTCAAGAGAAGCATGTAAAGGTAAACAAGAAAGAGAAACCATAAGGGACTTACTAAAGTTGAACTGTTTTGTTTACATTCCTACATGGAAAAATGGTGTGTATAATTCTTGAGACATCAATATTAGGGTGGCTGAAGGGTATATATATATGTATACACGCACACACACACACACACACACAGAGGGCACAAGGTGAGTTGAATATGAAGGGATGATATCTAAAAAAATAAAATAAAATTAAGGGATGAGAGAGGAATATATTTAGAGAGGGAGAAAGGAGAGATAGAATGGGGTAAATCATCTTGCATAAAAGTGGCAAGAAAAAGTGGTTCTGAGGGAAGGGAAGAGGGGGCAGGTGAGGGGGAATGAGTGAATATTGCTCTCATCAGATTTGACATGAGGAGAGAATAACATACACACTCAATTGGGTATCTTACCCCACAGGAAATAAGGAGGAAGGAGATCAAACGGGGGGACGATTGAAGGGAGGGCAGATAGGGGGAAGAGGTACTCAAAAGGAAACACTTTTGAAAAGGGACAGGGTCAAGGGAGAAAATTGAATAAAGGGGGATAGGATAGGAAGGAACAAAATATAGTTAGTCTTTCACAACATGAGTATTGTGGAAGGGTTTTACATAATGGTACACATGTGGCCTATTTTGAATTGCTTGCCTTCTTAAAGAGGGTGGGTGGGGAGGGAAGAGGGGAGAGAGTTTGGAACTCAAAATTTTAAAAGTAGATGTTCAAAAAAAAAGTTTTTGCATACAGCTAGGAAATAAGATATACAGGCAATGGGGCATAGAAATCTATCTTGCCCTACAAGAAAGTAAGGGAAAAGGGAATGGGAGGGTGTGGGGTGACAAATGGAGAGCTGACTGGGGAATGGGGCAATCAGAATATATGCCATCTTGGAGTGGGGGGAGGGTAGAAATGGGGAGAAAATTTGTAATTCAAACTCTTGTGAAAATCAATGCTGAAAACTAAAAATGAAAGAAAGAAAGAAAGAAAGAAAGAAAGAAAGAAAGCAAGCATTGGATTCCCTATGAAGATTTACTACTCATTCCTCCTTTTTTTGTGTTTAATACTGATAGTTTGGTTTTCTGTTATCATTTAAAAAATAAAATTAGCTAATAATTTGTCTTATTTAAAAATAGATTTGAATTTTTTCAATTCTGCTTTTGCTTCAAATTTTGTTCATCTCTTCCTTGATTTTCGAAATTCTATTAATTTTTTTTGTTTTCTCTAGTTTTTTTAGTTATATGACCAGTTCACCAATCTGTTCTTTCTTTTGTAGATGAAAGTATTTAGATGTATGCATTTTTTATTAAAAATTTCTTCAATGTATTTACTAACCTGCGTAAGTGAAAGGTGTTTTAACATTACTGTTATTCTGCATTTGTTTGTGAGGTTTTCTTACTGTTATACTTGGTTAATTTTTGAAAGATGGCATGTATAACTGAGAAATATATAGTTCTCCACTGTCATAGTTTTACTTTTATTTTTCTTTGTAAATTCTTAGCTTTTCCTTTAAGTATTTAGAAGCTATGTCATTCTCTGCATAAATGTTTGATATTAATTCATTGTCTATGGCTCCTTTCAATATATTCGATTATTTCCCCATCTGTCTTTTCTAATCAAGTTGATTTTTGCTAATGCCTTGTTTGCGATCATAATTGCTACCCCTGCTTTTTTGAGTCCAGCTGAAACAGAATAGATTTTCCCTTGGCCCTTTATTTTAACTCTGTGTGCACTTTCATGTTTCATGTATGTTTCTTTAAATCTACATTGTTCAACCAATCTGGTAATCCAATCAAGAAAGGAAATGGGTTGAACTGGCATGAACTTTAATGGATGAAGCCATGCTGGTTCTTTTTAGATGCTACTTCTGTGTTCACCAACTATCCAGTTTGCAGACTCTATTCTTTTCTCTCTCTTTTTTCAATATTTGGATAATATTTGCCCTTTTCCAGTACTATAGTGCCTGTCCTGTTCTCAATAATCTTTCAAGATCACTGGCAATGACTCAGCAGTCATAATTGCCAATTCTTTCAGTATCCTGGGATGTATTTCACCTGATATGGAGTGAAATAATCAGAGCCAAAAGAACAATGCATCCACTACAACAAAGTAAATGAAAAGATAACTAAAAGGAAACTAGTGATGGTGTTTGAGAAAAGATGATGAAACATACCCACCTGCTCTTTGGAGAGATCCAGGATATTTTAGAGCAGAATGCCTGGTGATATTAACTCATCAAAGTCAGCTACATGTTCTCTTATCATTGTACTGCTTAACTTGGACCATCTTAATTTTACTTTACTTCGCAGGAGCATCTAGTGAACCTCAATGTCAAACAGAAATTTTCTTTTCTTTGGTTCTTGCCTGAAGAATACCTTTCTTGAGACTTCCTGATTGATGTCTCTCTTGATATTGATGTTCATAGATTTTTTTAAACACTGGTCTACATGGTTGCATCCACTGTGGGGTCTTCTATAACATCCACATATACATGGGAGACACCTAATATGAGGAAAGCCTTTACTTGTACATTTTATTCTTCTAAGTATATTTTTCACAACAAAACAATTAAGAAAAACCCAATAATGCATCTAAAAATGTATATGACATTCTGCTCTATTATTGTGCTATCTCTCTACCAAGAAGAGGCAGGTGTGATTCATTATCTGTTCTCCATAGCTATTGTCAGTTTCCTTTCAGTAATACTTTCATTTGCTTTGCAAAAATGAAAAGTTTTGGTCTAAATTTAATTCCTGCCAAATTGATTCTTAATTTTTCTATCAGTTCTTATTTTAAAAAGGGAGGGATGGTCCTTCCCTTAGAACTTTTTGTTCTTGGGTTTGTAAAAAAATAATTAAGCTACTATTTTGAATTACTTATGCTTTTTGGTTATCTAATCCATTCAACTGATCTTCATTTCTTTTTTTAACCATTATCAAATAGTTTGGACTATTACTAATTTATAATACACTTGGACTTCTGGTAATGTTATAGCCCTTTGATCCATAGGTTTTTTTCATAATTTTCCTTGGTATTCTATAACATTTTGTCCTTCCAAATGAAATTTTGATTTTTGTCTGTAATTCTTTAAAGTATGCCCTTGGTATCTGTACTTCTCTGTTCCTGTTTTGTTTCTCTGTTGTTTGTTTTAAGACATTTGTCTTAAAAAGAATGTAATGGAGTATTGCCTATTTTTGTTTTTAAGAATAATATTTGTAGCACAGAAATTGCTTTTTGAATATTTGATAGAATTACTTTGTAAATCCATGACTTTTCTATTATCTATCCTCTCCCTCTGGTCCTTTCCTCTAAGACAACCTTCAATCTGCTCTTTAATCATAACAGTGAAAAATACCTGATTTTGTTTTCTTCTAAAATTTTTATGTTATGATCGAAAATACTCAGGTAATTATCAACTTTATGGTACATGGCGGTGTATGATATAAATATGGCATATGGTGTAAAATGTTGGTGTAAACCAGGGGTGGGGAACATGCATCCTCAAGGCCACTTGTGGCCTTTTAGGTCCTTGGGTGCAGCCTTTTGACTGAGTCCAAGTGTTACAGAACAAATCCTTTTACAAAGGGGATTTGTTTTGTGAAGTTTGGATTCAGTCAAAGGGCTGCACATGTGCCCTCGAGGCTGCATGTTCACTCTAAACCCAATTTCTGCTGGAGCATTTACCAATTTTCCAAACAATTGTTGTCCAATAAGGAATTCTTCCCCAGATAATTTATGTCTTCAAGTTTATCACATACTCCATTATTAAGTTCAGTTAGTTCTGATTTTCTTATCTAGTCTGCTCTATTTATTTTTAACATGTACTAAAAAACATAAGATTTGAAGATTACTGTCTATTAATATCATTTCATGTCTGGAACTGCCAGCGGCAGCTAGGTGGCACATTGGATGGAGCAGAGGCCCTGGAGTCAGGAAGACCTGAGTTCAAATCCAGCTTCAGATATTTACTAGCTGTATATGACCCTGGGCAAGTCACTCAATCCTGTTTGCCTCAGTTTCCTCATCTGTAAAATGACCTGGAGAAGGAAATGGAAAACCACTCCAATGTCTTTACCAAGAAAACCCCAAATAGGGTCACAGAGAGTCAGACAGACTGAAAAGCAAGTGAAGAGAACCATTGCTCCTTGATTTTGACTTTTTTCATTGTTTCTCTTAATCTGTTAAATTTTTTGCTCTCCCAAGTAAATTTTTAAAACTTTTACCTATTTCTGTAAGGCATCTGTCATGTGTATGTAAATAGGTATTTTCATAAATATGCATATTCATATGGGTATGTACATCATATATATGTTCGTATGTATATACATACACGTGTGATGTCATCTGAGTTGAGTACTGGACTTGAAATTTGGAAGATCTGAGGTCAAATCCTGCCTCAGACAGTTGAGTTGCATTGTCATGGGCAAGTAATTACTCTCTCTTAGCCTTAGTTATCTCATCTGTGAAATGGAGAATATAATAGCACCTACTTCACAGGGTATTTGCGAGTGTCAAATAAGATTATATACATAAAATATTTCACAAAATTTAAGGCACCATCTAAATATTAGCTGTTGTTATTATATATGCATTAAAATCAAGTTAGATTTATGCATAAAAGTGGTTCAGCATTGGGGAAACTACTAGAATAGGTAATCTTTTGGGGGGAAGGGAAAGAACCTGTAAATCAGCTTGGCCAGTGGACTTTGATTTCTGAAGCACAAATTATATGTCCTAGAAGCATCGTTAATTTGTTATCACTTTTGTTAATAGTTTCATTTTGAAAAAATGTTATGCCTTACATTTTACATGCCCATTACATGATGGAATAAGCAACATTCAAGCGGCATAATATTTGGCTTTTTAAAAAGTCTCAAAGTAGAATTAAAATAGATTAAATTATAATTGATTGGTTGTAATTATCTAGAAAAGACACTTGCCATTGTTTTATACAATTATAAGCAGAAATTTACCAAATTTGAAATTGTTTTAATAGTTGAAAAGAGATTATAATGTACTTCTATTTCCAAAACTAATTGGAGGTTAACTACACAGCTAATCAAATTCTGATTTTTGACACACATTTAATAAGCACATTTTTAATGAAGGTATTTAAGAAAAGAGATTATGGACCTGCCAGATTTTGATGATAGCTAAGACATGTTTGGGACTAGTCAGGAGGTATTGAAAGTGTGAACAAGCTAACTCTTTTTTTTGCTAGAATTAGGTCAAAATTAATTTACAGGAATGAATGACCAGGGGTGTAATTTTCAGGTTTAATGGAGTCTATGTGAAATATAATGCTGCTTTAGAGTTAGTGAGAGTTCCTGCATTATCTTGTACTTGATTATGCCATCAAAGAAGCCTTTGATTATGAAAACTGCATAGAAAAATTCTCAGGAGCACCAAATCTGGGTACCAAATTGATAACAAAAATTATTTAAATGACTTGTGATAATGCTATCAAATCAACACTATACTATTACTCTACTTAGTAGGAAATAAAATCCTGTCCTTTGGCATCTTTGCCAACCCCTTGGGTAAAGGGCAGGGAATACTTTAAATGTACTTTGCTGTGTTTATATGTTTAAAAATCTTACATTCAAAATAAAAGCAGTCTTTTTAATAATGAGATATTTGTAAAGCACTGGCACATAATTGGCACTTAAAAAAATGTTTGTTGCCTTCCCTTTCCTCCCTCCCCTTTATGTAAACTTCCTTTAAGGGACAGGCTGGTTTACAAGCTAGGAAGCTTAGTGCTACTGTGCCTTATTTTGTATGTGGATTTTGAGAGTTTAGTAGGGGAAGGTATGAGGATAGTCATATAGTAACCCAACAAACCTAATGATAAAGTTAGGAGATAACTCTTGAAGGGAAACCCCTCAGGAAGACTTCCAGTTGTTACATTATAGGCTTTTAGTTCAGTTTTGGCCTTACTTGAGTCTGAAGCAGGAATGGGGTAGCTAGTTTGTACAGTGGAGAGAGCACTGGGCCTGCTGTCAGGAAGACCTGAGTTCAAATCCATCCTCAGATGCTTATTAGCTGTATGTGGGCAAGAACTATTTTTTAAATTGTTTTATCTTTGTATGCAGAGTGCCTAGCACAAAGGCAAGCATTTAATAGGTATCTGTTAAATGATCAGACACTTACTAGTTGTGTGACTCTGGGCAAGTCACTTAGCCCTATCTGTCTCAGTTCCTTATCTGGAAAGTGAGCTGGAGAAGGAAATGGCAAACCACTCCAGCATCTTTGCCAAGAAAACCCCAAATGGGGTCAGGAAGAGTCAGACACAACTGAATAACTAGCAGGAGCAGAGACAAAAGGTCTTGCACTGTGTCAAAACCTAAGTGAGGAGTGAACAGTACTATTTACAAAAATAACTAGGAAAGGCAATTAACTAATTAAGAAACATTTAGCCAATTTCTTGGTTATCTTTAAATATTAAATTAGTATCAACTATGTCTGCAGGTAAAATCTATGAGAACAATACACAAGGTGTGGATACCTCCAGTTCCCAGTCATGGAGGATGAAATAAAAGTAGGTTCACAAACCCACAATGGGATTAGATGACTTAGTAACTTAAACATGGGGGAACACAGAATATTTAGATAATAAGAAGCTCATAAAAAACTCATAAATTTTCACTTGGTCATTTCTTACTCCTTATAGATTAAATGTAAAAAAATATCCATACTGATTTTTTTAATATGATGGCTACTTTTTTGCAAATCACTTTCCAAAGTAGTTGTGTTTGGAAATGGATACCTTGAAGGATATAATGGAGAAACATGTGAACATAAATGCAGGTTTTCCTACTTTGCAAACCCCAAATTATCTAGTGGTGAGTACTTGAATTGCAGATAGACACCTCATCAAAATGTATCAAATCCCTCATTTGATTGAGACATACTGACTGAAAGTTCCAAGTTCTCCTGGGTTAATAAGTAGCTTATTCCATCTCAAAAAGGCCTCATGTTTTCTCCATCCACTCTTACTTGTAAATTACTTGTTCCTGCCCAGATATGGGTTAGGCTAGGCTAGATGATCTCTGCTTTCATCTGATTCTGAGATCCTGTAATATATGATTTCTAAAGAAAATGCTAGACTCATGACTTTTCCTTGTAGTAAAAGAGTCTGGACTTCTCTCAGATTGCTAAGGGAATCTAGAAAATATTTGATCTAATGTAAAGGTGTTTAATTGGGCTCAGAATAAGCCCAGAAGACATGGTCTAAACCAGCACTTATTAAATTGTGGGTTATAACCCCATATGGGGTCACAAAAAATTTGGCAACAGATTTCTGAATTCATAACAACAAAAATTAATTCAAAATCAAATGCATAATGAATTTGAGGTGTTTCTGGCAGCCTTGCTCATCTTGCAAAGAGCAACTTTACTGCAATCTTGGTTCTGAACACAAAGCATCGCACTTTGCACTGCTCATGACATCAGGCCGGGCAATGCCAACAAATGTTGCCAAAATGTGAAAAGAGATCTAGTGATAAAAATGTTTAAGAAGCCCTGGTGTTGCAACAATTCAGCTAGCAGCTGCTGTGGGGGGTGTAAAACCAGCAACAACCAGCTCACAGAAGGCTGCAAGCCCAGGTTCTTTTGATCTGCTTTACTAAGGAAAGCAACATTAAGGGGTTAACAATCTTACTTTAATCAGTATACAAATATCATTCACTTACTTCAGAGGGAAAGGCCAGCACTCTGAACTTCAGAGCAAATACAAACAAATTACAAACATCAACAGACAGACCTTGTCTGATTCAAATCTCAGTGCATAGTTACCAGAGTTTAACAAAGTCCGAACATCTGGGTTTATAAGCTGGAGGGCTCTTAACTACAGCTGCCCAGAGTTTCCACATCAGCACATCAGCACACCACCAAGAGTGAGAGCCCTAAGCAAATAGCTCCCTCTTCTCTTTTTATGCACTCTTTGGCCATCATCAAATGTCATCTGAGCAACCAGAACTTAAGCTTTTACTATTGGCTCTGGTCTTAGCAACTCCCCTTAGGACCCTGGGGGCTTCGCGCCCACATCAGCTTAGCACCTAGTATCTAGAGGTTTTGATCCTACTTGGAAGTGAAGATATAATCAGACCTCCCTTCATTGGCCCCACTGGAACCCCACCTTAGTTACCAATGCACCTGGAAACAACCAGATTAAAGTGAGCCTCATCTATCTGGAAACCCTTGAAAGTCCTAGGGTGGAACCCCTCTGGCATATACCAATCTACATTCTTCTGACTAAGATCTAGCAGGTAATACACTTGCTGCTAGTGTTTTGAATATATGACTGTAATACCTAGAATCTATATCTAACCACAATTATGGAGAAAGTAAAAGAAAAGATAGGAAAATTTTAAAACGATAGGTTGTGGTAAAAAAAGAAGAGGCAATCTATAAATAGGTAATGTTTTTCAGGCTTATATGAATGAACTGCATGATGATGTATAATGTATGTATAATATATAACATGAATAAATGAATTTTATTTATTAAACACCTACTATGTGCCCATCACAAACACTGAGGATACAAACAAAAAGGTGAGATAGTTCCCTCTCTCAAGGAATTCAGTCTAATGGGGGAAATAAATCATAAAAGACATTTCATCTTGGAGTGGACAGAAAGGCCTGATAGTCCTTATGGTACAATGAAAGGGCAAATGACAAGGCCCAAGGTCCTTAGGGTACATTGGTATGTGAGATCACAATGGCCAAGGGCCTGGAGGGTGTAGCAGAGGAGCAGCTGGCAAACCTAGCAGATTAGAGGGTAAAATAGTCTGACAAGTGATAAGGCCCAGTGGTTCTCTATCTTACCAGAGGGATTATGGTCAGTGATGCCCTGTTCATCCAAATAGTATTTTGGCTATGTCCACTCACAGAGTTCATATAGGTGTAAGGAGGAAATTGGAGGGTGGTAGCCCACAACCAAGGGTCAATTGGCATAGGATCTATGAGTTCCTTCCTGAAACGATAGAAATGAAGTGTATCAACATCCATCTAGGAGGGAGAAGGAGGAAGAAAGAATTGATCAGAAGGTTGGACGTGGGAGAGAGAGACAAACAGCTTTTTGCAGCATCGGCTTCTCTGAGCCTTCCAACTTTTCAAGCTGGTATGAACCTTGAATTTTGAGCCTTGAGAAGTGTGTAAAAAAATACCAGATGAGGATTTAAGAGGCTTTTTTTCTTCCCATGACTTTCCTAAACTAACTTTTAAGTTACTCTGTGTTCTAAATCAAGTCACAAAATATTCCTAGGCAACATTTTTTCAGAGTGAGAAAGCAAAATCTGCCCTACCTAGGGTTATTGGGAAAATTCTGGTTAATTCTGTAAGCTTCCTTATTAAATAAATGTTGTCTGCTCAGTACTAACCATCTTCAAATTGGTAGCCTTCAATACTAGCTAACCTTCTAACCTTTTGGTTCTACCGTCCTCACTACCCAGAGTTACCACTCCAAGTACAAGTCCCATTTTCCCCTTATACCTCATGCTGGACTCATTAACTCCCGACCAAAACAGTTCTCTCTCTCTACAGGTTCACTCTGCTTCTATCCACTGTGCCCTTTGGGACCATCCTTTTATTTTTCCACAAATAAATTCCTTTAGATGCCTGAATTTTCCTTTGAGTGCTCCTCCAAACTCCTTGAATTAATGGATTCTCATTAATGAAGGTAATATTTTCATTTTTCCCCAATTGATAGAGTCTTCATAGTGATCTTGCATCTTCCAGTCTCTCTCCCTGAGTGTTCCCACACACTGTTATAGAACTGGCTCTAATTATGTTGCCCTACATCTTAAAAACCTCATCCTCTTACCCTTGCTTATTAGATTAGTTCTAACTTCTTCAGAGCTCTCCAAAATCTGGTCTGAACCTGTATTTCTAGCCTCGTAGCACTACTCCTACTTGCTTTTCAAACTGTACTACATGCTAGTATCTGAACTTGCTTTGCATTTTCCTAAGTCTCTCTGGTATTGCTCATGATATTTCTTAAATAAGTAATGCTTTCCTTCCATCCTTCTAACTTTTGAAATTCTACTTATCCTTCAAGGCCATACTCAAATGCTACCTTCTCCACGAAGCTTCCCCTAATCCTACCAGCTAGAAATTATCTTTCTCACCTCTGAATTCTCATATCTTCTTCCCATGTATCACTTATAGGGTTGTCTCATTGATTTTTGGTATTACTTGTTATATATTTTATATTTTACAGAGGTGGACTAGAGCCTACTCACATGAAAACCAATTATTAAATTTTCAGTGTGAGTATTCATACCTTCAAAATTGGGGAATGCTATAAAATGGGTCTTAGTTTGTTGTGTCATTTGTTGGTTAGACTTAAGAAAGTGATGGAGAAAATAATGCAAATTAGACTTAAAGTACATCAGTTTTGGAGAGCCCATTGTTAAACATTTATCAGTACACCCTTGTGTATATCTTATTTCCCACTCCTAAATTATAAGTTTGGAGACAGAGACAGAGATCAAATCTTATTTGATCTTCGTATCTCCTTTAATAACTTGAACAGTGCTTTATGCTATACAATAAGTACTCAGTTGTTGAATTGAGTAGTACATGGGAAAGTGCTTTTTTTAAAAAAAAGTATCATTAGTGTGAGATACGTGTGCACCAAGAATAGGAGGGAGAAGGAACCGTTTCAGTAGTCAGTACTGTAATTCATTTCTGGTCACCAGTTCCAAACCATGTTTCTACCATTCAACCAATCATTCTTACTTCCTCCCCACTTAAATTTGGACTCTACTCTGGGAAATAGTCTGGGGTCCTATAATTAAGCTTTTACCTTACCTTGACTAAAACCAACCCTCTACTTCATGGGTTATTAGCTTCAAACTATGCTACCCTGATGGCATCATCTCCACCTCACTCTCTTTCCAGCTTCCCTTTATGTAATGTCCTTCACCATGAAAATGGAAGCTGCTTGAAGGCAGGGACTATCTTGCTTATTTCTATATCACAGCACTGAGCACATAGTAGGTGCTTATCAATGGTCTGTTCATCTACCTAATCTGCTGATTAGCTTTGTACTTAATATTTTTTTCCCACTAACTTCTAATTTCTGTGATTCAAATGGAAATGCTCAATAAATATACTCTGTTTCACAGGCTTCTTAAAATATGGCAATATTCCATGTCAATATTATTTTAAAGAGAAGATACTGCCTATGTGGGTAGGCTTCATTCCAAATAGATCATTTAAAACAAAAGGAACTAAAGTTCAGGAGCTGCTCTGTGTTCCACAATGACTAATGATAATTTCAGCAGCAGACTCAAGAAATAAACAACATTAAGCAAGCATTTAAAGGAAGAAAGAAGACTTGAACCATGCTGCCCACTGCCAGTTTTAGCTGGTTCCCCACCACCACCACCACCACCACCACCACCACCATCTTTTCTTCTTCTCACCAGAAATCAAACTTTGTAAAATCCTGCACAAAATTTTGAAATAACACCATTGAACCCCAAATTGGGGACAGTAAGAACTAATGATAAAGTCTTATATATTTCTCTTTGGCTTCCATACCATAGCAACAAGCATTTATTAAGCACCTACCATGTGCCAGGTACTGTGCAAAGCCATAGGGATACAAAGAATCCTCCCTCAAGGAGCCCACATTCTAATAGGGGAGATAACAGGCAAACAACTGTGTATGTACAAGATAAATTGGAGGTAATCCCAGACAGAAGCCACTAGTAATAGGGGTGCTACATTTTAATTTACCTCAGCCTGGGAAGAAATAGTAATGCTGTAATAATAATAATGGCTACATTTAGATAGCATTATTGGGTTTGCAAAGTGTTTTACAAATATTAACATATCTTACCCTCACAACAACCAATGAGGTAGGGGCTATTACTTAGAAATTAGTACATGAATAAAGAAAAAATAATCAAAGAAAAAATGCTTTAGGGATAAAAGATAACCAGGATAAAGATTAAAGGTATGGACCAAAAAGAAAGATCCTTTATATTACTTTTTATATATAATATTCTTTCCTTTTTTATCATACTCTTTCAAGAAGATTTTGTGTTTTTTTCTTTCTTGAGGAATGTAATTGCTTTTCTCCCCTTCTGACTGATATCTCTAACTTCTTAAAATAAGAAAACCCTTCCCTTTATACTTCCTCTGTATCCTAAAGTATAATTAGAGGATAAAATTTGTTTGCATTCTTTGGAAAGAATTAAAAAACAAACAATGTAGAAATAGCCTTACAAATTTTGTGAAAAGAAAGAAGCAGATATAGTATTATTTCAGGAGGGAAAAATAAGATTTCTCATTTTAACTACAAAATTACTCAGAAGACTCCAGGAGAATCAAAAGAAAAAGATCTGTAACATGAAAAAATGATGTCCAAATAAAATGGTATAGATAAAAAAATATCTTTGTTTCTGGTGGGAAAAAAAGAACTGAGGATCCTCACAAAATACAGCCTTTCTCATTGGATAATACATACATCTAGAAGCAGAAGGGGTCTTAGAGGTATAATAGCCCAATTTCCTCATTCTGTTGTTGGAATTCAGTTGTTTTAGTCCTGTCTGACTCTTTGTAATCCCATCTGGGGTTTTCTTAGCAAAGATACAGGAGTAGTTTGCCATTTCCTTTTCCAGCTCATTTTACAGATGAGAAAACTAAGGCATACTGGGTTAAGTGACCTTAAGTGATTCAGGATCACACAGCTAGTAAAGTATCTGAGGTCGGATTTAAACTCAGGTCTTCCTGACTCTAGACCTGCCACTCTATCTGCTGTGCCACCTCTGAATCCCAGAGAGGAGGTTAACTGACTTGCCCAAGGTGACACAGGTAGTAAATAGCTAATTATGAATTTGGACCCAGATCTTCTGACTCCCAATGTATCATTTTTTTCTGCCAGACCACACTGCTTCCCCATACCCTGAGCAGGATAAAAGAATGAAACTTTTTTGTAGCATCTGGTACAGTGTCTCACACACTGTTGACATTTAAAAATATCATTCAAGATGAAAGTTCCCATTGGTATAAATAAGTAATCAAAATCTTTACATGTAATAATATTCTTAATTAGGAACAAATTTTAAAAAATACTAAAAGAACTGAGTTCAATCCAACAAGCACTCAATAAACTCCTACTATGTGTGAATCAATGTTTTAGCCTCTGAGGATATAAAACCAAAACCAAAAATCATCCCTGACCTCATGAAGTTCATATTCTACACCCTCTCCTGTTGTACATGTATTCCTGCTTTTCCAGAACCTTTGGATATAGGGAACTATGTGGCTATAATAGAATCATTTTTAAAATCTCTTTTAGGTTTTGGAATTGAAATCTTATATAAGCTCAAGTGCCCAGTACATGGATTCTTCTCTTCATGAACCTTATCGTTCACTGCATCTTCATAAAATATACCCACATCCTCAGATAGTACCCAATTTCCTGACTGACATGGCAGAAAAAATAGTCATTATGGCATGCATGCCAAGGAAAGCAAACATGGATGGTCAGTCAGTGTGGGGCACTCAGTGACATTTTGTCTGCAGGAAGCTCTCTCCATCCTGTGCCACTTATTCCAATCATAGACTGTGCTAGTCTGCATAACATGCCACCCTCTAACCAAAATTAAATGTGGGACCAGTAGAGCAAAGGATACACATGAGTAGCTGCCTTGGTCTGACATAGTCAAGGGTGGAAGCGGCATGAGTGGGAGATAGTTCATGGGAGTTACTTATAAAAGCCCACTTGAATTAACAAAAGTAGGGATAGTTTTAGCTAGAAAAGCTGAAATTGAGACCATGGGTGATACTTTCAAGTGGAAAACTAAATAAGCAGTGTAAGCATTCACATGTGGCCAGAAGAAAAATGAAACTCATCAGGACTTTGCAAAATTCCCCTATTTTTCCTGAAATGAAGAACATGACTGTGAAGGCCACCAGGCACCAAAAGAAACATAGACATTCCAATTTTAGATGACTCATTTGGCCTTTGAAATTTCCAATAAAGAGAACCTGAATGCAAAGAGGAATATCATGAAATAGGGGGAAGAAGAACATTAAAGCCTTGTTGGAATAACTGCTCTGCTACCTACACCCTATGCAGCGTTATTTTTCCCAATTAACAAATATTTTTTTCCTATGTTCAGACTTGTCCAAAAATGTATGTCTCATTCTGGATCTTGAGTCCATTCTCTCCCCATTGAGGTGGCAGGCTTCCCCCATGTCCTCTGTCGTGGGTGGTCTTTGCATTGATTAGCATTCTTAATTCTTTCAAAGTTTAGTGTCTTTATAATGTTGTATAAATTGTTCTCCTAGTTCTGCTTACTTCACTCTGCATAAGTTTCTACAAGTATCCTAGGTTACTCAATTTGACAAATACGTATGAATCACCTATACTGTCAGGGGTTTGCTAATAAATGTTTAACAATCCACTCTCCATGGGTAAAAAAGTACATAGGATACACTTTTTAAGTTTAATCTATATTATTAACATTTTCTCTGTTACTTTCTTAAGTCTAGACAATCACTAAAACAATAAATCAAGCCCTAATTTGTAGTTTCCTGATTTCACCCTCAAAATTTAATCTTCAGCTTTAAGGAGCTTGTTCAAACTAGTTGATTCCCCTGACTGTGTTAGACTTGGGGATTCAAGGATTCCTTGCTCTCAAAGGACTATTTATATTCTACTGATGAAGCCCCTGGTTCTTCATTTTCATAGTTGTGAAACGATGGAGTTAGACTAGATCATAGATTTAGAGCCTGGGATATTAGAGATCACCTTCTTCAAAACACTGGTTTTACAGATAAGAAACTGAGGCCCAGGAAGTGACTTGTCCAAGTGGATTCAAGTAACAAGAAATAGGTAGGACTTGAACCCAGGTCCTCCAACTTCAGATCTCGTCCTCACTCATCCCATGATGTTAAAGGTTCATTCCAACTCTAAATCTATAATCCTATGAAAAGGATTTTTTGCCTTTAAGTAGTTAAATGACTCTAAGAGGTGCATCATCATGACATTTCCAAGATTCCTGTTCTTTTTATTCCAAGTTTGAGCCAAATATTTTGAAAGGCTTTACTGATTTAGAAATAGAAATGAATTATCTCTCACCTGCTTTCCTGGCTATTCTTAACTCCAAGGCCCTTCCTTCCTTCAGACTGCTCCCTTGGCATGTGCACACACTTGAGCAAATAGGAAATATAATGAGAAACATGCTTTCTCATGGTGTTTCTAATTGGAAATAACACAAGGAAAAAAAAGACTTTATCACATTATTCCCAAATGGAGATTCTCTCATAAAGCATGTTTCTCATAATGTTTCCTATTTGCTTTAATAGGTGGGCACTCAGCAAGGAGCCCTTTGGCTGTGTATTGTTAGAGTGAAGGGCAACTCAGTAATCTAACTTGGTAACCACAGCTACAGAGAAAACACTAAATACATACTGATCAGAAAGATAAAATAATGAAGTGCTTAGGTGGCATAGTGAGTTAATGCATGAGCTGCCCTTCTGTAGAGAAGCAGGTTCACACCTGGGTTACACTGCACAGCAAGATGGCTTCGGTAGTGGTAGGTCCCAGCGGACATTAGTTCATGTCAAAAAGCAACCCTGTGTTGTCAGAGCTATATAGGAACTCTGCACATTGTTAGTCTAGTGATAGCCAGTTCTTCGGAGACCAAAAGGATCAACTTTTTAAAGAGTCCTACTGCCTGATGGCGACAAATAATTTAATACAAATGCTCACTTTTTGAAATCTAAATTGATTTAGATTAAAATTAAATATGTCTAAAAATTGTGACCCTTCTTTTTAAGAGGGAAAAAATTATAGTTTAAAAGTGTTTAGAGGCAGGTTTTGCTGTTAGATGGGAAAGTGAGATGATCATCTTTGTTGCTTAACTACTAAATCCAATAGCCATTGTAACTGCTGTTAAGGTGTTTCAATTGTATCTGACTCTTCGTGACCCCATTTGGGGTTTTCTTGGCAAGGATACAGGAGTGGTTAGTCATTTCTTTCTCTATTACACATTGGATTTAGAATTTTTATGCCATGTGAAATCTTTCCTCTCCTCCTTTCCATAACACTGCTCTCTTTTGGTTTTTCTCATCCCTTTGTGATCACTCCTTCTCAGTCTCATTTTGTTAGACCA
Source organism: Trichosurus vulpecula (assembly GCF_011100635.1). Taxonomy (NCBI): domain Eukaryota; kingdom Metazoa; phylum Chordata; class Mammalia; order Diprotodontia; family Phalangeridae; genus Trichosurus; species Trichosurus vulpecula. The sequence goes on along the minus strand of NC_050577.1, from coordinate 136,044,501 downwards.
TCCTCCAGCATCTTCCAGTTCAACATAGGCACCCCCCCTCAGCCATTTCCTGGACCCTCCTCTCGTCTCTTCTCTCACTCTACAAACTCTGATCTCATCAGTGCTATGGATTTAAGTATTATCTCTATGCAAATTGTTCTCCTCATCTATATATTCAGTCCTAATACCTTCTCTGAGATCCACTTCCACATCAGCAGCTTATGGGATGCCTAACTGTTCTATACTTTTCACAAACTCAATCTATAAAAAATGGTACTCGTTAACATTCTACCCTAACTTTTCCTTTCCTATTTTGTTTTTTAATTTAATTTATTCAATATATTTAGTTTTCAGTATTGATTTTCACAAGAGTTTGAATTACAAACTTTCTCCCCATTCCTTCCCTCCTGCCCACTCCAAGATGGCATATATTCTGGTTGCCCATTCCCCAGTCAGCCCTCCCTTCTGTCACCCACTCCCTTCCCATCCCCCTTTCCCTTCTTCTCTTGTAGGGCAAGATAAATTTCTATGCCTCATTTCCTGTGTATCTTATTTCCTAGTTGCGTGCAAAAACTTTTTTTTTTGTTTTTGAACGTCTGTTTTTAAAACTTTGATGTCTAGGTAGACCAATAATTTTTAAATTATCTTTCCTGGATCTATTCTCCAGGTCAGTGGTTTTTCCAATGAAATATTTCACATTGTCTTCCATTTTTTTTTACTCCTTTGCTTTTGTTTTATAATATCTTGATTTCTCATAAAGTCACTAGCTTCCACTTGCTGCAATCTAATTTTTTTTTTTTTTAAGCAGTATTACTTTTTATTTTTTTTTTTATTAGATATTTTACTTTTAGTACAATGAAACTTCCATTATATGTTCAGATCATTGAAAGTTTCCCAATCACTATTGTATCTTGTTTTTGAGAACATTTTTTTTTTAAATGCAGTTTATTTCTTTAACATATTTGGTTTTCAGCATTGATTTTCACAACAGTTTGAATTACAAATTTTCTCCCCATTTCTGCCCTCCCCCCCCACTCCAAGATGGCGTATATTCTGGTTGCCCTGTTCCCCAGTCAGCCCTCCCCTCTATCACCCCCCTCCCCTCTCATCCCCTTTTCCCTTCCTTTCTTGTAGGGCAAGATAAATTTCTACGCCCCATTGCCTATGTATCTTATTTTTTAGTTGCATACAAAAAGTTTTTTTGTTTTTGAACATCTGATTTTAAAACTTTGAGTTCCAAATTCCCTTCCCTCTTCCCTTCCCACCCACCCTCCCTAAGAAGTTGAGCAATTCAACCTAGGCCACACATGCATTATTATGTATAACCCTTCCACAATACTCATGTTGTGAAAGGCTAACTACATTTTGCTCCTTCCCAACCCATCCCACTTTATTGAATTTTCTCCCTTGACCCTGTCCCCTTTCCAAAGTGCTTGTTTTGATTACCTCCACCCCCATCTGTCCTCCACTCCATCATCCCCCCACCTTTTATTTTTTTTTTATCTTCCTCCCTCTTCTGTCCTGTGGGGTAAGATACCCAACTGAGTATGTATGGTATTCCCCCTCAGGCCAAATCTGATGAGAGCAAGGTTCACTCATTCCCCCCTCACCTGCCCTCTCCCCTCCTCCCATAGAACTGCTTCCTCTTGCCACCTTTATGGGAGATAATCCACCCCATTCTATCTCTCCCTATCTCCCTCTCTCAGTATGTTACTCTCTCATCCCTTAATTTCATTTTATTTCTTTTAGATATCTTCCCTTCATCCTCAACTCACCCTGTGTCTGCTCTCTCTCTTTTACATATATATATATATACACATACATACACATACATACATATACACATAGATACATACATACATACACATTCACTTATATATATACTTAAACATATATATATGCATATATATATATATGCATATTCCCTTCAACTACCCTAATACTGAGGTCTCATGAATCATACTCATCATCTTTCCATGTAGGAATGTAAACAAAACAGTTCAACTTTAGTAAGTCCCTTGCAATTTCCGTTTCTTGATTACCTTTTCATGCTTCTCTTGATTCTTGTGTTTGAAAGTCAAACTTTCTATTCAGTTCTGGTCTTTTCACTGAGAAAGCTTGAAAGTCCTCTATTTTATTGAAAATCCATATTTTGCCTTGGAACATGATACTCAGTTTTGCTGGGTAGGTGATTCTAGGTTTTAATCCTAGCTCCATTGACCTCCGGAATATCGCATTCCAAGCCCTTCGATCTCTTAATGTAGAAGCTGCCAGATCTTGGGTTATTCTGATTGGGTTTCCACAATACTCAAATTGTTTCTTTCTGGCTGCTTGCAGTATTTTCTCCTTGATCTGGGAGCTCTGGAATTTGGCAACAATATTCCTAGGAGATTTCTTTTTGGGATCTATTTGCAGAGGCGATCGATGGATTCTTTCAATTTCTATTTTGCCCTGTGGCTCTAGAATATCAGGGCAGTTCTCCTTGATAATTTCCTGTAAGATGGTATCTAGGCTCTTTTTTTGATCATGGCTTTCAGGTAGACCAATAATTTTTAAATTATCTCTCCTGGATCTAATTTCCAGGTCAGTGGTTTTTCCAAGGAGATATTTCACATTGTCTTCCATTTTTTCATTCCTCTGGTTCTGTTTTATAATATCCTGATTTCTCATAAAGTCACTAGCTTCCACTTGCTCCAATCTCATTTTTAAAGTAGTATTTTCTTCAGTGGTCTTTTGGACCTCCTTTTCCATTTGGCTAATTCTGCCTTTCAAGGAATTCTTCTCCTCATTGGCTTTTTGGAGCTCTTTTGCCATTTGAGTTAGTCTATTTTTTAAGGTGTTGTTTTCTTCAGTGTATTTTTCAGTATTTTTTTGGGTCTCCTTTAGCAAGTCATTGACTTGTTTTTCATGGTTTTCTCGCATCCTTCTTATTTCTCTTCCCAATTTTTCCTCTACTTCTCTAACTTGCTTTTCCAAATCCTTTTTGAGTTCTTCTATGGTCTGGGGCCAGTTCATGTTTTTCTTGGAGGCTTTGGTTGTAGGCTCTATGACTTTGTTGTCTTCTTTAGGCTGTATGTTTTGGTCTTCTTTGTCACCAAAGAAAGAATCCAAGGTCTGAGACTGAATCTGGGCGCGTTTTCGCGTCCTGGCCATATTCCCAACTAACTAACTTGACCCTTGAATTTTTCAGTGGGGTATGACTGCTTGTAGATTACAGAGTTCTATGTTCTACGTTTGGGGGGGAGGTGCCAGCTCTGTCAGAGCCGCACTCCTCCTTCCCCAAGGACCCCCAGTCCAGACTGGGCTCAGATCTTTGGCAGGCTGTGCACCCCTGCTGCGATCCGCCACTTAATTCCTCCCACCAGGTGGGCCTGGAGCCGGAAGTAACAACAGCTGTAGCTGCCCCACCTCCGCTGCCCCCGGGGCTGGAAGCCGAACCGCGAACTCCTTCCACTCCCGCAGCTTTTCCCACTAACCTTCTCCGCAGTCTTTGGTGTTTGTGGGTCGAGGGATCTGGTAACTGCCGCAGCTCACATATTCAGGGCGCTAGGGCCCCCTCCGCCCGGCTTCCGGTCTGGATCGTCCACCGCTCAGGCTGGGCTCTGCTCCACTCCGTTCCCAGCTCCCAGCTCCCAGCTCCGTGTGGAATAGAGCTCACCCAGAGACCATCCAGGCTGTCCTGGGCTGGAGCCCTGCTTCCCTCTGCTGTTCTGTGGGTTCTGCCGTTCTAGAATTGGTTCAGAGCCATTTTTATAGGATTTTGGAGGGACTTGGGTACGGAGCTCACTCTAGTCCGTGATTACCAGCCGCCATCTTGGCTCCGCCCCCTGCAATCTAATTTTTAAGGTAGTATTTTCTTCAGTGGTCTTTTGGACCTCTTTTTCTGTCTGGGTGATTCTGCCTTTCAAGGAATTCTTCTCCACATTGGCTTTTTGGAGCTCTTTTGCCATTTGAGTTAGTCTATTTTTTAAGGTGTTGTTTTCTTCAATATTTTTTTCAGTATTTTTTTGGATCTCCTTTAGAAATTCATTGACTTATTTTTCATGGTTTTCTTGCATCATTCTCATTTCTCTTCCCAATTTTTCCTCTACTTCTCTAACTTGCTTTTCCAAATCCTTTTTGAGCTCTTCCATGGCCTGAAACCAGTTCATGTTTTACTTTGAGGCTTTTGATGTAGGCTCTTTGACTTTGTTGACTTCTTCTGGCTGTATGTTTTGGTCTTCCTAGTCACCAAAGAAAGATTCCAAAGTCTGAGACTGAATCTGAATCCATTTTCACTGCCTGGCCATGTTTCCAGCCAACTTACTTGACCCTTGAGTTTTTCAGCAGGGTATGACTGCTTGTAGAGTAAAAAGTACTTTGTTCCAAGCTTGAGGGGATGCGCCACTGATTTCAGAGCTATTTCTATACAGCCAGCTCTGCCACACCAGCACTCCTCCTTCCTCAAGAACCACCAACCTGGACCTGATGATAATCTTAAGCAGTCAGTGCACTCCTGCTCTGATCAGCCACTTAATTCCTCCCACCAGGTGGGCCTGGGGCTGGAAGCAACTGCAGCTGTAGTTCTGTAGCTGCACCTCCCCCGCTGCCCCTGGGGTGGTGGCTGAACCTCAAACTCTTTTCACTCTGTCACATGCAGCTCTTCCCACTGACCTTCTCTGTTGTCTTTGGTGTTTGTGGGTTGAGAAGTCTCGTAACTGCCACAGCTCACTGATTCAGGGCACTGGGGCCTGTTCTACGTGGCTCCTGGTCTGGTTGGTCCTGCTGCTGCCCATGCTGGGCTCCGTTCCCCTCCGCTGCTTGTGCAATAGACCTCATCCAGTGACCATCCAGGCTGTCCTGGGCTGGATCCCTGCTTCCCTCTGCTATTCTGTGGGTTCTGCAGTTCTAGAATTTGTTCAGAGCCATTTTTATAGGTTTTTGGAGGGGCCTGGTGGTAAGCTCGCGCAAGTCCCTGCTTTCCAGCCTCCATCTTGGCTCCGCCCCCTCCTTTCCTATTTTGGTTGAGGGCACTACTCCCCTTCCAGTCATGCAAGTTCGTAACACCAGAACCATTATAGACTCTTTCCAAATCCTCATTTCCCCTATCCAGTCAGTTGTCTCCACTCACAGTTATAATTCTAGTTCAGTGCTTCATCATTTGTCACCCAGACCATTGAAAGGCTCTCTTGATTAGACTTCCTGTTTCCAGTTTCTCCTCTCTCTAATTCTTTCACACAGCTACCAAAGTCATATTTATAGGGCATAGGTCTGGACATGTTACAGCCTTACTCAAAAAACTTCAATAGTTCTTTATTACCTCCAGGACAAAATATAAACCATGGCATTTAATTCCCATTGCATTTCGGCTCCCATCAGCCTCTCTATATTTATTTCATACTACTTCTTTTCCCATATATTATGTACCAGCTAAACTGGTGTACCAGCTGCTATCCAAATTTATTATCCTATTTCATATTTCCATGCCTTTGTATAGCCTGTACCTCATGGCCTGGAATGCTCTGCATCCTCACCTCCATCTGTGAGAGTCCTTGGCTTCCTTAAAGACTAAGAACAATAGCCACAAAGCCTCTTATGATTATGCCAACTGATATTGCTCTCCCCAGTCCGCATTATATTTATTTTATCTGTATCCATGGAATCCTCCCAATGGAATATAAGCTCCATAAAGGCAGGGAACTTTTTAAGTATTATCTTTTAATTACTAACCCCTAGCATATAGTAATCATTTAACAAGTGTTTGTTGAATCGAATTGAATTGTTCTCAAAGCACTTCATGTTCTCATTCATTAACCATGTTCTCTCTTTGTGTTTCTGTCACTCTCTGTCTCTTTCTTCATCTCTGTCTCTCTCTTTCCCTGTCTCTCTCTCTCTGTCTCTGTCTCTCTGCAACTCTTTCTCATTCTCTGTCTCTCTGTTTTTGTCTCTCTCTCCCCTGCATTTGCACTCTCTGTCACTCTCTCTGTCTTTTGTTCTCCATCTTTCCTACCCCATCTTCCGTTCTGTTTGTGTGGACTCTCTTGTTCTATCACTCCCACTAGATTGTAAGATCCTTGAAAGCTGGAGTAGTGTTCTGTATTTTTGGCTCTCCCCTTCTGCCTGGTATAGTGCATTGCATAGTGTAAGTGAGCCCTTAATAAATGTCTCTTGTATGAATAAAAGGACTAATGAATAAAACAGAAAATATTGGGTTACTACATTGACATTATAGAATTTCATTTGGATTTTACAGCAACATAGGATTTCAGATATGAACCTTAGTGGCTATCTAGTCCAACTAAAGGATTCTGAATAAGAATTCCCTGTTCTGATATAAGTGACATGTGACCTTATCCTGAAGACCTCCTATGAGGAGGACCCCAATACCTCCCAGGCTCCCCCATCCATTTTAAGCTAATCAGTTATTAGTTAGTTTTTTTCCTTAAATTGTCTCAATTTGTTTCTTTGAAGCTTCCCATCCATCACTCATACTTCTACCCTTTTATTGCAATTGCAAAACAAAGGCAATAAATATGTGCAATGAAGGCTTTTCAAACTACTAAATTATTTTTGAAAAAAAAAACTTACATTAGAAAAAATTTAACTATAAAACAATTCTGACTTAATAAGGATACGAAAAAGAAGAACTCTGATATAACTCTCTCTTCAACCAATAAAATTCTTTCAGTCTATTAACTAATATGAACCAAACTATTACTAGTTCCAAAATGTGAATTACAAATAATTTCCATTGGAATACCCATAAATGTGTTTTCAACATTGAAATTATCAAATCAAATCTTTTGACACAATGCAACAAAGAGGAGTCGTTTAACAACTATCTTTCCATTTTTGCTCACTTAAAACTCTCTTTTATTTCCAGGCAATTCACGTTTAGTTCTACTAGCAGTTCCCAACAGAGGGTTTTCAAGGAATAGGGGGAGGCACCACTGAGGTAAGAATCAATCAGTGCATACAGAAATAAAAACATGAAGAGGCACATCTCCACAGATCAGGTGGACAGGGCCTGCTCATGCTCTCTACAAAGAAAATCATGTTTGTGTATGTTTGTGTATGTTAGAAAGGAGAAACTGATTGTTGATGTATCACAAACCAAATTATTTTCCCTCACAATCCAGTAAAGTTACCTTGAACTCATCCATCGTCTTTCATCCCCTTCTGTTTTCTTTGGTGAGATATATTTACAGATGGTGAATGTAAAGCAAGTTGCATTTCAAAGAACAGTACCCACTCTTAGGTGTCTGACCTACATTTTATAGCTTTTCAACTGTAGCTCTTATAGCTTATTTTGCCAGATAGAAACTTTTCATTGTGGATTCCTACAATTGAGCTTCTCTCAAGCCTTTGCACAGATCAAGCAAAGAAATTAATGATTTAAAACCATGGTTTATGCAATTCCATATAGTTTGGCAGATGAAACAAATTTCCTCTCCTTGTGCCTTGTGTCCAAGACTAATTTCATCCTGAAAAGGTTGCAGTAGAATGAAAGGTGCTTTCAACCAAGCAGCCATTGGCTTCTCAGTATTATTCTATTTATACTGGTTCATTACTTTGTATTTAATGTGAAATTACAATTATTCACTCATAAGTGTAGTTTTCTTGGACCTAATTAGACACTGAAGAATTATTAAACACTTGACAGGGTATTGTATATTTGATCTCAATATTGAATTCTCATTAATATTGATACACACATATTGTGAACATAACATGTCCCTCTGATGGGGAATTTACATGACATCAGTTTTAAAGGGCTTTTTGGATGCCCATTTATTTCTTACTATTTGGGCATATAAACATTTTAAATTAAACAAAGCCCTTATAATCAGGCTCCAGCCTCTACTTCCAAACTCATAGCCCACTGCTCCTCATCACTCACTCTATATTCTAGCCACACTGGCCTTTTTTAATCTCTGTGCCTGTACCATTCCCTGAAATGCTCTCCTTCACCTCTGCTTTAAGAATCCTTGGCCTTCTTCAAAGCATAACTGGTGTGACTTCCTCTCCAAGAGGCCTTTCCTGATTCCCTCTCTGCCCCAGTTATTCACGCTCTGTCCCCCCTGAAATAAATTTGTATTTACTTGAAATATATTTTGTATATAGTTACATGTGTATTTATTCTCTTTCTCCCATGAAAGCTTCTTGAGGTCAGGCACTATTTTATCTTGCCTTTACTTCCCCAGTACCTAGCTAGAGCACCATAGCAAGAATCATGTAGTGAGTTCTCACAGCAATTCTGACACGATCTAGCTTAATCTCTCTCTTTGTCAACTTCCTTTCCAATAAAATGAGGAGATAGTACTGGATGATCTCTTGCATGCTGCCTCTTACAGCTGCCAAATTCAGTGATTTAAGAGATTTTTTCCCACAAGTATTAGCTTAGAACTAATCATTATATCACTTGTATATTCACTTCAAAAGAAATATTTTGCATTGAATTTATATGACTGATCTTGTGATTAATAGTTATTTATTAAATTTTTGAAAATTTTGGCAAATATGATAAAGCTAATATAAAATAATTCATAAACATTATGAGTGTATATATATACATATATATGATCATTTGGGGAGAGAGCATAAACAACTAGACTCATAGATGCAGGTGTAACATAATATATAGTTGTAACATAATATATATTTATATATCTGTATGAGTATACACTCATATAGATTATATGTGTATTTATAAAATATATACATATAACACAATGTAACACATATTTGTAATATATTAGATAATGCATAATAGAATAAACCTATATTATAGGTATAACATACACGTATATATGAATATATACATATAATTCATATGTATGTTGTTGTTAAGTTATTCAGTAGTGTCTGCTTCTTTATGACCCCATGGACAATATCATGCCAATATTGTCCATGGGGTTTTCTTGGCAAGGATCAGAGAGTGGTTTGCCATTTCCTTTTCCATATGTATACACAAATATATATATATATATATATACATACATATGTATATATATATATATACATATATATATGTCTATGATGCATCTAGTTACACAGCGATCACATACTTACATAATATAGATTATGTGCATAGAGATATGCATAATCTCTGTATATATGTTCATAATCTATATTTATATATTACATTATTTCTGTATGTGTGTATATAAAATCTAAACAACCTTACAGTATATGTGTGTGTAAAGCACCTCCAGAGGTAAGTAGGGTAGGTATTCCAGGAAAAGGTACGAGCACAGAGATGAGAACTGAAATTCCTTATAGAATAAGTAGGCCACTTTGGCTGAAATATAGAGTAAATGATGGGAAGTTGCATGCTATCAGTTTAGAAATACAGGTTGGAGCTTGATTATAAGCAATATTACATATACACGTATATATAATATATCCTATAATAGACATTGCAAGCAATATATGATGTTCTGTATATTATATTATAAGCAATATGTATATTTATTTATGTGTCTATATATATGCATACATACACACAAACATTCACATATGAGCTATATTTGCCAAGATTTAGAAACAACTTATAGGTCTAACAGTTGGTGAATATCTAAGTAAACTCTGCTGTATCCATACAATAGAGTATGACAGAATGATTAAAATGATAAATATGAAATATATGAATAAATATGAAATGACCTATAAAGCTCTACATCTCAACCAAAATAGAACCAGAAGAGTAGCATACACACTGACTTATGGTGGGATGGGGTTGGGAGAGGAAAAGACTAAGGTCTGTGATTAAATTGCTGTAGAGAACTCTAATGCAGAAATTTCTTCTAGCAGCACAGAGTATTACCTGCTCTGCCACTCACAGTCTTTAGAGAGTTGCCAGGAGAGCCAAAATGTTAAGTAACTTGTCCAAGGTCAAGTAGTTGGAATGTGTCAGGGACAATATATGAATCCAGTTCCAGTTCCCTCTGACTCCTAAGTCTAACTCTCTATCCATTGGGGCATGGTGCCCCTAGCTAACAAGCTGTATTCAAAGCCAATAGATATAAAAACAGAGACATGATTAAACCAACAAACAACAGAAGAACTTAAATAGAACTTAAATATGTGTGAATAGCTCTAAAGTGTATCGTTAGTTTTGCTGTTTAAAGTTGAGTGCAGAACAAATTATTTTACAATAAAATAACAAAATATTGAGTGAATCTTCATCAAGTTTAGAGAGTTGAGCATCTCTAAACCTTTTGTGTTTTAAGTGCTATTACATGAGAAAGCTCGACCATAGAGTCCTAACTGCTGTATCACTTGAATAAAATACAATGGAAAAACCGGCAATGACAGTACAACAAAAGATGCAGAGAAGCTCTAAAGAAAAATAAAAAGATATCTTAATATCCTCTATGCAAGACATCTCCAGAACAGTGCTATGGACTGGAGTGCTTTCTGTACACTTCCTCAATTTGGCAGATAATGTTCAACATAGTCAGGAATACCTCTTCTCAAGTCCCACCTCTGAAACATATTAGCTATGTGACCTTAGGCAAGTCACCTAACCTCTTGTTGACCCCAGACAACTCTTTATGACTATTGTTGTTGTTGTCGTCCAGTCATTTCAGTTCTGACTCTTCATGACTCCTTTTAAGGTTTTCTTGGCAAAAATACTGAAATGGTTTGCCATATCCTTCTCCAGTTCATTTTATAGATGAAGAAACTGAGGCAAACAGAGTGAAGTGATTTGCTTAGGGCACAAGAATGGTAAGTGCCTAAGGCTAGATTTCACCTCAAGTGTTCATGACTCCAGGTCCAGTGCGCTATCTACTGCATCACCCAGAAGCCCCTTTATAACTATAAGTTACAGGTAAGTTAATGGGCTGCATGCAGAGGAGTGTCCGCACCTGGAGTTCCTTAAATCAATACAATCAGATTTAAACCATGTCTCTATATGCCCCACTACCACCAACAAAGCCTACCCCAAACCAAAAACTAACAAAATTTTAAAGCATAGAAATGATATAGAGTCCCCATGTGTTTAGTGTAAGGAAATAGAAATATTTAGCCAGGCTTCTAACCAGCTTCAGCAGCACCACCAGCAGGGCATAATGTCCAACTGAATGGATTTCCTAGTTTAAACATGTTTATAAGCTTCTTGGATTTATTAGATTTTGAAAAAGATTATTAGTAGAAGCAAAATAAATGTTAACTTTCTACAATCTAATATGTAATCATATACAAATGTAGCATAATAAACTGTTTTTTATTGCAATTTCATCATCTGAATGGAAATTATGGTGTTAGTACTTTAGAGAGATAGTTATATCTGCATGCAGAGAGGAAGAGTTCGCATAATGGTTTGTAAGGCATATCAAATTTATTCTGTGAGGTAGATAAAGGTCTTTTAAAGGTCTTACTCCACTTGTGGAATGAATTTCTTATCATCTATGAATTCTATGTGTAACATTTTTTTCCCTGAGATGTGGTTTGTTTTCCAAGAGAAGACAGAGTGGCTAAAAAATTCCACTTCTATACAATAGAAAATCCTTTAATTAAAGACAAAATCATACCTGGCATGACTAGGAGCATTAAAAACAATACCGTGTACATGATACAAAAAGATCATGTAGGACAATTTATCCAAATAAGGCTACGCTTCATGAAAGAAATACATTATGAATACTGAAAGGTGAGCAGAATAAAAAATTAAGTATATTTAGAAGAAAGAGATCACTTATATTCAGGAACACATTTTATAAATTGTTAATCAAAATCTTCCTTTTCCAAATTTATAGTTAATATTTGATCTTTTCATCAGAATTGCATGTCTCATAGTCGCTCTCTCTTTTTTTTACATGGATACTCTAGTGGATCTGAGGTCTCACTGATCTGGCCATTCCTTCCAACAACAGAGTTTACATCTTATCCAAATCAGCCTTTCACCTGCTCATACTTTTCCACTCGCATCCATTTTCCTCATATACATTCATCATGAGAGATCCAAACAATGTTCTGATACCTTCCTTCAAAAAAGTGTAACATAGTTGACTGAAATATGGGGTGGGAGGAACTAATTAATGAAATATTTTACAAATATTCTATTCATTTGTTCATTCATTTATCTAGGAGTGTATGTTCCTCCTGGGTATATGTGTGTATCCATATATGGCACTCTATCTCCATCTTCATGGCTTTTTACTGAACATCCCTCATGTCTAAAATCATCAAGAAGAATGGAAAGACATGACCAGTACCATGGTCCACAGTTCAAAAGGGTATGGGATCAGAAACCCTTGAATTTGAGTGCTTCCTTTGAACTTTTTCTGAATATCTTCTAAATATTAACCTGTGATCTAGTACATGAATCTCAATTTCACTTAAAATAGTGGAAAGAGTACTGTCTCTGAATTGGAGGACCTAGGTTCAAATCCTGCCCCTGATATTTAGCTGTGTGACCTTGGGCAAGTCACTTAATTTCAAGGGGTCTCAGTTACATTTTCTATAAAAGAGGGATTTGCCCTAGATGGCCTCTGATGTCCTGTTAGCTCTAAATCTATGACCTAGTGTAACCTCATTATTTTACAGCTAGAAAACTAATAACTACTCCATGAAAGCAGACTGTTTTCCCCCTTCCTTTCCCTTTTCTTTTCCCTTTCCTCTCCTTTCCTCTTTTCTTCTTTCCTCTCCTCTTCTCTCATCTTTTTTCCTCCTCCCTTCTTCCCCTCTTCCCTTCAAAGCCTTCAAAGCCTTCCATTAACTTCCATTCCCTTTTTTTCCTCCCACAGTATCCCACATATAGGTACTTGACATCGACACTGCACCATTTGAGGCCATCTGGATTCATTTTGACTTCTGATACCATGTTGTTGAGGCTTGTGATATTAGTATTGAAGGATCTTGGTGATATAGCAAGAAACAAATTAAGAAAAGGGAGGTTGTCCACAGCAAGAAAAGACCTGGCATTACAATGGATAGAATTTTGGATCTGGAGTCAGGACGACTTGACTTCAAATCTGACCTCAGACATTCTCTAGCTATGTGATCTTGGACAAGCCACTGAATCTAAGCCTGCCTCAATTTCCTCATCTGTAAAATGAAGATAATAATAAAACAACAAGGTTGTTTTGAAGATAAAATGAGAGGATATTTGTAAAGTACTTTGAAAATCCTTAAGTGCTATATAAATGTTAGGTGATATATATATATATTATATTTTATATTATATTTAATAATAACAGTAAAAAGCTATACACAAATTATTTACCCAATGAATAGGGAATTATTTGCTCAATGAATAGGGAATGACTGAATAAATTGTGTTGGAATTTTTTAATTGCACTGTAAGGAATGAGAAAGACAGTGTAGCTTAGGGGAGAAAGAGCTGACCTCAGAGTCGGAAAGTCCTGAGTTCCAATCTTTACCAGACAGGTGCTGGTTGGATGACTCTGGACAAGTAATTTAACCTCTCAATGCCTTCAACCAGCTCATTAAGACTATAATGTGTAGGATAAGTGCCTATTCAAGTTGGTAGAAACGTTTTCTTTGAGAGTTCTACCCTTGAGAGTTCTTAAACAATGAAATCAAAGATCTATATAAAAAAATCAAAAACAAAAACAAAAAAAAAAAACAAGGCATTTAGGTGGTGCAGTGTCGGGGCCTAGAATCAAGAAGACTCATCTACAGGAGTTCAAATCTGGCCTCAGACACTTACTAGCACTGTGATCAAATCACTTACCCTGTTTGTCTCAGTTTCCTTATATATCTTTCCTTATCTATGAGCTAGAGAAGGAAACAGCAAACTACTTTGCCAGAAAAATCCCAAACGGGGTTACGAAGAGTCAGAAAGGACTGAAATGACTGAACAAAAACAATGATAAATCAAAAACAGAAAGGGAATCATGAACGTGTAGGACTCAGAAGAACAGAAGAACTGCCTGTATTGAAAGATTGTTGACGTCTTGTGCGTTACTCTGATTCAGCTTTCTTCATTCATTCTGACAATGAAATCAAGGTCAGGTACAATAGACAAAATTGTTGCCAAAATGATGCTGGTGAGCTCCTGGAGAGCAGAGGCTGCAGTAGTAGTAATAGTAGTAGTAGGTGGAGGAGGAAGAGAAGGAGGAGGAGCAGCAGGAGCAGCCGCAGCATCAGAAGCAGTAGGAGCAGCAGCAGCAGTAGCACTTGCTGTTGCTGTTGTGCCTTTCTTTATATGCCCAGTGCTCCGCACTACGCCTGGCACATGATCATCACTTAATGATTGCTTGCTAACTTACTGAAATCTAGATAGAACTCTTGTCTATTTGAATGGCTGTAAACAATAATAGTAGATTACTATCTACGACTAAAGTTGTGATTACTACTTCAGTCGGTTTTGCTTACCTGTTTTTAGAGGAAATGTTTTGTGAGGGCTCTGTTTGTATGTTTGTGGAGCATTATTGGCCGTGTCAAATAGTTATAACTTCACTAAGGCACTGTGTAGCAATAAAATTATAAATAATTATCTCTTTGAAAATATTCATTGATCTCTCTTGTTTTCGTACCACTTTCATTTCCAAAAACTTTTAACCTCATACCTCAAAGAAACACTCCTTGTAACAACAAAGAAATGAAAAGGGGTGGGGAAAAGGTTAAAAAAAATTCTACAATACTAACAATATATAAACCTCATCTGAAAGTGCATACAATGTTCTACTCCAATAGTTCTCTACCTCTGTAAAAAAGGAATTGAAATGTGTTTTCCCTTTTTGGGAGGGGGAGCATGCTTGATCATTATAATTATAAAACATTTGGTTTCATAAGTTTTTTTTTCTCTTTACATTTTTTATCGTGGTATTGTTTTCCTCTTTCTTCTTACTCTCCTCTGCATTTGTTCATAGAAGTCTTCCTGTGCCTTAAAGAAATCTCCATGGTGGCATCTGTCATCTAATGTTCTATGATTTTAGCATGCATGGGAGACACTTTGGGAAATACTCTAAGAAGCACTTGAAGTTTATAGTTTGCTCTTCCAAGCCTTTAAGTCTGTATATACCTATGTTGAACAAAATGTTCTGATATCAAATTTTAATGAATTGATTTGTTTAAATCTGTCTAAATAGAATTTATGATTATTTGTTCTTGTTGTTGAGTCATTTCAGTCATGTCTGACTCTTCATTTGGGGTTTTCTTGGGAAAGATACTGGATTTCTTTCTCCAGCTCATTTTATGAGGAAACTGAAGCAAATGGGGGTAAGGGGTTTGCTAAAGTCACACAGCTAAGTAAGTGTCTGAGACTGGATTTGAACTCAGGTCTTCCTGACTCCAGTCTCTGTACTCTATTCACTGAACCACCTAATTGCCCTCCAATTTATCATTATAAGTAATGTTTATTATAAATGTATTTGCTTTACTGATAGGAGCAGTCTTTAGCCTCTGGAAAATTCGAAAAGCCAACTTTCACATTTATATGGGATATGATTTAATCAGCACTAGAGACTGACTTTTCACAAAATAGCTCCCTTACATGTTTGAATTTTCCCCATCAGTGTTGCTTTCCTCCACTGGTGCTTCATCATGGTGTGGAGATGAACCTGGGTTCTGAAAGTCTATGCCAATGGAGCACAAGCTCTCACAGATCTGACCAACCTGAAAAGGTTTTGCATGTGGGCACGGTAGTAGACTGCATTATTTTTTGGCAGGTTATCACCCTACATTGAGAGAAACTCATTATAGGTTTGACAATTATGAATTTTTTTTTTCTTAGAGCAATTCACCACACCTAGCTCCTCAGGTTTAGAACAGTTGTGATCTGCACTGGCAAACGGACCCTGCAACATTTGAAATCATGAATCCTTGAAGTTTCATACTAGAAATATGCATTAGCTAGGTAAAGGCAGAGGCAAGATGGTATCGTGAGGGGAGAGAAAGACTTGGAATCAAGAGATCTGGTTATAAATCCAGCCTCTAACAATTACCAGCTAGGTGACTCTGGGCAAGTCATTTTACCTTTATGGACCTCCAGCCACTCCCTAGGTTTTCTTTACTAAGTCATAGATTCTTGTTTGCAGTCTTCATTGATGGAGATGAGTTTTCTAGGCTGATGAACTCACAGCTCCTTTGTGCACTGGTGTAAGGGCCTTATGTTACATGGGAGGAGTAACATGCTTGTAGGGATTAGTTTGTTTCCTTAAATGTTGGCAGCCATCACCCTGTAACAGAAAGTAAAGTCTCAAGGAATCAGGTAAAATGACTCATAGCAAAGGGTGAAATGCTTGTTCTAGTCCATAAATTAAAAATAAAATAAATTTAAAAAGCATGAATGCACCCAATGTCAATATGTTCCTAGTCCAGTGGTTTACAAGCATGTCAATCATGGGATAATGGTATTAGTAGCAGTCATGATAACAACAGTAACTACTATTTATTTAGTGTTTCAAGTTTTTAAAAACATCGACATGCCATCTTATTTAATCTTCCTAAGAATCCTTCAAGGTAGGTGGTCTTAATTTCCCTTTTTACAGGTGATCAAACAGAGACTAGGACAGGTTAGGTGAGGTGGGTGCTCTTATTATCCCCATATTGCAAATGAAGAAACTGAGGCTAGGAGAGCATAAGTGATTTGCCCAGCATCACACAGCTAGTAAGTGTCTGAGGCTGGATTCGGACTGTAGTAGTCCTGACTCCATCTCTAGCATCCTGACACCTAACCAACCCCTTGTTGTTGTTCAGTCATTTCAGTCCTTTCCAATTCTTCATGACCCCATTTGGGGTTTTCTTGGCAAAAAATACTAGAGTGCTTTGCCATTTCCTTCTCCAGCTCATTTTACAGATAAGGAAAGTGAGGCAAACAGGGTTAAATGACTTGCCCAGGGTCACACAGCTAGTAAGTGACTGAGGCTAATTTGAACTCAGGTATTTCTGACTCCAGGCTCCATACTCTATCCACTGTACCACCTACCTGCCCCTACTACAGATAAAACTTCTGAGATGTTAATGGTTAAGTAGTGGTTCTAATACCATAATTGAGCTGGGATTAGCATTTCCATGTCCTAGAACGGTTTGCTGGCTATGAAAAACATGCCACCTTCACAATCCTTATTTGCTTTACCTACTTAGTTTTTTTGTTCTATAAAAATCAAAATTCTGACCTCCAAAATAAAGTGAGGAAGAATTACTTTGTGTGGCCTTAGCCTCTGATTTAGGGTTGTTTGATTTGATTGTCACTTGCCCCAGAACTTTTAGAACTTCTGTTGTGTCCTCATTATCAACAAGGTTTTTGAGCACTGGGGCTTTGCCTTATATTTTGTTCCTTAGAAATATTCTGGCCCATCAGAAATGACCATCAGGATCTTTATTTTTATGCTTTGATATGCCTCCTTGTGAAGAAAGTCTTTACTGTCTATTGCAATAAAAGACAACCTTAGATCCTTGGCATGTAAGTCAAACTTTTAACCTTAAAAATATCTTGCTCAAAATCACGGTTGACATACCCCGTCTCTAAAATTATTGGCTCTCGCTTTGTAACTTTGGTCCCAGCAGTCATCACACTGGTGGGGTAGGGTGTTGCCACTGCCAACTCCTTTATTTGTCTCTCCAAAGAGAACCTCTGAGCCATCCCTCCTTTTTTTTCCTGCAAACTCTTTATGATTTTGGTTTCATTTATGTTGTTGTTGTTCAGGCGTTTTTCATTCGTGTCCAACTCTTCGTGACCCATTTGCAGTGTTCTTGGCAAAGATATTGGAGTGGTCTGCCATTTCCTTCTCCAGCTCATTTTACAGATAAGGAAACTGAGGCAAACAGAGTGAAGTGAGTTCCCCAGAGTCACACAGCTAGAAAATGTCTGAGGCTGGATTTGAACTCAGGAAGATCAGTTTTCCTGACTCCAGGCCCAGTACTCTATCTATTGTGCCACCTGGCTGCCCTGGTTTCATTTATAGTGAGTCTGTAAATATGAATGTTTCAGTTCTTCCAGGAGTGAATCAATTCAGTTTTTGGACAGAGTTCATCCTGTAAACATTTCATCAGTAAACATAATAAATGTTTGATTCTGTAAATGGCTAGTATGTGCCAGGCACTGTGCTAAGTTCTGAGGATATAAAAAAGAGGCAAAAGATAGTCCCTGTCCTCAAGGAGCTTACAATCTAAAGGGAAGGAAACAACATGTAAACAAATATACACAAAGCAAGCTATGTACAGGATAAATAGGAAATAATTAACAGAGGGAATCCAGCACTGGAATTAATAGGAGTTGGGAAAGGCTTCCTGTAGAAGGTGGAATTTTCATTAGGATTTAAAGGAAGCCAGGGAAGTCAGTAACTGGAGTGGAAAAGGAAGAGCATTCCAGGAATGGAAGGACAGCCTGAGAAGCCTAGAGTCAAGAGATGGAGTGTCCTTTTCATGCAATAGCCAGGAGGCCAGTGCCACAGGACCAAAGAATACATGTTAAGGAGTGGGTAGGAAGACTGGAAGGGTAGGCAAGGGCTTTGTTATGAAGGGCTTTGAATGTCAGGCAAGAAATTTTGTATTTGATCGTAGAAGCAGTAGGAAGCTCCCATAGTTTATTGAGTGGGGTGAGGTTGGGGGTGGGAGTGGGGAAGCAGGGTCCAAGTGACATGATCAGACTTTTGTTTTAGGAAAATCACTTTAGTGGCTGAATAGAGGATGGATTGGAGTGAGTAGAGATTTGAGGCAGGCAGACCCACAAGCAGGCTATTGCAATAATACAAGAGTGAGGTGATAGGGGTCTGCACCAGAGTAGGGCCACTGTCAGAGTTCAGAAAGGTACTTATTTGAGAGATTTTATAAAGGTGAAATCAGCAGGCCTTGGTGACAACTTGGATATAGGGAGGGGGTGAGGGTGAGAGATAGTGAGGAGTCCAGGATGATTCCTAGGAGTCTCAGGGACTGGAAGGATGGTATTGTTCTCTACTGTAACAGAGAAAGTGGGCACAGGAGGGAAGAGTTTAGGGGGAAAGATAATGAGTTCAGTTTTGGACATATTTTAAAATGTCTACCAGATATGTAGCTTGGGATGTCTGAAAGTGTGATTTGGGCTTGGAGGTCAGCAGAGAAATTGAGGCAGAACAGGTAGATTTGACAATCATCAGCATACAGATAATTAAACCCATTGAAGGTGATGAGATCACCAAGGAAAGAGGTATAGAGGAAGAAGAGAAGAGAGCCTGAGGCAAATGGTGAGAGTGTATGATCTGGAGGAGGACCCAGTGAAGGAGACAGAGGAGGAGAACCAGGAGAGAATGGTGTCCTGAAAACCTAGAGAGAAGAAAGTGTCAAGGAGGAGAGTGATCAGCAGTGTCCAGGGTAGCAGGAAGATTAAAGAGAATATGAGAATTGAGAAAAGGCTGTTGGATGGGCAACTAAGAGATGATTAGTAACCTTGGAGAGAGCAGTTTCAGAGGAATGATAAAGTTGGAAACCAGATTAAAAGGGACATGAAGAGAGTGATAGAAGCATACATTGTACAAGACTTTAGACAAGATTTTAGCTACAAAGCACAAAGAGATTTAAGACAATAGTTAGTGGGGACAGAAAAATCAAGTGAGGTGCTTTTTTCAGCATGGGGAGACATGGGCCTGTTTGTGGACAATAGGAAATGAGCTGGTAGAGAGGTAAAGATAGAAAATAAGTAATAGAATGGGGATGGCAGAGGGAGTAACCTGTTGGAGGAGATGGGATGGAATGGGACTGCTTGAAAAAGTAGAGGGATTAGGCACCTCTTCATATGAGATAGGGACAAAGGAGGAAAAGTGGCCAAAGGCATCTGAGTGATAGAAGATGAGGAAGAGGGGAAAAGAAATTCATACCAAGTGACTTCATTTTTTTTCTGCAAAACATGAGGCAGAGTTCTCAGCTGAGAAAGGGGGGAGCCATGAGAGATTTGAGGAGGGGAGAAAAGGTTTGAAAGAGTGCCTGTGGAGAGTGGGAGAGTGAGTAGATAAGGTACAGTAGGATTGACTGGTCAGCAGTGAGGACCTAGTTGAAGTCATATAAAATAAATTTGTAGCAGACACAGTCAGAGCAGGCACATGATTTTCTGCACCTTCATTCAGCAGCGGTTGTGTAGGAAGGTAAATGGTGGATGGTGGGAGTGATCCAAGGTTGAGGCTTGACTGGGCATAAGGGGCCGTACCATAAGAGGGTTAGGGATTCAAGAGAGGGAGACTGTGTAGGGTTAAATTGGTTCATCAAGTGGTCAAGATGAGGAGAAAAGGAGAGAGTAACTAGTGCAGGGGAGATGGCTTGGGAGAAAATTAAGGGGTCAACAGGTTGCAGGTCACAGTGCAGACCAAGAGCAGGATTTTGTAAGGGAAAGTGAGGTAGAGGTGAAAAGCCAATAGATGGTGGTCAGATAGGGGGAATTTCAAATTCTTGAACACGGAGTTGGTACATTTGTGGGTGATGACAAGATCAAGGGTATTACCCTCTTTGTGTGTGGCTGAGGTTAGGTGGAGGGATTGCTCATGGAAGGTGAATGAGCTGAGGAGCTAAGTGGTTAGGGTATTAGCTGTGTGACCTCTCAGTGTCAGTTTCTTTATAAAATGAGAGACTTGGACTACATGAACACTGAGGTCCTTTCTAGCTCTAAATCCATTATCTTAGAAATGAATGAGTTAATGAATGAAAATTATTTTATAAAGGGGTTGCTATGTGCAAAGCATGGTGCTAAGGCCTGGCGATACAAATAGAAAAGTAGTAAATGGTCTCTGCTCTCTCAAGGAGCTCATATTCTAACAGGGGAAGACAACACACTTAATAATAATAATAAAATAACATTTGTATAGCACCTTCTATGTGCTAAGGTACCGTGCTAAGCATTTTACAAACATTATCTCATATGATCTTCCTAACAACCTGGGACGTAGGTGCTATTGTTATCCCTATTTTACAGTTGAGGAAACCGAGGCAAGCAGAGGTTAAGCAACTTGCCCAAGATCACACAGCTAGTGAGCATCTGAGGTTAAATTTGAACTCGGTCCTTCCTAACTCTAGGCCCTCTCCTCCATCTACTGCACTACTGAGTGGCCTCATTTATAGCAGCGTTTAGCTATAGGTTGCATAGAAAGGCTCAGCGGTCCTTAGGGCACTGCAGCAGGGCAGATAGTGTGGCCTGATGTTCCAGAGTGTGCGGCTTCAGGGCAAATAGCAACACCCAAGATCAGCAGGGCATATCCTGGAAGCCAAGGGGTCCAAATGGCAAGTGATCCAGGCTGGCTAGAGTGTAGAAGGGAGATGGCTGATGTACAAACACATCTTTGATGTTATTTCAAATGATAAAACCGTATCTGTTTCTGACATTGAACCTTTCGACATTTTCAAAGACGTGGGTGGCAAAGGATTTCTTTTTCAGCCCATCAGAAGCTATGACTGCTCAGAAGGTGGTAGGGAATGCCACACCTACAGAGCCAGCCTCCAAAGCCACATTTCCCCTGGGGTTGAATGATAATGTTGAGTCTGGTTTAGAGGCAGGCCAGTAACCTGCGTTGGAGGGGGCTGCTATTTCCAAAGCCCTTTGGCACGGGGTCCTGAGTGGCTGCCCAGCAGGGATTGGGTTAGGGGGAGAGCGTGAATGGTTTCAATGGCATTGTTCCTGTTGCTTCCTGGTGTCTCAATTCTTTTGCTCAGCTGGCTTCCCTGGTGATTGGTGGTGCCTCTAGGATTTGCAACAGAATTGAGAACATTTGAAATGAGGACAATGCGTATTTGGTCAATCAATCAACAGTAATTTATTAAGTGCCTACTACGTACATAGGACCCTATACGTAGAAGGCCCAGAAGTAGGCATCAGGGTTACAAAGACAAAGAATGAGATCATCCTGTGTACACAAGAGGCTTAATGGGGTACAATAGTGCTTAGGAAATAAATATAAGAATATTAACTACAAACACAAAAATACAAGAGACAAAGTAATTCCCTTACTTCATAGAGATCAGGAAAGGCTCCGCGTAGAAAGGGGTGACTTAGCTGTATCAGAAGTAAACAAGGGATGGGAATAGGGAGTATATTCCAGGCAGGGGAGATGCAAGTGCAAAGCTGTGGGAGGCAGGAGATAGGGGTCTGTGTGAAAGGAAATGCAAGCTGGCCAGTGTGTTTGGGTCATAGTGGGGAGTCGTGTATAAGGAGGCTGGACTATGAAGACAAGTCAAGTCAGCAAGCATTTATTAAGCACCTACTATGTGCCAGGCACGGAGGGTACATGAAGACCTGGTGATACAAAGAACACACACACACACACACACACACACACACACACACACACACACACACACTGCTCTCAAGGAGCTCAGTCTAATGAGAGAGGCAATATCCAACAACTATGTACAATCAAGATATACACAAGGTAAATTGTTGTTATTCTCAGGGGAAGAGCATTAAGATTAAGACAGATTAGAAAAGAATTCTAGTATTTTTTGCAAGTCTCAGACTTTTTCTAAGATTTGGAGGAAGATGGAGATAAGAAGGGAGAGAGTCTCAGGCACAGAGGGACAACCAGTGAAAATGCCCTGAGTCAGGAGATGGAGTTTCCTGTGAGAGGAAGAGCAAGGAGACCAATCAATGTTACTGGTTCTCAGAATAAGTGGAGGAGAGCAAGGTAAAATACAATTGTAGAGGTAGAAAGGGAGGAGATATTATAAAAGGTTTTAAAAACCAAGCAGGGGATTTTAAATTTTATCTTAGAGGTAATAGGGAGCCACAGCAGTTTATTGAAGGAAGCCAGGGGTGGAGGGGTTGTCATATGGTCAGCACTACTCTTTATCAAGAATAATTTGACAGCTAAGTAGAAGATGTAGAGTGGGTAGAGATTTGAGACAGAGAGACCAACTAGCAAGCCCCAGCAATATTATGAGCATAAAATGAGGCTTCACACCAAGGTAGTAGCAGTATCAGGGGAGAAAAGGGGAGTATATGAGGTAGAAATGACAGGACTTTTCAATTTATTGACCATGGGAGGTGAGAGAAAGGAGTGGAGGATGATACCAAGATTGTGAGCCTGGGTGATTGAGACGATGGTGGTGCCCTTGACAGTAACAGAGAAGTTAGGAAGAAGAGAGGGTTGTTTGGTGTAAAGTTAATGAGTTTGGTTTTGAATATATTGGCTTCCAGTCCAAGGTGCCAAAAGGCAGCTGCAGATGTGAAACTAGAGGTTAAGAAAAAGAGATTATGGCTAGACAAGTAGATGCAAGAATCACCCACATAGAGATGATAATTGAATCCATGGGAGCTGATGAAATCACCAAGTGAAGTAAATATGGAGGGAGAAGAGAAGAGCCTTGGGGTACTCCTAGGGTTAGCAAGTATGAACTCAGTAAAGATGATACAAAGGAGACCAAAGAAGTAGGAAGAGAGCTAGGAGAGAGCAGTGCTCTGAAAACTTGGAAAGAAGAGAGGACCGAAGAGAAGAAATTAAGGAGATGAGAGTAATGAACTTTGTCAGAGGCTTCAGAGAGGTCAAGAAGGATGAGGACTGAGAAAAAGCTGTTAGATTTGACACTTGAGAAACCATTTGGCAACTTTGGAAAACAGCAGTATTGGTTGAATGATAAAATTAGAAACCATACCACAGAGCATTCAGACTAAAATGAAAGAGAAGGTCATCTAATCAACAAGATGGAGGGCTGGATACTCTCCAGTCCTTGTGGCCTCCCAAACCTCTCCAAAATAAGAATTATGCAAAAATAAATAAATAATAACAATAAATAAAACAATTTCAGACTGTCTTCATAGTCAAAGACACCAAGAACCCCAACACAGTAGTAACCTGATGGAATAACAGCAAGAAAGGCTAATCCCTAACAAACACTCACTCAGAACGCTGTCCTCCACCAGCCAACACACTCTGGAAGCTCTGTCTACTCTTACCTCCATACTGGAAATAAAACAAACCAACAAACAAAACACAGACAAAAGTTTGCTTTGTCTAGAACAGCAGCACAGCTGTACTATGTTCTATAACAAATCTCAAAGAACTGAGGAAAAGAAGGGCAGGAGCCAGTGTGTGTGGCAGTCCGCTAGGCCTTTAGGGAAAGAGACTGGCATCCAGCTGGAATCAGGTCTGTCCCACAAGATGTCACTTAAACAGAGACCATAGCCAATGAAACATGAATCCCCAGGAGTAGGAGGAGGCTGAGACAGCTTTGAGATATAGCCCCGGAGGAAACTGCCATCAGAGGGAAGGAATCAGAAAGCAAGTAATAAGGAAATATTATCTCTGTAATAAGGAGTAATAAGGAAATTATATCTCTGTTCCTTACAGAGAATGAAATTACCAATAATCTGAAGAGGAAGAATACTTATACCTTGGGTATAAGCAGATAAACCAGCAGTGAAGGCATTAATAACAAAAGTGAATGTGATATCTAGATTAGTTAAATGAATCCAAACATCTATGAATAAATATTGTAAGACAAAGGAAAATTAATTGACATCTAATGAGGCAACAGATCCCATTGATTTCCAAGATAGCATGGAACCACAGCAGAATATTCCTGAATATCTTAAAAGAGAGATAAGAATTGCAAATGCAGAATTTATGGCCTGCTCAGTAGAAATAATCAGCAGAATAAAAAAAAAATCTGATTCTTGAATCCATGGAGGCAAATCTCATTGAGGAAAAAGAGAGAGAGAGAGAGAGAGAGAGAGAGAGAGAGAGAGAGAGAGAGACAGAGAGAGACAGAGAGAGACAGACAGACAGACACAGACACAGACACAGACAGAGAGACACAGACAGAGAGACACAGACAGAGAGAGACAGATTAAGACGAGAGAGAGAGAGAGAGAGAGAGAGAGAGAGAGAGAGAGCAACAGACTTGGAATTCAAATACACAGAAGTAAAAGACGATGTGGAAAAGTGAAACAAAAACCAATAACATTAAAATAAAACATAATCTCTATATAGTCAAAGTGTATTAATTTTAAAGACAAGATGAATGGGGACAACTTAAAGATTATAGATCTCCCAGAAGACCAAAATAAGTCAAAAAACCTGAACACCATAATGCAAGAAAGAAAACTGCCCAGAGCTTCTGAACACAGAAAACATGGCCAATGAAGAAGGTGTGATGAGTAGAATGTTAAGCACTGAAGAATGAGTTTAGGTTGAAGATGAAGATGACCAAAATGACATCACTATGGTAAAGTCAAGCTATAATGTGTCTGACTGTGACTGATCAGACCAATATAAGCTCAGAATGCTCTAGCATAGGTTGAGCACAAATAGTCCATGTGGACATTTGGGGTGGATTCTCTAAATTTGCATACCTTGCATTTCTTTTGAGCTGTTTTCATTATCCCTACATGGGGCTTCAGGCTCAAGATAGAGTTGTACCAGAGTCAGGCAGCTAGAAACTGATCCCTGGAATGTGAAAGAATGGCTGCCTAGGGATGCTTCTTCCTTGGCAAGGTACAGGTGAAGCAACAACTACAGAAAAATTATAGGAGGCCGGAGAGTGAAAAATTTATATTTTAGACTAGAGTCAGTAAGTAGCCACTGGAGTTTATTGCAAAGAGAGGCGATGCAGTCAAATAATGTTTTAAAAATCACTTTCAGCAGCTTCGTAGATGGCACTTTTTTGGGAGGAGTCCAGGCTTAAATTTGCTTTAGTTTAATTTATATAACATTCATCAAGGGTCATCATACCAAGAAACTGATTTCGGTTGTATAGGAACTCCTGGTGTAGAAATTTCCTCTACCAATATGACTACTAATGCAGATCAGCATCTGCCCCACAACTTACAACCCTGGAGTTGCTCAGGATACTGAGTGGCTATGTGACTTGCTTAGAGTCACACAGCCAATGTATGTCAGAAGTCTTCATGACCTAACCTACGTCTTCCTGACCCAATTTCCTGTCTACTATGCCAGGGCTGCTACTGTATTTATTTTCTATCTATCTATCTATCATTCTATCTATCTATCTATCTATCTAATATCTATCATGTATCTATGTGAATCTATCTATTGATCATATCTATCATCTATCCATCAAATTATCTTTCATTTATCTATGTGCATCTATCGATCATGTCTATCTAATAATCTATCATGTCTCTATATGCATCTATCTATTGATCATATTTGTCTATCACCTATCATGTATCTATATGTATCCATCATCTATCCATCTATGTAGCTAGTCATCTACCATTGACCTGTATGTATCTATCCAGCAATTATGTTTGGAAAAGGAGTTGGGCTGTTCATATATGGGGGATATAGTGGATGGGCACCCCAAATGTTACACTGATATCTACCACACATTGAGATCTCTAGTATAAGACCTCAAATGTATTAGATGCTTCCTCTAAAGAAGATTTATAGAAAGACATATCTATAAATTACACAGGCTGAGAAGGCATGGATAACTGTGATCTGAATCAGTGATTTGATCAGTCAGCTAGCATTTGTCCAGCCCCTACAATGTGCCAGGCGCTGTGCTAAGCATTGGGGATACAAAGAAGGAAACCATTCATGCTTTCATGAAGTTCACAGCTTTTAGTTATTGAAGTGCATATAAGACACTGGGTGCTGGGTGCATTAGGCCACAATATAGCATACTTTTATCTGAAATGGTTGATCCAGTATTATTTTGATTCTTGCCAACCCATATATCCTCTGTGAGGGCAAGAACTATTTTATTTTTCTTCTTTTTATTTTTCCTCTAGAGCAGAGCTTTGCAATTAACAAATTTCTGTGCTTAATAAATACTGAGAGGCAATATTGCATAGTGGATAAAGAGTCAAGAAGACCTGGGTTCAAGTCCTGCCTGTAACATACATACTTGGCTTATGACCCCTGACAAGCCACTTAAACTCTCAGTCCCTCCACTCCTCCACCCACCCATGGAAACATTGGTAAGACTAGAAGTTGCAGAATATTTGTTGATCTGAGTTGCAAGAGGGAATTCTACTGTATTATGAAAAGAGCATTAGCTCTCCTGTCAAAGGTCCTGGATTTAAATACCTCCTTTGATGCTTACTGCCTATGTGACCTTGAGCAAATCACTTAATATCTCTAGGCCTTGCCTTTCCTCATCTATAAAAAGAGAGGACTGGACCAAATGTCTTCAGGGGTCTCTTGTAGCTCCAGATCTATGATCCTGTGAAATCACAAGTCCAGGGGAAAAAAGAATGCTTATTAAATTGAACTGAACTCTGATATGCTACTCAGTATCTGTAAATAATCCTGAGGTTTGGGGCCTCTTCAATGGTATCTGTGATATATGAGATTCAGAAATGTGTCTAGGTTCGAAATGGGGCACAGCAAAACAATGCTAACACATTACCCTAACAGTCAATACTAAGCCCAGAGAGTTACAGTCATTCTGGAACCTGGATTTCAGTGAGGAGACATGTCAGTGTGATGCTAAATTCTAATGGGAGCCTGGCTAGGCATTCTCAGTAACACTAGAAACCGAGAGACACGTGGAATTTCATTCAGAGTTACATGTGCTGTGTTTTGACCTTCAGACATATGGAAAGTCATGCTTTATATTTATAAACCAAATTTATGACTCTTGCAATAAAATTCTCTCATCCTGAATTGCCTTGCTTTCTTCCCTACCTATAAAAGAAGACAGTGATTGTGTCTTTAAAAGTCCATTCATAATGGCAAAGATAGAGATTTATTTGGAAGATGAAATTAAAGTGTCCAGTTACAGAAAGATCTTCCTTCTCCTGCAACATGTTTTGCAGTATCCTGACATGGTGGCCAGGAGAGCAGGGCTCTGACCAAAGGAATCAGAAGCTCTTGAATTTATCTGGACATGGCTGGACTACACAGCTTTACTTCATAGAGAAACAGCCATGGACTTCCCAATATTCTGAAATCCCATAGTCCATTGAACAAGCAAGACTAAGGTGTTTTGCAAATAAAAGTATTTGCCTCCTTGGTTTCTTCAGTTCCTTTTAGACTGGTTTTGGTATGCTAAGGGCATCTAGTGGTCTTTACCACACTCTTGTTCCATTCGTACTATGTTCCAGCCAAATTATATAGTTGCCTTCTCCTCTTATGGAGTCTCATGCCTTGGATCTTGCCAGTGAGTTCCCTGGACCTGGAATTCAGAATTTGCCCAACCCCATTTCTCTTTATTGGAATCCCACCTCTCCTTTGACATCCTGTGCAGACAATCCCATTTTATGATTTGCTTTCCTCTTGTTTCCTTAAAGCAAACTACTTGTCTAGCTGACAGGTAAATCTTGCCTATTTACTTCTGTCTGCAATTCTTTTAATAGGAGATAAGGCCTTATAGTCTATAATGAGCAGCTTGTCATTCCATAATGGAGTAGCAGTATGGTTTAGTAGAAAGAGTGTTAGACTTGGATTTAGGAAGATCTGAGTTCAAGTCCTACCTCATTTAGTCATTAGCTATGTGACTTAAACGTGACCATGAACAAACAATTTGACATCATAGTAGCTCATTTACTCATATTTTAAAATAGGACAATGGGCAAAAGACAATCTGTCCAAACCTCAGCTTTCTCAACTATGAAATGGGTACAGGAATATCTGTAGTAACTACCTCATAGGGTGATAGATCTTACTATCTGAATAATATGGGGAAAATCACTCTCTATGGGAAAGAGAAGGGGTAAGTATTTATACAGAGCCTTCTCTGTGCCAGGTACTATACTAGCATTTATTCTCCTATGACCCTCACAACAACCATGGAGGTAGGTGCTGTTATTATCCTCATTTTATAGTGGAGGAAACGGAGGCAGGAAGAGGTTAAGTGACTTGCCCAGCATCACACAACCAGTAAGTATCTCTGTGCAGATCTGAACTCAGGTCCTCCTGACTCCAGGCCCAGTGCTCTATCTCCTGCACTCCCAGCTGCCTCTGTACCTTGTATGCCTCATTTATAAAATGAGAAAGTAAACTACCCAGGTTCAAAGATCCCTTTTAGCTCTTTATTCTGGATGTATAGGACACTTTGATCTTATGAGGGCCTTTGATTTGATGGCCTCTGATGACAGATATAATTCTTAAATCTATGATCCTATAGGAATGTATGTAAAATGCATCATGTCAATGCCAACTCATTATTAATTAGAAATAAGACAAACTACCTGGGAGTGGTCACATTTCGACTTAAATGCACATTATGGTATAGACCAGTGACATCAAACTCAAATATAAATGCGGGCCACTAATCGATGCACTAGGATCCCTGTGGGCCACATATTGACTTAGTTTAAGGTTTAATATTATCTATGTATATTGTATTTTTATTTCATTAAAAACTTCCCCATGACATTTTAATCTGTTTGGGCCTGCATTCATTAGTGTTGCTGGTGGCATGCAGCCTGCCACACCTTTGACACCTCTGATACAGAAAATTGAGATCAGAGACTTCCTGGAGAACAAATGTTGATGGAGGCACTAGGCAGCTGAAAGGAGTCAGAATGAACCTCAGAGGCTATCTAGCATGACCTGTACCCCTGTAACTGAACACAAATTCTCTCTACAATATCTCTGACATGTGGGAATGGTTGAGAAGCACAGCTCTAGAAAAGGGCCTTCAAGGTCATCTATATGCTCCACCTCCTTCATTTTACACAAGAGTAAAGTGGAGCCCAGAGAGGTTAAGTAACTCCTTTGGTATCATGTAACTGCTTAGTTATAGACCTAGGTCTAGGTTTCCTGACCCCTATTTTAGTCCTTTTTCCTCTATACCAGCAAAAATGTTGAAGATCTGTGATTTCATCAGTGTTGGAAACCTCTGATGTGGGAACCCCTACCAATGTAGATGGCCACGCATCCCTGACATAGTAGGTATCAGATCACAGATAAGTTATCCGGTGTTTCCTGAGGCACATAATAGAAGTGGGTTGCCCTTAGTCACACAGTAATTACCAGTGGTGGGATTTGAACTTGAGTCTTCCTGACTTCAAACCCAACACTCTATCCACTATACAATATGGTCACCATCTGTCATATCATGTTTCCTCTGTAACTCAGTGCCTGCATTACTCAATGTCATGATAACAGTTTAATTTTTTCTCAACCACTAGCATAGAGTAGATGATTTCCCTGTTGTCATCTGCAGTCTTTCAATGGCCAAAATAATTTGTATTTTTAAGTTTATAAAGCATTTTTCTCTAAATTCTATGAGGTAGCAAGTACATGTAATATTAATCCCATTTTACAATCAAGTAAATTAAGACTCATTCACAGGGACTTGTTCATAGTTACAATTTAGTCACACAGATTAAAAGTGTTACAGTAGTAATCTGAACCCACATCTATCTGAATGCAGGTTTTGTGCACTGACCATTCAGACTCACCAATTCCCAACACAAAACATAGAACTTCACTTATTGACATCCTCTATAATTACCTATTGACACTCCATAATTAATATTATATTGCAAAAGGCCCATCTAGCCCCCTGAAATGCTATAACAAAACCAGAGAAAGAAAGTTTTGTGTTTATGTGATTTGCACATGGTAGACACTGAATATTTGTCTGCTATAGTGAATTTTATAAATTGATTTCACCATAACAGTCTCTCAGTCAGTAAGCACTTACTAGTACCTGTTATGTGTCAGGCACCAGACCAGATTCTGGAGATCCAAAGACAAAAACAAAATAGTCCTTGACATCGGTGAGTTTACATTCCTTTGAGAATATATACACATTGAAGTAAATACAAAATATATATACTGTTGTATATACATGTATATGTATATTTATATATATACACACATATGCATATACACATATATAGAGTATGTATATACATATATATGTGTATGTATGGTTACTTAAATATATGTGTGTGTATGTATATATATATGTATATATACACACACATATATATATACACACATATACATATAACAAAGTAATGGGGACGTTATCCTAAGGGACATGGTTAAGAAAGGCTTCAAGTAGCTTTCTGGTTATTACTCAAACAAGTTAGAGTTGTCTTGCTATTATTCCTAAAAGCAAATGGGGTTACAGAAGCAATGGCAAGAAACCTAGACATGGTATAAGAAGATTTGGATTCAAGTTTTGGCTCTGATACTTAGTGGTTATGTAACCTTTGGCACATCATTTAATCTCTATTCATTTCTTATTCCCCATTTGTGAAGTGATGATAAAGATACTTTAACTAGTAAGGTCCAATTTTATTTTTATTATTATTATTTATTGAGCATATGCCCCCATGATATGCATATTTGTACATTTATAAGTTGTATGCATGTACTACTACACCAATTATTATGAACATTTGAAGATTACACAAAAAGAGAAATTAAAAAAGAATAAAATAAGAAGGACTCATAGCAGTTAACTGAGTGAGGGAGTGATATGGACAGACTTTAGAGAAATCACTCTGACATATGTATGGAAGATGGATTGGAGAGGGAAAAAGAGAATCAAGGAGACTAAGATATTGTCCCAGCAACTCAGGCAATAACTGATGAGAACCTGAATTAAAGTGATAGCTCTGTGAATAAAGAAGAGGGCATAGATTTGAGTGAGATTGTTGAGTGGATGACTGAGTGGGTATGTGGGGTGAGTGAGAAAAGTGGCTGAGGGTGATAGAATTATGAACAACACTAAGGGTTGCAATCCAGGGAGAGGAATAGTGGTGGTATTCTGGAAGTTTGAAGGAAGAGTGAATTAATAGGAAAACAGCTAACATTTAGAATTTATTTAGGACTTGGAGGTTTGCAGAGAACTTTACAAGCTTTATTTCATCCTCAAAACAACCCTGGAAGGGAGTTGCTATTATCACCATTTTATAGATGAGGAAACTGAGGCAGACCCAGGTTAAATGATTTGCCCAGGGTGGTACAGTTAGTAATGTCCAGGGCTGGATTTGAACTGAGGTCTTCCTGACTCCATGGCTGATACTCCATCCATCAGACCACCCAGTTGCCGTAATATAATGAGATCTGTGATGAAGATTACAAGTCTCTTCCAACCCCATCCCCTCAGTCACTCTCGGCTGACCTCTGAGGCCTATCCAAAACAAAAAGGGGTGGGGAAGATGAATGGTGCTCTTATGGTCATATACCACAAGCACATTGTCTGCCCTCCAAAGGTCTATGACAACTAT
This sequence comes from Trichosurus vulpecula, assembly GCF_011100635.1. NCBI lineage: Eukaryota > Metazoa > Chordata > Mammalia > Diprotodontia > Phalangeridae > Trichosurus > Trichosurus vulpecula. Next base: position 136,012,514 of record NC_050577.1, on the reverse strand, counting down.
CAAATGATCTAGGAGAAAGGGGTGGTATATTGGAGGTGGAGCAGGGAATTTTCCCAGTGGTTCCTGCTCAGCAATCCTTAAACTATAACTGCCCTGAGGGCCCAATGCCAGATATTCCCTTTTCTCATACCTTGCTACCAAAACCCTCATAGTTTTTGTTATTAGACAAAGCCTATAGTAACGATGGGCCATGCAGAGATAATAAGAAATAGCATTAGACTCTTTCTAACATTAACCAGGCTGGTGACTACTTGGGACTATCTGGAGGCCTCTTGATTTCTTACAATTTCCCCTATAGAAGAAGCTTTGTTTAGCTGATACTGAATCTCATCAAACTCTGGGAACAAAACACTATTAGCAAAAGTATGCTAAATTTTAACAAACATCAGAGAACTGAATTTGAGGAACATTGCACAAAATGATTTCTGGGATACATTTTCTAGGAATGCAAGGATTTAATTGCCTTGCTTTCATTGTCAAAAAGAAAGAAAGAAAGAAAGAAAGAAAGAAAGAAAGAAAGAAAGAAAGAAAGAAAGAAAGAAAGAAAGAAAGAAAGAAAACGATACCTACAGACCTGCATGAGGCAAGGTCTACAGATAAGTTTACAATGTAGGAAAGAGGAAAGAAAAACTGGAAATATTTTCTAAAGACTTTTTTTCCTTTTAATTGTGTAACCTATAGTAGCTCCAAAGAAGAAACTGTGAAGATAATATCCTTTTTTCAAACAGAAATATATATATGAATTATCTGATACTTTTCCATTATTGTTTTATTTAAATCACATTCAATTTAGTGGTAGATTGCAACTAGAGCTTTGTATTTTAATTAAGTATTATTAAGTTCACATATAATGAAATTGGCAGATGCTCTCTGTTTGGGGGAGAGTGATTAGGAGTTCAAGCAACAGAGAAAAGGAATGAGGAATCAAACACAAAATGAGATATAAAAGCATCATATGACATCTATTATTAATCCATTGTTTTTCTAATACAGCACTTATAAACCAGAGTACCAGCATTAAAGCAAAACTAATATAAATGAGTGGATTCAATTCCTTTTATAAGAAATGTGGTTTGGGGGTGATTTTTAATGAAAGAAGCCTTTTAAAAATTCTAAATATGAAATAATGCCACCTTTACAAAATTATTTCAATTTTCTGGTTTTTAAAAATCCTTTGGGTGCTGTTTTTAAAATACTGTGTCTGTTCTTTTTGTTCACTTCCATTAATAAAAGGGACATATCCTCAAATGTCAGTAAAACAAAATAGAGCACTATCAATTTTTATATAATAATGTAGATTACATTTAATTTTACCAGTAGAAATGCTATAAAAGTTGACTACATCGAGAAAGAACAGCTTCACCTTACACACTTTGCATTAAGCAGAATATTTAACATAGAAAATTGTATTAAAATGTTTAGGGCATTTGCCTGCAAGACTGTTTATAAACTCACATCTCCTTTCGGTATTTAGAGGACTAGGTGTAAGAATGACCTTTGATTTGGGGCTACATTTAGAGTTCCCACTGAGGTGTGATTTGGTTGCCCAAGTAGGATGTACCCACACACAAAAGCAAAACTTGTCCTTTCACAGAAGAAGAGAAACAGGAATCTTCCTGGCAAGTTGAGAAGTTAGCATCTTTCAGTGGAAAGAGTGAGAGCTTTGGAGTCAGAAGGATTGAGTTCAAAACTTGGCTGTTTTTTTATTAATAGTTGTGTGACCTTAGGAAAATCACTTAAGTCAATGGTAAGATTGACCTCCCTGGCTACCACTGCCTCAAGGCCAGTTGTGTTATATCTCACTCCTCCCTCCAAAGTTCTTTCACACTATTAAAGGAGATGGGGGGGTGTCTAGCTTCTCTGCAAATGGCTCCAGCCTCCACTGAAGGTGTTCTTCCAATTGGAGGGGTAGGTTCCCTATACCTCAATTTTAATTCTAATAATCTAGCTTGGTGGATTGAGTGCTGGGCCTAGAGTCAGGAAGACTTATTTTTCTGAGTTCAAATCTGGTGACTCAGGGCGCCTCCATGTTAGGTGATCTGGACATGCTACAAAAGCCCCTTAACATAAGACATCCAGTCAAGTTAACAAGCTTTTATTAAGCCATTACTGCATGCCAGGCCCCATGCTAACTGCTGGGAATAGAAATAAAACAGAAAGGAAGACAATCCTTGCCCTCAAGGAGCTTACACTAATGAGGAAAGACCACACATAAAAGAGATCTGAGTGGGAGGAGTATTGGGAGACAGGCTGGAGAGGCATGACAACAAGGCTGGCCTCAGAATTTTCCTTAAAATGGAGGGTCTGGGTAGATCCAGACAATCAGAGGAAAGCATCTGTGACATGGAGAGTACTTTCAGTGTGAGAAGTCCAGGGAATTTCCAGGGTGAGGAGGTTTCCGTGATATAAGAAAGAATGTCTAGGCAGTCAGAAGTGGGCTAGGTGAGAAATGAAGACCTGACTGGCCTGACCATGCTTTTTTAAAATGGAGGTTCTGAGAGGAACCTGCCAAGGGGCCCAAGCAGTGGAGAGTATTTCCAGTGTGAGAAGGCCAGTGGTAGAGTGAATTTCCAAGTTGAAGAGACTTATATGGCACATTAGAGAAAGTTTAGACCTTGGTATCCTGAAGGAGTTGGACTGAATGACCTCTAAGGTCATCTATGATAGAAGCTGTTCAGCTGGCATAGTTAGTTTCTCCTTTTTCCAGCCTGTCTTAGTTACTCCCATTTTCCATTCCATAGCATATCTCACAATGTCCAGCCTCTTAGCTTGAGCTTGCTTTTCTAATCCTCTTCTCCTCTTCCTCCCTCTCAAAAAGAAAAATCTAGAAAGGAATTGGCAGCATAATTTATACTTTAATTGAAAGCAAGTTGCAACAAAGAATTAACTCTTACAATTTGAAATATTGCCTTCCTATCTCTAATTGTGAAGAGAAAGGTATTTTATTTTTTTTCATCAAAGATATTAAAACCATGCCAAATAATGAGGAGGGCTTTTTGGAGGGGGAGGGAGGAAGGAGGGAAGGGTGGTGCAGTGGTATTTTTCCTTACTTCTAAAATGATAACACGCTCACTGTCCCTGAAAGGAAATCTACCTTCTTTGTTTTATTATACCTGGGAAGTTGGGTCAGGAAAGACATTATAGTATGTGTTCCCCACCCCTCCTTACTCAACCATAATGCCTTCTCCTAAATTTCCAATGTTTCTGTATCAGTCCTGGGTTTATTCTTCTAATTCCCACTTGCATTGGTAGATAGAGTACCCAGAGGGTGGCAGATTATTGCTTCCATCAGGGATCTAGGGATGGCACTGAGGAATTATAGCTTCTAATGCTCAGACACTTGCAACAAGTGTATTCTGCTCTTATGTTGATGAACAAATGGGTATCAATTAGGCTTTGCAAAGAGATATTTATAGAGTATAGCAAGAATAGTAGTTATGAAACATTGCCCAAACCAAAGATTCAAAAGATGCCATACTTTTGTCCCCCAGATCTTTGTTGTTGTTGTTGTTGTCTTTGCCAAGAACACCCCAAAGAGGATCACAGAGTCAGATGCAACTGAAATGACAACAACAACAAGATTTGCTCACTTCTGAAAGAGGAGCATTAAAATCTCCTATAATTATTTACTGTTTATGTGTTTTTCTAATTCAGTTAACTTTGATTTTATGATTTAAATTTTGTGACATCTTATTTCTGAATTTTTTAATTGAGATACCACAATATTAAGCTATCAAACATGTGGATCTCTGCAGGAGAAAAATCCCACTTGTAAAACTACATAGTGTGTAGTAGTTGAATTTCAAAATGTCAGTAACAAGCAAGAAATTTTGCAAGTAGCCAGGTAAAAAGAACTTCAGCAATAAAGGCATAGCAATTCAAACAAACCTGGATTACTCCAGAGTGAAGAAAAATCAAAGTAAAGAATGGGACAGAAGCTCAAGCTGCAGCCCACAATTACACATACTGCAAAGGTGAGCCTTTTAATCAACAAAAAAGGGAGAATTTCAACAAGAGAGAGATATTTCAGGCATCCCTGGGGCAGGGGGGGTGGGAATGGAGAGGAGAATTTTTCACTTGCAAACCCCTCAAATTTATAATGAAAAGATTAAATAATGAAATTAGTTCTCTCATATGTATATATTTTTCTTTAAAGAAAAAGAATCTCAAGAAGTTGACCTTGGAGGTAAGAGAAAAAACAAAGAAGGATTACAAACAGATATAAAGGAACTAAAGGGTGAAAGAGTTAGGGGAAATTGAAAGAATCAAGAGGAAAGAAGGAAAAGCTGAACTAATACTCCTTGGGACAGTGAGAAGTGATGTGAACAGAGCTAAGATGGGCAAGGGGAGCTAGAGATGAAACCTCAATGAGTCCCTAGTTGAGCAAAGAAGGCATAGTAATTTATTTATTCAGTCTTTTGGCAAGATTGAAGTTGGGAGAATAGGTTAAAAGTGATGAAGAGGAGGTTCTAGGAAGCAGGAATAGAAGGTGAATCTCATTCCTGCAAGGAAAGAAGTACCCCTAAAAAGTACATTTCCATGAAGCTCAGGGCAGAGGGTTATATGTTTAGGGTAAGAGATAGGGCTAGGGTAAATGGGAACAGGAAGTAGTTGGAGAAAGAGTATTTGGAAATACACTAATATCACACAAAAACAAAAGTGTAGGTCGGTAAGGTTTTTTCTTATTTGTTTTTTACCATTTTTTCTTACGTCTCTCATCTTATTTGCCTTATGGAGGGCCAGATTGTGGCATGTGTCTTCTGACTTCCCAAGCAGTTCCTCGTCCTGGCCACTTTTGTCATTTAGCCTCTCCTCCTTGCTTTCATCTCCTAACCTCTCCTTGCCTTCCAAGGAAGAGCTAAGGGAAGCCTACTAAGGGTATAGAAGAAACCTGAACCCTATAAGAGGCTTTGTGGAGCCAAAGTTCCCATTGATATCCCCTGAAGCAGCTTTAATTATTTAGTGGTATGGTAAGTCTCAATCTGACATAGTGAATGGAGTACAAAATTTAGAGTTAGGGAGACCTAGGTTTAAGTCCTACCTCACCAGCTGCTAGTTCTATGACTGCGAGCAAATCACTTCATTGCATATATCCATACATATATATACAAATCCATATATATAACATATAAAATATAGCATGATATATAAAATTTATATATAAAAATAACTTGTCAGGGCAGTATGTTCAATGCCAAATAATTAGTATATTAATATTAATTAATTGATAATAAAATAGTACTGTTAGAGTTTAGGAGGAGAAATTATTTGAGGCTAGAGGATGAAGCATGAAGAGGTGCAAAAATGTTGCATCATTTGATCTGGCCCTATAATCAACAAGACCTGAATTCAAATTCTATGTCTGATAAGTACTTGACTATGCCATCCCTGGGCAAGTTAGTGCCAGAAGTATCAAACGCTTGTATGGTGCCCACAACACTTCTGAGTTCTGGACATAGAACTAGATTAAAATGTAATTGGGAAATATTTAACAAAAAAATTAAAATACAATGAAATATAGAGAGTGCTAGTATGTGGTTTTTTAAGTCAATATGCAGCTTGCAGAAATGCTCATATATGGTTTAGTGGCCTGTTTTCTATCTGAGTTTGACACCACTGCTCTAGGCAACTAAGACTATTAGTTACATAGTAGGTGCCGACTTTGCGTTGGTAGAGGGTGTTTCCTAACCAAGAGTTCCTTATAAAAAGAAAATCACAGGTTCTGTCCCCAACTCCATATAGAAATACAGATATGGGGTATATAAGCAGCACTAAGACTTTGGGGACACACTATATTTAAAAAAATCATCGACATAGGTTTGGTTATTATTTTTTTACTGCCAATGTGTTTCTGGCTAAGTGTACAAGCAAAGCAATTTGGAGATTTTTCACATAACACATTCAGAGGCCTGTTTAGGAATTATTTTTTAAGTCTTCTATCTCTGTTCAGTTACATCTTTTCTTTTGATGCCTTTCATTTCATACCATCTTTATGTTTTTCATTCTGTGGAAATTAACAGAAAGAGGCTCGATGTTTCATGTCTAGTAAAATATTTGTGAAGAGAAAGCCTTATTTAATTCCTATTAATTTGGGATGATTCTTTTTTGAAAAAAAGTAAGAAAACTTTGCTAGCATTCAGTTGTGTCCAATAATAACAGATGGGTAGCAAGAAGAGGCAACATGGGAGAGTGGGAAAAATTCTGGAGTTGGAATAAAAAATAATCTGGTCTAGAGTCCTCCCCTCTGACACCAACTGTGTGACTCTAGGCAAAGTCCTTAGTCTCTCTGAGCCTTGGTTTCTTAGTCTGTGAAATGGAGAAAGTAAGAAATGCATCACCTACCTCAGAGTTGTTGGGAGGCAAATGTTTTGGAAACAGCAAATGAGACATAATAATCCCCATATTCCCTGCAATGCAGTGTCATCAATAGTCTGCCCTCAATGGTCACTGATCATTTAACTAATTGACACATCATGTAGCTGATGGTTACAAGGCTTTTGTCTGGCAGCACAGTTCTCTCCACTACTCCTGCCACCTCAATCCTGCTGCAGCACCCTCAGAGCCCTTCCCATTCCTGCATACTGCCATGATGTCCTCTGCTCCAGACCTAACCTCTTGGTGCCACAAAACCTCTGGCAGCTGTTCGAACACCAGGCCATGGGGATCTCCCAATGTTCTCCAATCCCTTGGCAGCTGGGCTCTCTATCCCCGGCTTGTCCTTATCCCATTCACCCTCCCTTTTCAAATGGCCCAGAAGAAAGTGGTGATATTTAACAGCACAAAGACAGACCTTATTCAGATCAGATTCTCTCCCCCACCTCCACCCCCCATTCTAAGAAGCTGGAATAATATTGGGTGGTTTATTTAGTTCAGCTTAACAGCTAGACAGTAAATGTCAATGCTGGCCTGATGTCAGCTCTTGTGCTCAGCTGTAGCTCCTCTGAAGCTTTTCCCTGAAGTGCGTATTTCGTGGCCTTAGCCCACCTGCTGTCATCGCACACTGCTGGATTCCCTCGATGCTGGGGAAATTGTCATTTCTACTCTCACTTTCGCATGTGGCATCAGAGCATGCAGATTAGAAGGAGTGGCACCAGGTGTGAACAAGGATTGGAAGAGCTGGTCATGAGCCAGCCACGGGGGAGCGGCTGGGGTGGTGGCTGACAGAAAGATTCGGGTCAACAGGTTTCCAGTAGTAGGGCAGTCACACCAACTCTGTTCCCACTGGATGACTGGTGCCTTATGGAAATTCTTGGAGCGCTGGTGATGCTGCATAAGTAGGTCTGTTCCTTTCTGTGTGTGCACAAGCCTATTTTAAATAATAGGGGTCTAATAAGGGCCTAACAGTAAGAGAAGCCTATGAGAGAAGGAGGTGTCAGGAGACTTGGATTAAAATCCTAGACCCAACATGCTAGCTGTGTGACCCTGGGCGAGTCATCACACTTTTCTGATGGTTTCCTTGTCTGTAAGATAAAGATAATAATATCTATATTCTATAACTCATGGGGCTGTTCTATGAAAAAATGGCTTGTAAACTTGAAAGGTATACAATTTGTAAAGCTAAATTATTATTTGCCACTTGCCTCTTACACAAACTAGCTATGTGGTCCTGGCAGGCAAGTCCCTTAACATCTCAATTCTCTAGGTAACTTTCTAAGACTATAATCTAAAGAGACGATGCCAACTTGGATTGGTAGAGAGTTTCCTCTTCCAAGAGTCCCCATATCAATGAAATGCGTAGGCTGGTCCTTCCTCCAGTCCCTACCATCTCATTCCAATAGCTTTATCTAACACCTGCCCTATTAGTCTGGTGTGGCACTCATGTTGTTTAATGAGGACAGTATAGGCAGAATAGAAATATATACATATATCTGTATGTGTGTATCTGTATGTCTCTCTATATATGTATATACAAACACATATGTGCACACATATATGCACACATGTGTATTATTAACTTTTAAAATTCTTTTAAATAACCTCTTTCAAAGTTTGACTAGGCCACCAATGAATCATTTCGTTAGCTGTATACTTAGGTTGAGTTTAAACAATGTGTAACATCTGGGTTTAAGGGAAAAATAAAAACCTCTCATTTATGTAGTACTTGAAGGCTTACAAAATGCTTCCTTACAACACCCCGTGAAGTTGTTGGATAGTACAAATATTATTATCCCCATTTTAGAGATAAATAAACTAAGGTGCCAAGAAGTCATGGACTTTGCCAGTGGTTTCACAGCTATAGTAGAAAGCACGTGAAGCAGGAATCTAACCCAAAATTATTGACTGTGTATCCAGTGTTCTATTCACTATACCATAATGCCTTACATATAGACAGAGTTGTTGGCTGACTCTTTCGTCGGGTAATTTCAGGAGCACAAAGAAGGAACTCATGTCCCTATCTATGTCCCCCACCTACCCATTGAAGGTTGCATTTCCTAAGAAAAGGTTTATAGTCTTTCCTCCTTTCCTCCTAAAATAAATAAATTTATTACATATTTATTTTAAACATTTTTTTCTTTTAAATACGACCTCAAGTAGAAACATAGATGAAGTCAGTAATATATGGATTATGGCAGGTTCTGCCATGCTGGAAGGACCTTGAGAGCAGTCTCATGAAGAGATTTAATCCATTATCAAAGGACTATCTTAAGTACAGAGAGGTTCATCACCAGTAGATGGTACATTATTTGATGAATTGTTTGGCTGTATCAACCCATTTGCAAGGGATGTGGAGGAGGTGGAGAGGAAAGGGATCTGGACCTATGATGGGAACTCCTAGTAAAGAAACTACCTCTACAAATGCCAATTGGCAACTGTTCTGCAACTTTCTATCTCAGACATCTGATGGCACTTAGAGGTTATGTTGTTTGCCCATGGTTATACAGCCAGTATATATCACTGAAACCCATGGAACAAATGAGAATATAAAATGGCCCCCAGTCTTCATCATACTCCTGCTTCTGCATTGATGGTGGCAGAGGGTCAGAAAAGCAGCTAAAAGAGTACTAAGAATCACTCAGCTTAACTCACAATATTCTTATTATTTATTTTAAACACTCCATTCTTTTAAATTTTTGAGTCCCAATTCTCAGCCTCCCTCCCACCTCCTCCCCCACCCACTGAGAAAGAAAGCAATATGATATCAACTATACATGTGAAATCACACAAAACATATTTCCATATTAGCCATTTTCCCCCCCCAAAACCCAAGAAAAATAAAGTGCGAAACTTATGCTCAGAGTTCATCAGTTCTTTCTCCGGAGGTGGATAGCATTATTTTCCTCATGAGTCCTTTTGAATTGTCTTGGATCACTATATTGAACAGTAGCCAAGTATTTCACACAGTTGATCATCATTACAATATTGCTGTCACTCTGTGCAATGATTTCCTGGTTCTTCTCCCTTCACTTTATATCAGTTTATATAGATAGGTCTTGTCATGTTTCTATGAAACCACTGCCTTCCTCATTTCCCACTGCACAATAATCACAATTATATGCCACAACTTCTTCAGCCATTCCCTAATTGATGGACATCCCCTTGATGCCTAAATTCTTTACCACCGCAGAAAGAGCTGCTACGATTATTTTTAAAAATATAGGTCTTTATCTCTTTTCTTCAATGTCTTTGGGATCCAGACCTAGTTGTGGTATTTCTGGGTCAAAGGGTATGCACAGTTTTATATCCTTATTGTCCTTCGGGCCTAGTTCTAAATCATTCTCCAGAATGGTTGTACCAGTTCACTACTCCACCAACAACTAACTCATTAGTGTACATATTTTTCCCTCATCTCCTCCAGAATTTGTCATTTCTGCTAAGTGTGAGACCATACCTCAGATTTGTTTTAATTTGCCTTTCTCTATGCAGTAATGATTTAGAGCATTTTTTTCATATGACTATAGGGAGTTTTAATGTCTTCTTCTGAAAATTGCCTGTTTATATCTTTTAACCATTTATCAATTTGGAATGATGCTTATTTTTATAAATTTGACTCAGTTCAATAATCAGTATGTATTTGAGAAATGAGGCCTTCCTCAGAGAAATTTACTGTAAAGAATTTTGATATTACTTACTTTTCTATGGTACCTTTTAAAAAGATGTAATTTCCCTGATTTTCCCTTTTATATTAGGTCTATTTTTGCTTTAGCTTTGTCTGAGATCATGATTTCTACCTCTGCATTTCTTTAGTTTAGCTGAAACATATTAGATTATGCTCCAGCCCTTTATTTTAATTTATATCTATCTATCTATCTATCTATCTATCTATCTATCTATCTATCTATCTGTGTGTATGTGTGTGTATGTATATATGTATATGTGTGTGTATATATATATGTATATATATATATATATATATATATATATATACACACTTTTATTTTAAGTGTTTCTTGTAAACAACTTACTATTGGATTCTGGTTTCTAATCCGTTCTGCTATCTGTTTCCGTTTTATGGGTAAACTCATTCAATCATACTTACAGTTTTGATTACTATATTTTCCTCTCTATCCCATTTTCTTCAATTTCTTCTTCTTCTCTCTCTTTTTATTCTGTCCCCTTCAAAAACATATTTTGTTTCTAACCACTACCTCCCTTAATCTGTCCTCCATTTTAACATCCTTGCCACTTCTCTTATTCCTTTCCCCTCCTATTTCCCTATTGGATAAGTTACATTTCTATACAAAACTGAATATATATATATAAATAATATTTGTGTGTGATATATATACACACACACACACTTGTATTTTTCCCTCTTTGAAACAATTCCAATAAGAGTTTCAAGCATTGCCCACTCCTATCCCCCCATTTCCCCTCCACTGTAAAAGCTCTTCCTTACATGCCTCTTTTATGTGAGAAAAATTTCCCCATTCTACTTCTCTTTTCCCTTTTCTCCTAGTGCATCTCTCTTTCTGACCCTTTCATTCTTTTTTTGGAGATTATCCCAACACAATCAATTCACATCCATGTCCTTTGTTGACATAAACCCCTTTTAACTACCTTAATAATGATAAAATTCTTCAAAGTTACACGTATCATCTTCCCACATAGGAATGTAGTTTAACTTTAATGAGACCCTTATACTTAACTCTTTCATATTTACTTTTTTATGCTTCTCTTCAGTCTTGTCTTTTAATGTCAGAATTTCTGTTCAGCTCTGGTAGTTTCATCAGAAATGCTCTATTTAATTAAATATCCATTTTTCTCCCCGAAGGATTCTACTCAGTTTTGAATATGTTATTCTTGGTTATAATCCCAGCTCCTTTGCCTTCTAGAGTATCATATTCCAAGCCCACTGTTCCTTTAACTTGGCAGCCACAAAATCTTGTATGACCCTGACTGTGGATCTGCAAAATTTGAATTGTTTCTTTCTGGGCACTTAAAGTATTTTCTCTTTGACCTGGGAGCTCTGGAAATTGACTATAATATTCCTGGCAGTTTTTATTTTAGGATCTCTTTCAGGAGGTGATCACCAGATTTTCCAATTTCTATTTGGCCCTCTGGTTCTAGGACACTGAGGAAATTTTCCTTAATAATTTCTTGAAACTTGATGTTTGGGTTCTTTCTTTGATCATTGCTTTCAGGTGATCCAGTAACTCTTAAGTTATATCTCCTTTATCTTTCTTCCAGGTCAGTTGTTTTTCACATGAGATAATTTATATTTTCTTCTATTTTGTCATTCGTTTGAATTTGTTTTGTTGTTTCTTGTTGTTTCATGGAGTCATTAGCTTCTCTTTGGCCAAATCTAATTTTTAAGCAACTCTTTTCTTCAGTGGCATTTTTTACCTCTTTTTCCATTTGACCAATTCTGTTTTTTAATGAGTTCTTTTCTTCAGTTAATTTTTGTGCCACTTTTACCATTGGACCAATTCTGTTTTCTTAAGGTGCTATTTTCTTCAGTATTTTCGTGCCTTTTTTTACTAAGCTGTTAATTCTCTCTTCATAATTTTCCTGCAGCACTCTCATTTCTTTTCCCATTTTTTCCTCTGCCACTCTTATCTTTAACTCTTCCAGGAATTCTTGTTAGGCTTGAATCCAATTAGCTGTTTAGTTAGTAGCTGTTTTCACATTGTTATCTTCTTCTGAGTTTGTGTCTTGGTCTTTTCTTCCACCATTGTAGCTTTTTATAGTCAAGTTCTTTTTTTGTTATTTGCTCATTTTTTCAGATGAATTCTTGACTTTAAACTTTATGTTAAAGGAGGGCTCTGCTCACCTAGGGCTAGGAAGGTCCCAAGCTTCAGGCTATTTCATGCTGCTGTTTTCAGAGCTAGTTCTGGGGGGTCTGCAAGTTTTTGGTGCTTCCGAGGTGGTGTGATCCTGGGAGAGGTATGATCCCTACCCTCCTGGTCTTTGCTGTGATCTTTACCCAGGAAGGGTCTCTGGTCCCCTGGATATAGTGAAACGACTCCCCCAAAGTTATATAGCTAGTTAGTGAGAGAGGTAAGGCTAGGATCCAGGTTTTTGGACTTTCATTCAAGATGCCATTCCAGCTTGGCTCTTTCCAGAGACGTTCAGAACTGTTTCCAAATGCAACTTTCCTTCTAGTTAATTTACCCAGTCTTGTGATCAAAAGAACCAATAATATAAAGTCTCTTCCTGTTATGCCACAATATAAATGAATCACATTAATTAATTCCCAACAAAAAGATTATCCTAAACACTTCTTGGAATTGTTTTGCTGTTGTCTTGCTGGGTTATGGCCTCAGTTCTTTTTTCTAGTTATTTTCAATAGAAAAACAAGCAGGGATTTTCAGTTTTTTTTAAAAAGAGGAATTTGGTGGCCAGGCAATTTTAGGGAAAGGAAGATTGATCCTATTTGGGACTAAGTTGTTCTGCACTATTTGGTACCAGTATTTCTGTTTTATACAAAGCCCCAGGTTCTTACTTGCAGTTAAATTTAGTCAGCATTCTGTAATTGCAGCTCTTGTCTGTCTATTACACATAATTCCAACAAGATGCGCTCTGTACTTTCTCTTTTATTTGACTAAATGCCCAATTTTTAAGTCTTTAGGAAGGTCATGTATTTTGGCTCTTCACAAAATGCCCACATGACAATAATCTGAGCTCCTCCAAATTATAGTCTGTTGATCCTGTACTCACTAATAGCTCCCATGGAGCAAATTACTTTATAGTGTGTTTAACTAACTACCTCACATATGGAGAAAGACCAAGTGTCAAAGTTCCTCATAAAAAATGCTCCTACAAAAATAGTAAAGATACAGGAAACTGTGATTATAAACAAAGTAAGCAAACTGTTTGAAATTTACTCCCTTCTTTCCAAATGATACCCAAAGGCACAGTCATCTATATTATGGATTAACAACCTGGTACACATTAGCTCTAAATAAGGAGACCCTTTTAAAGTAAATATGTATGAAGCCACCACCATTTTTTTTAAATTTTTCTTGGCACTTCTTCTACTTTTGAGTATAGTCAAAAGGCACTTTAAAAAACCAGTAATATATAGGCCAGGCTTTCTTTTTTTTTTTACAAACTATAAATCCTAGGTTATAAAAGTTTGTAATAGAAATATCCATTACTATATGAGTGCAGCTGAATCAGAATGAACAGAAACATTTGTTTTGTTTAGTTTGCTCTGGTTTGTCTCTATACTCATGCTACAAAATGGAAGGAGAGGCCTGTATATACCTGTGAAGAGGAATCCTTCTCTCTACAGATTTAGGTACCTGAGAAGAAACGTCACTTATCCTTGCTTAAGAGTAGAAGACATACACATACCTCCTTTGTTTCTGTCAACCCAATTAGGTAGGTAGAATCCAATCCTGGATATCCTCCAAGGAATCTTGTATATTTTGGATAGCAATGTAGAGTTTTTCAGCCAGTGGCTTTGTCAGGCACCAGGGATTGTGGATAGCAATCTCCTTCAGGGATTTTCCTTGTATCCCCTGCACGTAGCACAGTGCCTAGCACATAGTAGGTATTTAATAAATAATTATTGACTGACCAGTTCAGGGAGAGTGATTTCCCTCTCATCTGATGAAGTGGGAAAATAGAATAGAATTTTCTTGGGCACATTCAATGAGTAAAGAAAATTCTAATAGAAATGTAAGTTTTTTAGCTCTCAAAAATAGTTTTCCTAAAATAAACTTATACATAATATTCTCACTTTAGCCTCAATATGTGTTATAAAAACTACTGTGATGGTAGAATGTAATAATTGTTAAAGTAAATATTTAAATAATTCTTTGGTTAAATATGTTAAAGTTAAATTAATAGTTTTGAAATCTAGAAAAATATGTATTTCAATACATAGCACATTTATAATTTTGTTTGTTGGGTATTCTTTTCACCAAGTTATTCCTTCTATAACTTAATAGTTTTCCTTTTAGAGTTATTTAGAAAAAAAATTTAATTAGCTTAACTGGGTTGCACTTATATACCTTTAGTTATTCGTCATCCTCCTCCTTCTCCTTCTCCTCTTTCTCCTCCTCTTCTTACTCCTTGTTCTCCTCCTCTTTTTCCTTCTCCTTCCTCCCTCTATCATCATCATCATCATCAACATGGTCATCATCATCATCATACGCTTTAAGGTTTGCAAATCTTTTTACTACATTATCTCATTTGATTCTCACACCAACTCTGTGAGGTTCTATTTTTCCTCATTTATAGATGAGGAAACTGAGGCTGAGCAAGGTTATGTAACTTGTCCAAGGTCACAGAATTAGTATCTAAGGCAGGATTTAAACCCAAGTCTTCTAGACTCCACGTCCAGTGATCAATAACTGCCTTCAAGGGGAAGGGGGAAAGGAACAAACGTTTATTAAGCATTATATGCCAGGTACTGTGCTAAATACTTTCCAAATACTATTTCTTTTGATTCTTATAACAATCAGAGGTAGGTGAATTATTATCCCTATTTTACAGTTGAAGAAACTGAGGCAGACAACTGTTTAGTGTCTTGTCCAAGGTTTTACACCTAGCAAGTATCCAAGTCTGGATGTGAACACACATCTTCCTGATTCCAGGTCCAGTGCTCTATCTGCTGCATCACCTGATGTCCTAGGTACCTTCAAGAATCTGGGGTCATTTCTACACCGCAATAAGGTATTAGATTAGAGCTTTAGTGAAAGAGAAAAATAAACATCAAAATAACATTCATTTATCTTTTTTTTAAAGCAGGAGATACTTCTTTTTATTGCTTTCATGCAGGCTAGTAAAATGTGGCTTCTCCAATAAATAGCCAAAGATGACTGCTGATTTCATAAGGTGCAACCAAAGGACTAAAATAATTTTATCAACCCTAGTGTGCATCCAGGCTTGTGATTTCTATATTCATATGTGCATGATGTTATGCTTACTTGAGATGCATTTGTAAAATATATCTGAATTCTTCAGCCTGCCAAATGTTTAGGAATGCAGTGATCTTTGGCAAGTAAAAGCTAACTTTGCAGTCTTCTGCAAAGCTGATCAGACCTAAAGGGTGACTGTTTTGCCAGTTACACATATATTCAATGTCTCTTTTAAAAATGGATCCCCATATCTCACTTAGGCTGGAAGGGCAGATTTCCCCCAGATAATCCTAAGTGATAAAAGAAGCAGTCGAAGAAGGAGTCTAGGGTAATTTTAGTGAACTTGCATTTCTGACCCTCAAAAGTGTGCATTTCCACTCCTGAGGGAGCCTTCTCCCATTGGTGAGTTCTTCCCAAAAATTATGTGATATTTTCCTTCATTAGAATCTTGAGGTCAAGGGTTTTCTTCTTTTTTGCTTCTTTTTTTCCTTTTCTGTATTCTTAGTTGTTAGTACAGTGACTGGTACTTCATAAGTGCTTAATAAATGCTTATTGACAGATAGACTTTTTACTGTGTGGTAGGGGCACCAATGTATTCTATTGGCTAAGAACTATAAAGAACAGAAGGCACACAGCTTGTGGAGTACTGCGGATGATGTCTTACTGGCCAGGGGAGTAACCATGATGGGAACCAGCAACAGGAGTAACTATTTCTGTCATTGTGGGCAGTTTTGCTCAGAGCATAGCTATTAAGTGATAGAGATTGTACAAGGGCCATATTATTATTATCATTATTATTATTATTCTTAGGCAATCACAGTTAAGTGACTTGCCCAGGGTCACACAGCTAGTATGTGTCTGAGGCAGATTTAAACTCAGGCCTTATGGACTTCAGGGCTGCTTCTCTATGCACTGCACTACCTAGCCTCCCAACCCTCCCCCCATTATTTTCTTTGAGCATTTTTGTGAGACATTTCTTTTTACCTGTAAATAAGTCATTTCATTTTTTGAGGTTTGCAAACCATATTCCTGCAAGGAATGTTGGTGACCAAACTACCCGTGATTTCAGTTATTGAAGAATACAGATTATCTGCATAATTATCTGCATAGAGATAACAAGGCAAGGAAGAGCAAAATCCTTAAAACATGTCCAGACCTTTATGCCATGAGAAAACCTCTGATACAAGTATAACTTGAGAAAAAAAATTCCATTTTCACAAAGAGAATGTGGAATCCTAGAAGCAAGAATGAGGGTGTGACAACAGCTTAACTTGTTTCAGGCTAGAAGGTCTCCTTAGAAACATTTAGCGCAGATAAACTTTTTTTTAAAGTAGAGGCAGATGCCTCAACTTGGGGCGGGGGAGAAGAAAATGATGGGCATTCCTTGTGGCTTGAAAGTGTTTAGGCAACACAGTGCACAGTAGACCTAGAGACCTGAGTTCTAATCCTGCTTCACACACTTACTAGCTGTGTGACCCTGGCAAGTCAGTTAACTACTGTATGCCTCAGTTTCCTCATATGTAAAACAAAGATAGTAATAGCACTTTCCTCCCAGGATTGTTGTGAGGATAAAATGAGATAGTGATTGCAAAGTGCTTTGTAATCATTGAAGCTAGATGCTAACTAGCTAGCTAGTTATCATAGAAGTAGTAGTAGTAGTAGTAGTAATAGTAGTAAAAGAAGCTAGAGAAGGAGGAAGAGGAGGAGGAGGAGAAGGAGAAAAAGAAAGAAAAAGGAGAAGAAGAAGAAGAAGAAGAAGAAGAGACTAAAGGGAGCAAAGCACTGTCTACAATTAGACTGGCATATACAGTGCCAATTTACCCACTTTCACCTCTTAACATTTGTTTAGATGACTTGTCCAACCTGATTCATCAGTTCCCATACTCACCCTTGCATCACCTGGGAAAACTTGGTACTGACCACTGATTATTCAGAATATGGATGCTGGTGCCTCCTTTGGTATACTAAGTAAGGAAAAAATTTTAATCATACCTATACTGGGAGTAGGGGCAGTGACTAAACACACCTGACTATAACATGGAACAATTTTTTGTTCATGTTATCATAATGGGAAATGGGTACCATTGTCATGATAGGTTCCACCCTCCATGACACCAGCCATGACTTGAGTGAGTATACCTGTAATTAGAGATGGAGACAATCCCTGGTGCCAGAAAATGAGGAAATAATAACATTGATTGTTGGTGTCTCCAAACTTAGGAGAAAATCATATAATTTGTAATTGGCTAAACCCAGGTGACTTCTATAGGATGCCAATGTTCCAGACTTTATGGACCTGCAAACTGGTCCACCAAGGGAGAATTCCCAGTTTAAATCTATCTAGCATTTTAAAAAATTGGGTGGCTGGACATCACTAGCTCTTTTTCTGATAAAGTGCCCCATTTGAGGCACTCTCTTCTGTCACAGGATGTTGCTACCCACCCACAAACAACTTGGGGACATTCTAGCTAGGAACAGAAACTGAGGGTCAGGCCAGCAAAACCAATAGCAATAGTTGAATTGGATGACTCTTGGATTCCTGTTCCTGATGCAGTTGGTTCCTGGGATGCAACAAAAAAAATCATTTTACTAGTAACAACACATCTTCTACACTTATGTTTTAGTTTCCATTAAGATTTCTCATGTTTGTTGTTTGTCTGGTTGAATGGTTTGTGTAAAAGAAGATGTAATATATCTGAATGGAGCACACTTACTCCACCTATGTAAGCCACTAGTTAAGGACTGGAATGATTCAGCTTAGTCAGACTTGGCCCTTCTAATTGAGGGTAACACATCAACAACTGAGATAATTGGTGAATTTGTAAGGTGCCATCACTAGGCAACAAAGAAATTGTATCAATCCCTGTGTGCACCTGGATCTGGCTGGTTTGTGACTGTTATATTTATATATGCAAGTGGTTTTGCTTACCTTTCAGCAGTGCATTTGTAAAGCATCCTTAAGTAGCTTGTTACACCAGAGTACTAAGCAATCGAACTCCCTGTGCTTCATGGGAGACTCGGAGCAGTGTGCAGTCCTGGGGAGAACGGATCAGCTGCTGAGTTGCATGAGAGGTGTAGCTTTTTATCTTAGCATCAAAACAAAGCTGGGGTGGATGACTGCATTGCTAATGACACCTGTATTCTCCTTCTTGTTGCTGTTTGGCCTTCCTTTTCAAAGAGGACCAATGAAGTCAAGATGTAGGGTAATGGATAGATAGATAGATAGATAGATAGATAGATAGATAGATAGACAGATAGATAGATATGGATGAATTGATAGATATGGATAGTCATGGAAAGGAAAGAAGGAAGGAAGGAATGAAAGGAAGGGAGGAAAGAAGGAAGGAAGGAAGGAAGGAAGGAAGGAAGGAAGGAAGGAAGGAAGGAAGGAAGGAAGGAAGGAAGGAAGGAAAGAAGGAAGGAAGGAAGGAAGATAAGAAGGAAGATTCTGGTTATCCCAGAAACCAGAGAACTGTAACTAAGTAACTAAGGTGGTGTGGTGACTGGAATTTAATCTCCAGTCACTGAATTTAGAGAGAGCTAATAGTATTTTAAAAGTTTCAGTGGGATAGAAACAACACAATTTAGTAACTAGTTGACAAGAATTTTTAATTAAAATAGGAAACTACCATATGGTAAACTAGCTAGGATGAGTTTCTTCTATTCCTTCTTTCCCCCTGCTGCTGTCCTGGACTCTGCCACCCCACCCTCTTCGACTGAGAATGCTTTGTACCATCTGCCCTGGGCACAAGTTTTGATGCTAGCCCAAAGTGGCACACAGCACTTCTAGGAACCAATCATCGGGAGATTCACCACTTAGGTATTTTATACTTAAAGGAATACCAACATTAGTCATTTGACATTTCCTCTTTCTTCCCCCTCTGCCACACCCTACCCCCGACTCTGATAATCAAATGTAAGGATTGTTGGTCAGGTTGTTGGTCTTCCTTCATTTTCTAAGAAGACCAATGACATCACAGTGTTGAGATCAGTGCACTGTGTTCGGCTGTGGCTGATCAGCCCAACACAAGTTCAGAAGGCTCTACCATAGGTTGGGCACAAGTAGTCCGTTAGAATATTTGGGATGGAGATGTCACCGGATTTGTGAGGCTCACATTTCCTTTGTGCTATGGTGATTCTGCTTTGCTCATAGAGTACAGCCCCTTCTTTGATGTGGGCATGCCATGCCAGGCTGTCCTGTGCCAGCATTTCTCGTGTCTCACAGTTGATACTAAAGTTCTTCAGGAAGACCTTGAGAGTGTCCTTGTATTGTTTCCTCTGACCTATGTGAGACTTCTTGCCTTGTGCCACTTCTCCATAAAATAATCTTTTAGATAAGTCTGTGTTTGGATTCAAACAACGTGGCTACCCCATTTGAGTTGTGCTTTCTGCAGTAGAGTTTGAATATTTGGCATTCAGCTTGAGAGAGAAACTCAGAGTCCTGTACTTTATCTTGCCAGGTAAACTTCAGAAACTTCCTAAGACAACTCAAGTGGAAGCTGGCATGGCACTGGTATACTATCCAGGTTTCACAGACATACAACAATGAAGCCAGTGCAACTGCTCCTTGGACCTTCAGTTTAGTATGCACCCTAATACCTCCTCTCCCACACTTACTTTCAGAGCCTCCTAAATGCCGAGCTACCTCTGACAACGCACACAACAACCTCATCATCTATGTGAACATCCCTAGAAAGTATGCTGGCAAGATAAGGGGACTTATCCGCAGCATTCAAAATTGCTACATTTACTATGTGACCAATGGTTCCACATATAGATGGTGCAGTGCTGGGTGGTGGAGGACCTCTGTTTTCTTGATACTGATTGTCAAACCAAAATTAGCATAAGTAGTAGAGAATTAATCCATACTCTGTTGCATCTCAGCCTCAGAGGCTATGTTGAATACACAATCATCTGAAAACAATTCAGTTGTGTACCAATTCTCCTTCCACTTTGGTCTTGACTTGTAGCTTTTTCAAGTTAGTTTACTTGTGGTAGTTGGCTTTGATGCTATTTTCATCCTTGTTGAAAATATTTGACAACATGGGGTATTCATGGAGGACTAGCACCTCTGATGTGAGGGTTTGTTGAGCGCTTTTCAGGGCTGCTCATTCACATTTGGTGTCCACTTGACACCCAATTCTCACCTGTGGCTCCAAGAAGCTGTAGCATGCACAGCAGTCACAGTAAAGCCATCTCAGCAGATGGGCTAAACTAGGTTGAAGGTAACCAACAGGCTTCAAACCCATTGGTGAGTTGGGGAATGTCTACCCCAAGCATGTGAAGACTTCCTCTGGGAGAATGGGCAGATGAGAACACTTTGTTCCAACAGCCTTGAAGGAGGCTGAAACAGGCACAGCGGAACACTGGGAGCAGCTTGCTCAGACATCGAAGACTCCAAGGTCATCCACTGCATCCCAGGCCATCATCAGTCCCCTTAACTTTTGTCTTGTCACTGGACTTCAAAGACTCTGGAAGAAAGAGTGAGGCTGATGACTTTACAACTCAGCCTCACTTAAATCCAATTCATATACAAGTCAAGACATCGTCCATCATCCACTATTTTACTATTCTCCTTGTGTACTTTTATTAGAAGTTTATTTTGATAACAGTTAATTGTAGTGGGTAGCTTCACTTGTCATGAGTAGGGTCCCTTTCCCTTACATCTCTTGGGCACAGTACAGTAGGTATATACTTGTAGTGCATGGGGCCTCATGCATAATTTGAGGCCCACCCCTAGCAATAGCTATCATTGTGTGACTCAAAGGGAAGTAGAATAGACATCCCTAAGTCGTTCTCCCCTCACCCTTCTCCAACAGTGATTTTCAATCCTGCCAGAAGGGGAGGCAAGAGATTGTGGAGAGAAGTTGCCTTTCTATTCTCCTCAGAAAGAGAAGATACTAGGCTAGAATTATATCTGTCTGTTCCCTTAAATACTGTTAGTCTAGGGATATGATTGGATTCAATCAAACTTCTGTTCACCCTGTCTCATTACTATTGGGGGATAGCAGTACCCTAAGCTCTACATCAAAGGCCTGGCCCCTTTTCCACCAAATACAAGTTCCGCAATGAACATGCATAGTGAATAGCAAAGAAAATCCATTTATCTAAATCTTTAGCAAGACAGAAACCAGAGAAGGAAAACAATGGAGGATATATATCAGACAATACAGAGTGAAGGGATTCTCTCATTAGGAATGAGGTAACTTAGCTCAACCAGGATATAGTCCTTGAACTCACCCAAAGAGAAACTTCTTAAACTGTCTAGTGGAAAGAGTTGGAGAGAGCAACATGATAGAGACTGCCAGCTCCTCTCATGTCTTCCCAGTCTTTTCCTTTAGTAACCTTAACTGGGCTTGGTCTTTTCTATCTTCCCCCTCAAAGCTGAAGCCAAAAGTTATTCAACGGTTGAAGGGTCTCTAGGAAGACTTGAAGCTTGAAGAATCCTCAAAAATATTGCAAAGCCTAACATGTCCTGCACAGGACTGTAAAAGGGTGGAGCTATTCTGCTTTTAACTCCATCTCACCCCTCACACAGGGCAGGACATTCATCTCCACCCACAAGGAGTGAGTCCCACATCAAAGGGGTTATACACTATTGTTTCAGGATCTTGAATAAATAAACCCCAGCTTCCCAAGACACCTGAGGTTCAAAAATGCAGAAGAGATCACTCTGCAGCAATCCAATTTGCTTAGTATTCTATGTATGACAAGAACCCCAGGGGATGATTTAAGAGGATTCATGACAACTGCCATGTATTTAAGAATGCTGACTTTCAATAGTTAAGAAAACACCGAACATCTCTAACCATCTACAACAATTAAATGTTGTTTTATTCATGTTGTGTTTTTCAGGGAACTATGGTATGAACCAGGAAACTTGGAATAGCTTCTAAAGAAACCTTTAAAATGACATGTGAAGAATGATGCAAAAAGTTGTTTACTGGGTTGTTTTTTTTAAGAAATATTTTTTATTCAAATATTTGGTTTTTAACTAATTTTCCAACGTCCTTCCTCCCTGCCAGAGAGCCATTCCTTCCGCCAAAGAATATGAAAAAGAGAAAAATAAATAGTTCAACAAAATTAACTAACATACTGAAAAAGTCTTTCATATACAGAGTTTCCAATCCATAGTTCCCTACTTCCACAAAAGAAAAAAATAGAGGGATGTGCATTCTCATACATCTCCTTTGGAAAGATATTTGGATATTATAATTTTAAAATATCAGTTTTATAATCAGTTTTATAATTTAACATATCAGTTTCAGTTCTTTTGTTGTGGGTATTTTTCCATTTATATTGGTGTAGTCATCACATATATAACTTTCCTGGTTCTCCTTACTATACTCGTTATCTGTTTATATGGGTTTCCTCGTGTTTCTCTATATTCATCATTTCTTACAAAATGATAATATTCCTTTGCATACATGTACCATAACTTGTTCAGCAATTTTCCAGTTGATGGGCATCTACATTGTTTCTAGTTCTTTGTTACTATGAAAATGGACTTTTAAATATTTTGATTGATATGGAGACTTAGGCTTTTTAATCATTGACCTCCTTGCTGTCTATGCCTAAGAGTGCATCTCTGGGTCATATGTGAGCCATGATTCACACAATTCTAAGTTGCTACAATTCAAAAATTTGCTCCAACAATTTACTCTCTCCACCATGTATCTGCTGTTCTGCCTGGTTTCCACTCCACAGACCAAGATGCCTCCACATCAGATACCCTGCTGATGTTCACCTTACCCATTTTCCTGCCTCCTTTTGTGTGTTATTTCCTCCTTTAGATTGTAAGACCCTTGAGGGCAGAGACTGTTTTTCTTTTATTTTATTGACTCCCCAGCTCTTAGCACAGTGCCTGGCACAGAGTAATAACTTAATAAATGTTTATTAGATTGGATTGATCAATAGTCCATTAGTGTACCCACTTTTCCACATTCATTCCAACATGGGGTCTTTTGCCATCTTTGGTCATTGCAAATTTTCTAGGTGTGAGGTGAAATTTCAGAGTTGTTTTGATTTGTTTGTCTCTTATTATTAGTGATTTTTGGCAATCTTTCATATGAAGATTATAGTTCATAATTCTTTTGAGAATTATTTATTCATATTCTTTCACTTTCTGGGGCTATCTATCCTTATGTATTTCTTTTACTCACAGATCTTATATATCAGACCCTTATCATAGATAAAATTGATACACAGAATTTTTCCCAGTCGACTACTTCCTTTCTTATCCTAGTTGCACTAATTTTGTTAATACGAGATCATTTTTATTTCATTTCAACAAAATTATGTTTTATTTTTTATAATTATCTCTATCTCTTTGATTTAAGAATTTGCTCCTGAGACATGTCAGTGAAAGATACTTGATGTGGTTCTCTTGTAATTGTTTCATGGTATGACCTACCTTTAATATTCATGTCATGTAGATAATTTAATTTTTTGTGCTATATAGTATAAGATGATGGTCTATACCAGCTTCTGTCATACAGTTTTCCACTTTTCCAAGTAATTCTTATAAAATAGAGAGTTTTCTGTTTTATTGTACACTAGGTTCTTGAGTTCAAATATTTCTTATTCTCCCTTAATTGTCTGTTCTACTACTCCTTTTCTAAAAAACAGTACCAAATAGTTTTGATCATTGGTGCCTTACTTCTGTATATATTGGAAAAGTATCTAGTAATTCCCCATTGCATATAATGCTATCTTTTGTTTTTAGGTGAACATTTTATTGTGTATAAAAAGGTTTTCCTCTGCCTATGTTTTGTAATGGTTTTTTTGGCATAAATTAGTGTTGTACTTGGTCAAATACTTTTTCAGCATTTATTGACATAATCATATGATTTTTGTAGTTTTTGTTTTTAATAGGATAAATTATGCCATTTTCCCTTTTTTTTCCCTCTTATTCCCTGCCTTTCCCCCTGGCCCATCCTAGAACCCATACAGGCCCACCACCCCTAGGTGTATCCTCCTCCTTGCTTTTTTCCCTTTGCCCCCTTTCCCAGCCAGAGCTTCTCACATCTCATCTGTTTACATGGCTTGGATGAGGTGGAAGTCACTGGCTCTATTCCTTCCAGGGAGATGGAGAATCACTAGGCCTTACAATCTACATTGGCCTTAACTTCTGGCCAGGATTGCCTCCTAGGATCATGGAAGCCTAACCACTTGCTCTGCCTCTAAGCCATACATGTGCTGACACTATCACGTGACCAGCAGACACAGCCCAAGCACCTTTGAGCCTTGCCATCTGCCCCCTTCCTCAACCCCCTTGGGACTTCTACACTCCCTGAACTGAACTTCCTTTTATGTGTTGTCTCCTTCAGTTAGAATGTGAGCTCCTAGAGAGTAAGGACTGTCTAGCTTTTTCTATATGTATTTTCAACACTTAACATGGTTTTTGACACATAGCAAGGGCTTAACAAATGCTTTTTTTCATTCATTCATCTATGCATGCCTTGTATAAGTCCAATTCAATCATAGTGAGTGCATTTGAAAATCAGTTTCTTAAATTGCTGTAGCCATGTGGTCAAGCTTTTACTTAAAATTTTATATCAGCATCCATTAAAGGTATAGGTGAATAATTATTTTTCCTTTGTTTTATCTTTTCCTGGTTTAGGAATTAGCACTGTATTTGTCCTGCAAAAAGAATTGGCAGAATATTTTCTTTTTCAGTTTTTAAAAACAATTCGTGTAGCACATAGATTGACTGATCTTTAAAATTTTGATAGCATTCTCCTGTAAATATACTTCCTTTTTAAGAACTATTTCCATGTCTTTTCCTTGTTTTTCCATTATCATTCCATTTTCTTTTCTGAAATTCAATTATTTAAGATCTTTCTTTGGTGTTCTATTAATTTGAGCATTTTATATTTTTGTAGAAATTTTTTATTTGTTCTCAATTGCTTTATTGTCATAAAGCTATGTATAGTAGGTTATAATTATTATTATGTCTCCTCCATTGAAATTTCTCCTTGTTCATTTTTCATTCTTTAAAATTTTATTTTCCTCCCTCTTCTTTTTAATCAAGTTAGCTTAAGGTTTACGCATTGTTTTACTCTTTCCAAAGACACAACTTTTTGTTTTGTCAGTTCTCTTGGCTTTTTGTTTTCCAATGTGTCTGTTTCTCTAATTTTCAAGATATCTTCTTTTGTGCTTATGGTAGGTTTTATTTTTTTGACTTTCTAATTTTTATTATTGCATATTCAGTTTATTAATATTCTCCTTCTTGTTTATGCCTGTCCTTAGCATATAATTTTTATTAAAATGTTCATTATCAGTCTTACATAACTATTAATTGTTAGTGTTATGTGTTCTTTAGCTCACTCAATCTTTAGGATGTCATTATTAATACTCCACTTTGAGCTACGTCTTTTGCTTACGGTTCTTATATTGCTTAATTTTTGTGGTCAATTAAGGGTATACCTGATATTTGTGCTTTTATGAATTTATTTTTGAATTCTCTGTGTACTAATCCATGGTCTATTTTTATAAAGGTGCTGTGTGGTTCTGGGAAACATATATATTTTAATATTCCCATTAAAAAGACACCACAGGGATGCTAGGGGTGGAGCCAAGATGGCAGCTGGAAAGCAGGGACTTGCATTACCTCCCACCCAGGTCCCTCCAAACACCTATAAAAATGACTCTGAACAAATTCTAGAACTGCAGAACCCAAGAAATAGCAGAGGGAAGCAGGGCTCCATCCCAACACAGCCTCGATGGTCATGGGGTAAAGTCTATCGCATAAAGCTGGGAGCAGAGCAGAGCCCAGCATGGGCTGTGCCAGGACCAACCAGGCTGGGAGCCGGGCAGAACAGGCCCCAGCACCCTGAATCAGTGAGCTGTGGCAGTTACCAGACTTCTCAACCCACAAACACCAAAGACAACAGAGAAGGTTAGTGGGAATAACTGTGGGGACAAAGTGAAAGGAGTTCACGGTTCAGCGACTGCCCCAGGGCAGCGAAGGTGGTGCAGCTACAGAACTACAGCTGCAGTTGCTTATGGCCCCAGGCCCACTTGGTGGGAGAAATTAAGTGGCAGATCTGAGCAGGAGTGCAGAGCCAGCTTACATCTGAGTCACGGTCCAGGTTGGTGTTTTTTGGGGAGGAGTAGCGCTGGTGTGGCAGAGCTTGCTGTGTAGAAATAGCTCTGAAAACAACAGCACAGCCCCTCAGGCTTGGAACAAAGTACTCTATACTCTACAAGCAGTCATACCCCAACGAAAAACTCAAGGGTCAAGTAAGTTGGCTGGGAACATGGCCAGGCGGCAAAAACAGACTCAGATTCAGACTCAGAGTTTGGAAACTTTCTTTGGTGACAAAGAAGACCAAAACATACAGCCAGAAGAAGTCAACAAAGTCAAACAGCCTACATCAAAAGCCTCCAAGAAAAACATGAACTGGTCTCAGGCCATGGAAGAGCTCAAAAAGGATTTGAAAAAGCAAATTAGAAAAGTAGAGGAAAAATTGGGAAGAGAAATGAGAAGGATGTGAGAAAACCATGAAAAACAAGTCAATGACTGGCTAAAGGAGACCCAAAAAAATACTGAAGAAAACAACACCTTAGAAAATAGACTAACTCAAATGGCAAAAGAGCTCCAAAAAGCTAATGTGGAGAAGAATTCCTTGAAAGGCAGAATTAGCCAAATGGAAAAGGATGTCCAAAAGACCACTGAAGAAAATACTACCTTAAAAATTAGATTGGAGCAAGTGGAAGCTTGTGACTTTATGAGAAATGAAGATATTATAAAACAGAACCAAAGAAATGAAAAAATAGAAGACAATGTGAAATATCTCATTGGAAAAACCACTGACATGGAAAATAAATCCAGGAAAGATAATTTTAAAATTATTGGGCTACCTGAAAGCCATGATCAAAAGAAGAGCCTAGATATCATCTTTCAAGAAATTATCAAGGAGAATTGTCCTGATATTCTAGAGCCAGAAGGTAAAATAGAAATTGAAAGAATCCAACAATGGCCTCCTGAAAAAGATCCCCAAAAGAGAACTCCTACGAATATTGTCATGAAATTCCAGAGCTCCCAGATCAAGGAGAAAATACTGCAAGCAGCCAGAAAGAAACAAATTGAGTATTGTGGAAAAACAATCAGGATAACACAGGATCTAGCAGCTTCTACATTAAGGGATCGATGGGCTTGGAATATGATATTCTAGAGGTCAGTGGAGCTAGGATTAAAACCAAGAATTGCCTACCCAGCAAAACTGAGTATTATGCTCCAAGGCAAAATATGGACTTTCAAAAGCTTTCTCAGTGAAAAGACCAGAGCTGAATAGAAAATCTGACTTTCAAACACAAGAATCAGGAGAAGCATGAAAAGGTCAGCAAGAAAGAGAAATCATAAGGGACTTACTAAAGTTGAACTGTTTTGTTTACATTCCTACATGGAAAGATGATGTGTATAATTCATGAGACCTCAGTATTAGGGTAGCTGAAGGGAATATACATATATAGAGAGACAGAGGGCACAGAGTGAGTTGAATATGAAGGGATGATATCTAAAAAAATCAAAATAAGCGACAAGGGAGGAATATATTGAGAGAAGGAGAAAGAGAGAGATAGAATGGGGTAAATTATCTCGCATAAAAGTGGCAAGAAAAAGCAATTCTGTAGGAAGGGAAGAGGGGGCAGGTGAGGGGGAATGAGTGAATCTTGCTCTCATCAGATTTGACCTGAGGAGGGAATAACATACACACTAAATTGGGTATCTTATCCCACAGGAAAGAAGGAGGAAGGAGATTAAAAAGTGGGGGATGATAGAAGGGAGGGCATATAGGGGGAGGAGGTAATCAAAAGCCAACACTTTCCAAAAGGGACAGGGTCAAGAGAGAAAATTGAATAAAGGGGGACAGGATAGGAAGGAGCAAAACATAGTTAACCTTTCACAACGTGAGTATTGTGGAAGGGTTTATACATAATGATACACATGTGGCCTATGTTGAATTGCTTGCCTTCTTAGGGAGGGTGGGGGGAAGGAAGAGCGGGGAGAATTTGGAACTCAAAGTTTTAAAAGCAGATGTTCAAAATAAAGTTTTTGCATGCAACTAGGAAATTAGATATACAGGCAATGGGGCATAGAAATCTATCTTGTCCTACAAGAAAGTAAGGGAAAAGGGGATGGGGTGGGGGGAGTGGGGTGACAGAAGAGAGGGCTGAATGGGGAATGGGTCAACCGGAATATATGCCATCTTGGAGTTGGGTGGAGGGTAGAAATTGGGAGAAAATTTGTAATTCAAACTCTTGTGAAAATCAATGCTGAAAACTAAAAATATTAAATAAATAAATAATCTGAAATTTAAAAAAAGAGGGGAAAAAAGACGCCATAAATTATTTACTTAAAATTCTGAAACTGTTTAGTGCTATACTTTCTTTTTATTTATCTTTCTCCTAGATTTGGATTAGATTATTCCTAGACGAGTAATAAAGTCAACTATTACTGCATTGCTTTCGATGTTTTTCTGTAACTTACTTAATTTTTTTCTTTACAAATATAGATGTTGTGCTATTTGGCACCTTTATGCTTAGTATTTATAACATTTTGTTGTCTATGGTTCCTTTAAGCTTAATATAATTCCCTGGTTTTTATCTATTGATACTGTAAACATTTTTTTCTTTGTCTAATGACATATTTACACTTCTTGCTTTTTGGGATTCACTTGACAAATAGAAAATTTTATTCCATTTTGATTTTTCCCTTCCCTTCCCTTTCCTTCCCCTTCTCCCTCTCCTTGGCACCCCATCCGTGCCTTCATCCAAGATGACTCTTGTCTGTGTTCTCCCATCACTTCCCCGGGTTTCTGTCCGCCACACTGGAGACCTTCCTCCCAGTCAATGATTTTTAATCTGATGTACATAGACCACCAAGGGGTTTGTAGACAGATTTCATGGAATCTGTGAACTTGGATGGAAAAAATACATTTCTCTTTCAATGTAAGTGGTTTGTGTTGTTATTTTATACCTCTAAAAATATTGTCCTAAGAAATAATCCATAGACTGCCCATGGGGCCCATGACACAAAACAGGTTAAAGAAGTCTGCTTTGGATCTTTCAAAATTGAATAGATACCAATGGAGTAACATTGTTGAAAGCACTGAGAAGATTTTTAAGGGCTCTAACATTAGGGAAATAGTTTCAAATTTAATTTCTTTGCAGAATGGCAATCTTTTGGTGGGGGTGGGGCAAGAGGAAGAAAAGACATCTTGAAACACTAAAATTTTTTAGCACTTCAAGATACTACAAAACCTGTTGAGGTATCATTGGAAATTTCTCACATGTGGCCAGTGTAAAGATCATCCCCAAAAGGGAGGACAAGGAGAATGGAGCCCTGTAATCTGGTGGGCTACATAACACTTCTCCCTTATTTTCATTGTCCTAATTATGTTTCACATTATAAAGTTAATGTTGCAAAAAATCATTTTAAAAATCATAAAAAGCAGTCAGTCTAGTGCAGAATCCAGTTAAAACTTTAAAATAAAATTAAAAAACACATTCTTTTATTAGTGGTGTGGTCCATTTTAGGAAGTTATAGTACACAAATCTGAACTTTTCTTTAATGCTGTTGACCATTTAATTATGTAGTAAGCAGTTTGTGGTGGTTTTGTAATTACATGGTTATACTCTCTTAAAGATGGAAGTTCAGAGAGTAATTTTTTTACATAATTGTGCCATGTGTTAAGTAAATTTATAAATGCCAAATAGCCAAATATTATTTAGCAAAAAACCCCTATAAAGTACCCATATGGAATCTTAAATATTTCATATGCACTGCTTGATTTGTTCCTTATCTTTCTTTTCTACCTGTACTATGCGATCAGTAAATTTTGGCCTAGAAATGCATTGGCATATAGAAACTGTAATTTAAAAGTGTATATATAGGTTGTCCTATGTTTTTTAAGACTTCCCAGCAAATCATTTTCATTTTCTCAAAAATATAAAATATTTCAAAATGAAAACAATCTACAGTTATCTCTTCCATATCATGGGAGTTAGGGGTGCAGTACAACTGCAATCTGAAAAATCGGTGAAAAAATTTTTGGCCCTCCCTTCACACCAGAGAAGAAGTCTGAATTATTATGGTATTAAAAGACAAAATATGTTGCTATGATACAATACCATATTATATGTATTTCTGAGTTTCTAAACTTTTTCTGTGTTGCCTGCTGGCCTTTGAATATGGTCTGCAGCTTCCGCAAAACTCCCCCCAAATTCTCATTTAATTTCTTGTGCCAACCTGTGATATACTGAAGCCATGACGGAGAAAGTCACAATGTGAAAGGGATAACTGTAGTAGATATTCCTTATATGGTTGTTATGGCAGCCCCTACAACCCCCCCAACCATCACCATCATCATTCTTGTGTAAGGAAATTTTCATACATATCTATATGAATCTTATTAGAATAGAAACTGTGTAGATCCAGTAATATGAAGTATGATTTTCACCATAAAGTCTAATAGTAGATCACCACTTCCTGCTCAGTTACTGGGAAGGTTCTTCAATACATTCCTGATCAAAGACATGATAACTTGGTCTCACATGTGGATATAGAGAGAGTTGAATGGCTTTGTCTGGGGGAATGGCCGAGGACCACTTATTTTCTCACTCATGGAGGTGCTACTTCTGCTTTAACTAATATACTTAGAGCTTCCGCTATAAAATTTGTATATGAAATTGCAGTGACTGAAAGGATGGCAGGCCTCAGTTGAGGAGTCTGGGGAAAGTGAAGAATCTGAGTGGGGAGCCAGAGGAAGACGTTCCTTCCTTCTGTAGTTCTAGAGGAACATATGTCATTAGGAAGTGTGTCTCAGAGCTGTAAGTACCATTTTTTACACCCTAGATAGCACAAACTGCACTGCCTTTCATGGGCAGGGACATTTTATTGGTAGGAATAAGGTGTTGGCAAGCAAAGGAGTAATTCAACTAGAGCATAGTCACCCCCCCTCCCCCCAGCGTGAGGTTAAGGAAGTTGGTTATCTGGTAGTTTCTTATCTTAACTAATTCTGGCTAACTAGATGATAAATTCTGCCATTTCTTCTACTGAAGATTATCAAGGTGGTTGTTTTTTTTTCTTTTTTCTTTTTTCCCTGGGTCCTCTAAATTCATCTATTTCCTCACCCTAATTATAACTTTGGTATCTATCAGTCACAGTCCAATGACTGGCATCGGTCATGGAAAATTTTTACTGATCATCAAAACTTTTATTGCTACCAGTCCATCTCAAAATCTGAAAGCTGGAAGATGCTAACCTGTCTTTGCTCTTTCGTTATTTCTTTCACTCTGAGCACCCTGTTTCTACCTATTCATCTTTTAGCCATTTGGGTTGTTGCTGTACACACCCTGAAGACTTAATCCTCTCAGCTCTGGAATTTCTATCCTGGGGCATACATTGCCCCACCTAGTGAGTATTTCACAGGATCCTAGACATGCTTCATATTATAGCCTGGTCATCTGAGTCCTACTTGCCCTCTGCCTTGCCTGCATAGCCCCTGCCTCAGTTCTTTGTACCACTACCATCACTGTGTAGCATTGGAACGATAATTAAACCAATAGTATTATTGCTGTTGGAAAGGGCATGTCAATTAATGACCCTATAGCTCCATTCATCATTCCTGGGACTTCCCAAACCCAAATATCTCTCTCTAGAAACCATTCCTTTATACAGTTATCCCTTCCACATCACAGGGTGTTAGGAGTGTGGCGCCCTGCGACTTGGAACGTAAGCATAAAATTTTTTGGTCCTCCCTTCACACCAGAGAAGAAGTCTGAATTGTTCTGGTGTTAAAAGGTATACATATATTTTATGCATTTCTGAATTTTTAAACTTTTTCTGTCTCATTGGTTAGCCTTTGCATGTGATCTGTGGTTTCTGCACAACTCCCAAAAAATCCCGTTTAATTTCTTATACCAACCCACAATATATCGAAACTGCAATGGGGAAAATAACAATTATCACCACCAATTCAAATTGTGGGGCCTGTCTCACTTTTATATGTGTATACAGCTTTTAGCACATAGTAAGCACTTAGGTGGCTCACAGCATCTAGGTGGCACAGTGGAAAGAGTGCTGAGCCTGGAGTCAGGAAGACTTATCTTGATGAATTCAAATCTGGCTTCATTCATTTACTAGCTGTGTGACCCTGGGCAAGTTACTTAACACTGTTTGCCTCGGTTTCCTCATCTAAAATGAGCTGGAAAAGGAAATGGCCAACCACTCCAGTATCTTTGTCAAGAAAACTCCAAATGGGGTCATGAAGAGTCAGACATGACTGAAAAATTGTCTTAATAAATTCTTCTTCATTCACTCATTCATTCTGGATACCTACCTATTAAATCTCTGACAGCATCTCTGTGGCAGCTGCATACGAAAGAATTTAGACATTTAACCCATCCAGTTTGGGTTGAAAGGCATTGACATCAAGTATAGTCCATAAGATACAAGGAGTCAGATAGAGCCAGATACACTAAGGAGAGGAAGGTAGAGATAGAGAAGACAAAACGGAGAGGAAGAAAAAGATGCGAAATGAGAGACAGAGATTTGCAGCAGAAAACATTATAAAAGGCAAAACCCATCTCTGGGCATCACCACTTCCAAATCCTCTAATACAAAACTGTGTGTGTGTGCGTGTGTGTGTGTGTGTGTGTGTGTGTGTGTGTGTGTGTGTGTATACACACACACATATATGTATATATGTATACATATACACACATATGTGTGTATATATACATACATATATATACATATATTTATATAAACTACCATGTTCCTCTTTTGATTATTATCTTTAGTAGATGTTTTATGATTTTTTAAAATTTGTTTTCCTGGGGTGTGTAATGTAGAGCATTTTCTTTAAGATGTAATCTTTTGTTTTCATGTTCTATTCTTCATTTTCTGGGTCCTATGAATTATGTTGCCATGAGATTTGCCCATAATGTCAAATTATGTAAAATCTACTCAGGTAAGATGGAAATACCATATTCATAGGGACAAGTAGATGTAGTGGAGTTCATAAGCAATAATACACTGTTTCCAAATGACACTAATAAGACCCACTTTTCAAAGAGGGTAAATGGCATCACATGAATGGGTTCTACCCTTTGAGGAGGCAAGTTTGTTTTTCACAAACTTAGTCTTAAAAATTAAACTGTTTGCTTATTATCTTGAAGGAAAGAAGGAAATTGTAAAGATAAATGAGGTGTTATGTTGTGCTCTGTTAGACCTGTGTAGTCAGTGAGTTATGGGGAGGCACATTTAGGCTCAAACACACTTTGAGAAAGAACTCAGTCTTCTTTGGGACTGAGGCTGAAAAATTACTAAGCGGACCGATTGTGTACAGTATGCACAAAGTCATCGATGATTCCCACTTGATGAGTCCAAATAAGGAGATAATGTATATTCCAGAAGTGTAGTACTTCCTAAAGGTGCAAGGCACAAATATAGATCTATAGCCACATACAAATACATTAGCTTTCTGAATCTATAGTGATGAGAAAAAAGAAAAGTGGATGTAAATTAAAGTTGTGGCAAACTTTCTAGAGCAGATCTTCATTTTAATATTACACAGAAATTTGTTCTAATAAAACCATAAACCTTACACTCTGTGTGTTTGTAGTCATTTTTGAAACTAGAAAAATCACCTTATGGCTGATTATTGTCTTCAGTCTTCTCCTCGGAAAACTTTTTCCCCCCAGAGCCAGGCCGTAAATATTTGTTTTGGCTAAATAACATGTTATTTCTGTCCTTCCTTCCTTCCTTCCTTCCTTCCTTCCTTCCTTCCTTCCTTCCTTCCTTCTTTCCTTCTTTCTTCCTCTATCTCTTTCTTTCCTTTCTTTTCTTCCTCCCTCCCTCATATAAAGCAATATTTCCATGATTCTAAGTGTTGAAACAGATTTTTTTTAAAAAAAAAATCACATAGATGTGATGCGGTAAGGGAAAGGAGCACTTTTCTTTAGATGCATCACATCTTTTAAAATATACTGATAATATGAAAGCACAGGAGAATGCGTTGGCGTTAGAGGTCATTTGATTTCCCTAAGGTC
The DNA here is from genome assembly GCF_011100635.1 of Trichosurus vulpecula. Taxonomy (NCBI): domain Eukaryota; kingdom Metazoa; phylum Chordata; class Mammalia; order Diprotodontia; family Phalangeridae; genus Trichosurus; species Trichosurus vulpecula. The sequence goes on along the minus strand of NC_050577.1, from coordinate 135,978,207 downwards.
CTCAGATGCAAAATAAGTATAAGAAGTGACTTTGACTAACTCCCCAAGAGTAGTTACTTTATTTTTATTCTCTTGTAAACCTTTAAAGAAAGCCTTAAACATAGCTTATAAGAAGGGACTTGATTTAGAGTCTCTTTTGAAAGTCTGCCCACCTTTCTTTGTTTCTTTATCATCATTTGCGAGTAGTTTGTAAGCCCTAGAGAGGAAACACAGACCTGTGCAGTAAGGGTTAACATTTTCTTCAGTAGAAAAGTATATATTTAATATGCAAGTATATTTGATGTTCATTGACAGAGTCACAATAGGAATGATCTTGCTTTATGTACCAGTTACAAGGTTTAATATCATTATACTGCATGCAATATTAGTTTTTATTAGTCGCCATTAACAAGATGCTTTCTACTTGAATTCTCATTTACTTGTTCAATGCAAAAATGATCTTTGTAAAAGAGAAAAACACATCTTCAAGTGTCAGCTATATTAAATTAAAGAACTGTTTACCCTGCCTAAGAAAAGCATATGTATCTAAATAGGCATCTTTTACCGTTTGCATAGTAGATTGGAAATTAGCATTTTTGTTCATTTTCCCATGTATGCACAGTGCCTGGAAGAGTAATACTCCATGC